>NW_016107339.1:13859097-13898724 GCF_001604975.1 Cebus imitator | reverse complement strand
TGCCCTGGAATCTACTGTCCTGGTTCTCTGCTCAGTCCCCTTTTTGAACCAGCGTATGGGCGACTTCCCGTGGCTCCAATCGCCAGCCTAAAGGGCCCCCGGACCAGTGTATTTTGTACGGAGAACCGCAGCTCCGGGGCGCCGACAAAGCAGCCGCGCGGGGCAAAGCAGCGGCGCTGGCCGAAACAGCCGCGCTGGTGACCATGAAGCACCTCTGCTCGTGAGTTTCCTAGTCTGTGGGCAATAAAAACGCGGCGTCCACTCACCCTCTGCGCTTTCACTGGGAGCTGCAATCCTGAGCTGTTCCTAAACGGCCATCTTGGATCAACCCTCCGTCTCCTGTTTTTTTAATGATTGCCATTCTAACTGGTGTGAGATGGTATCTCAATATGGTTTTGATTTGCATTTCTCTAATGACCAGTGATGACGAACATTTTTCACGTTTCTTGGCCTCATAAATGTCTTCTTTTGAAAAATGTTTGTTCATGTCTTTTGCCCACTTTTGAATGTTTTTTGTAGATTCTGGATATTAGCCCTTTGTCAGATGGGTAGATTGCAAACATTTTTTTCCTATTCTGTTGGTTGTCGTTTCACTCTATTGATTGTTTCTTTTGCTGTACAGAAGCTCTGGAGTTTAATTAGATCCCATTTGACTATTTTGGCTTTTGCTGCCATTGCTTTTGGTGTTTTAGTCATGATGTCCTTGCCTATGCCTATGTCCTGAATGGTTTTGCCTAGATTTTCTTCTAGGGTTTTTTTGGCGTTATGTTTAATGTTTAAATCTTTAATCCATCTGGAGTTAATTTTTGTATAAATTGTAAGGAAGGGGTCCAGCTTCAGCTTTCTGTAGATGACTAGCCAGTTTTCTCAACACCATTTATTAAAAAGAGAATCCTTTCCCCATTGTTGCTTTTGTCAGGTTTGCCAAAGATCAGATGGTTGTAGATGTGTGGCCTTATTTCTGAGGCCTCTGTTGTGTTTCCTTGATCTATATCTCTGTTTTGGTACCAGTATCATGCTGTTTTGATTACAAGGTGGGAGCCTTGTAGTATAGTTTGAAGTCAGGTAATGTGATGCCTCCACCTTTGTTCTTTTTGCTTAGAATTGCAAAATTCTTTTTGCTTAGTCTTGGCCATGCGGGCTCTCTTTTGGTTTCATATTACATTTAACGTATTTTTTTCCCCAGCTCTGTGAAGAAGTAGATGGGGATAGTGTTGAATCTATAAATTACTTTGGGCAGTGTGGCCATTTTCACAATATCGATTCTGCCTAACCATGAGGATGGAATGTTTTTCCATCTGTTTGTGTCCTCTCTTATTTCCTTGAGCAGTGGTTTGTAGTTCTCATTGAAAAGATCTTTCACATCCTTTGTTAGTTGTATTCCTAGGTATTTTATTCTCTTTGTATTAACTGTGAATGGGAGTTCACTCACGATTTGGCTCTCTGTTTGTCTGTCATTGGTGTATAGGAATGCTTGTGATTTCTGCACATTGATTTTGTATCTAGAGAGTTTGATGAAGTTGTTTATCAGCTTAAGGTGATTTTGGGCTGAGACGACAGGGTCTTCTAAATATATAATCATGTCATCTGCAAATACTGACAATTTGACTTCCTCTTTTCCTAATTGAATACTCTATTTCTTTATCTTGCCTGATTGCTCTGGTTAGAACTTCCAATACTATATTGAATAGGAATAGTGAGAGGGCATCCTTGTCTAGTGCCAGTTTTCAAAGGGAATGCTTCCAGTTTTTGCCCATTCTGTATGATGTTGCCTGTGGGTTTGTCATAAATAGCTTTTACTATTTTGAGATAGGTTTCATTAATACCTAGGTTATTGAGAGTTTTTAGTATAAAGGGTTGTTGAATTTTGTCAAAGGCCTTCTCTGTATCTATTGAGATGATCATGTGGTTTTTGTCTTTGGTTCTGTTTATGTGATGAATTATGTTTACAGATTTGCTTATGTTGAACCAGGCTTGCATCCCCAGGATGAAGCCTACTTGGTCGTGGTGGATAAGATTTTTGATGTGCTATTGCATTCAGTTTGCCAGTATTTTATTGAAGATTTTTGCATCGATATCCGTCATGGATATCAGCCTGAAGTTTTCTTTTTTAATTGAGTCTCTGCCAGGTTTTGGTATCAGGATGATTTTGGTCTCATAAAATGAGTTAGGGAGTTTGCATCCCTCTTTTTGCATTGTTTGGAATAGTTTCATAAGGAACAGTACTAGATCCTCTTTCGCTGTCTGGTAGAATTTGGCTGTAAAACTGTCTGGACATGGACTTGTTTTGGTTGGTAGGCTACTAATTGCTGCCTCGACTTCAGATCTTGTTATTGGTCTATTCAGGGATTCCACTTCTCCCTGGTTTAGTCTAGGGATGGTGTAAGTGTCCAGGGATTTATCCATTTCTTTGTATTTGTTCATTTTTGTGTGTAGAGTTGTTTGTAGTAATCTCTGATCGTGGTTTGTGTTTCTGTGGTTTTGGTGGTGAAATCCATTTTATCATTTTTTATTGCATCTATTCAATTCTTCTCTCTTTTCTTTTTTATTAATCTAGCAAGCAGTCTATTTTGCTTTCTCAAAAAACTAGCTCCTGGATTTATTGATTTTTTGAAGGGGTTTTTGTATCCCTATCTCCTTCAGTTCTGCTTTGAGCTTAGTTATTTTTTGCCTTCAGCTAGCTTTTGAGTTATTGTGATCTTGCTTCTCTAACACTTTCAATTTTGACAATAAGGTGTCAATTTTAGGTGTTTCCTCACTTCTCATGTGGGCATTTATTGCTATAAATTTTCCTCTAGACACTGATTTAAATATGTCCCAGAGATTCTTATACGATGTGTCTTCATTCTCATTTCTTTTGAAGAACATCTTTATTTCTTCCTTCATTTCATTGTTTATCCAGTCGACATTCAGGAGCCAGTAATTCAGTTTCCATGTAGTTGTGCAGTTTTGAGTGAATTTCTTTATCCTGAGTTCTAATTTGATTGCACTGTGATCTGATAGACTGTTCATTATGATTTCTGTTCTTTTGCATTTGCTGAGGAGGAATTACTTCCAATTATGTGATCAGTTTTAGAGGAAGGGCCATATGGTGTTGAGAAGAATGTATATTCTGTGGATTTGGGGTGGAGAGTTCTATAGATGTCTATTAGGTCTGCTTGGTCCAGATCTGCATTCAAGTCCTGGATATCTTTGTGGATTTTCTGTCTCATTGACCTGTCTAATATTGACAATGGAGTGTTAAAGTCTCCCACTATTATTGTCTGGGAATCTAAATCTCTTTGTAGGTAATTAAGAGCTTGCTTTATGTCTCTGGGAGCTCCTGTATTGGGTGTGTATATATTTAGGATCATTAGCTCTTCTAGTTACGTTCATCCTTTTACCATTATGTAATGTCCCTCTTTGTCTCTTTTGATCTTTGTTGGTTTGAAGTCCATTTTACCAGAGACTAGGATTGCAACTCCTGCCTTTTTTATTGCCGTCTATTTGCTTGGTAAATCTTCCATCCCTTTATTTTGAGTCTATCTGTGTCTTTGCACATGAGATGGGTCTCCTGAATACAGCACACTGATGGGTCTTGACTTTTTATCCTGTTTGCCTATCTGTGTCTTTCGATGGGGGCCTTCAGTCCATTTACATTTAATGTTAAAATAAATTTCTGTGAATTTGGTCCTGCCATTTTGTTACTGGGTTTTTAAAATTTTGCTTATTAGTTGACGTGATTTCTTAATTGCATTGTTGGTCTTTACCATTTGGTGTATTTTTGCAGTGGCTGGTACCGCTTGCTCCTTTCAATGTTTAGTGCTTCCTTCAGAAGCTCTTTAAGGCAGGTCTGGTGGTGATGAAATCTCTCAGCAATTGCTTGTCCATAGAGGATTTTATATCTCCTTTACTTTTGAAGCTTAGTTTGCCTGGATATGAGATTCTGGGTTAAAAGTTCTCTTCTTTAAGGATGTTGAATATTGGCCCCCACTCTCTTCTGGCTTACTGGGTTTCTGCTGAGAGATGTGCTGTGTCTGATGGGCTTCCCCTTGTGGGTGTCCTGACTTTCTCTCTGGCTTCCCTTAGCATTTTTTCCTTATTTTGACCCTTGTGAATCTGACCATTATGTGGCTTGGGATTGCTCTTCTTCAGGAGTGTCTTTATGGTGTTCTCTGTATTTCCTGGATTTGAATGTTGGCCTGCCTTGCTAGGCTGGGAAGGTTCTCCTGGATAATACCCTGAAGAGTGTTTTCCAGTTTGGATTCATTCTCCTGATCACATTCAGGTACACTGATCAAGATTAGGACTTTTTACATAATCCCATATTTCTTGGAGGCTTTGATCATTTCTTTTCACTCTTTTTTCTCTAGTCTTGCCTTATCATTTTATTTCATTGAGTTGATCTTCAATCTGTGTTATTCTTTCTTCTGCTTGATCGTTTTGGCTATTGAAACTTGTATATGCTTCATGAAGTTCTTGTGCTGTGTTTTCAGCTCCATCAATCATTCATGTTCTTCTCTAAGCTACTTATTCTACTTAGCATTTCGTCTAACCTTTTTTCAAGGTTTTTATTTACTTTACATTGAGTTAGAACATGTTCCTATATCTCAGATAATTTTGTTATTAACCATCTTCTGAAACCTACTTCTGTCAAGTCATCAAACTCATTCTCCATCCTGCTTTGTTCTCTTGCTGGTGAGGGGTTGTGATCCCTTGGAGGAGGAGAGAGTTTCATCCTTTTTGCACTGGTTTCTTCTCATCTTTGTGGGTTTATCTAGCTTTGATCTCAGGGAGCTGGTTGAGGAGGCAGTCTGTCCCCTGTCTGCCTGTAGAGGCACTGTTGGGCTGCCAGGGACTCAGTCAGGCTGCTGTTTAAGCTTCCTGTGTCTTTTGTTTACATAGGAAGATTAGGCCTGCCTCTGTGATAGCAGATTCCCTCCCCCTACCCCCCCAGCTCGATCATTCCAGGTCAAGTTCGAACTGATGTGCTGGCTGCAAAACTCTCAAATGAGAGGTCTTCAGTTTGCTGGGCTTTTCCAGTGAGGGACTCACCTAGCCAATGTTGCCTGTCTCCCTGCTTTCAGTTCCCCTTCTTTCTGGTGTGCCAGTAGCTCTGTCCTGCAGGCTCATTTGGCTAGCCCATATATCCACCTAGTTCTGTGCTGACAGTACATGACACTGCCTGGGGTTGCTATTCAGCTCTGTGCAGATAAATAGCAGGGCTTTTCAGCTGAGTGAATATCCCCCAAACTGTGGGTTGCAGAGGCTTTGGGGTAAGCACAGTATCTGAACTGGGGTTTTGGGATTGGGGGAAGCCCCCTATCCTCCAGTCAGATGCATGGTCAGATGCACTTCCTGCATGGAGCAGCACCCTGCCCTGCCTTGGGTTGCCCTCTTTGGGTTATGCCCACTGTCCAACCAGTCCCATTGAAATGAACCTGGTACCTCGGTTTGAGATGCAGAGATCACTCACCTTCTGCATCTCTCTTGCTGGGAGCTGCACTCTGGGGCTGTTCCTATTCAGCCATCTTGGAGGACTCCCCTGTTGGATAGTTTTGTTGGGTTTCATTATGTTGCTGAGTTTTTGTACAGTTGTTTTCTTAATTTTTTAGAGATGGTTTGTGAGGTCTGAAAATTTAATGTGTATTTGTCTATTTCTCCTTCCAGTTCTGACCATTTTTGCTCTACCTATTTGTAACTCAGTTGTTTGGTGCACACACATTAACTGTTGCTATGTTCTTTCATTAAGTAGTGTTTCTGTTTGTCCCTCAGAATATTCTTTGCTCTGTGCATTTTATGTTATTTGATATTATAGCCATTTCTGCTTTTTCAGCAGATGTTTGTATGGTTTATTTTTTTCCATTCTTCTATTTTAGCTTTCTACTCCTGTAATACATGCAGTAAGTTTCTTATAGGTAGCACATAGATGGGTCATTATTTTTTACTCTTACATTTGTCTTTTTAGACAAATTACATGTAATGCAATTATTAAATGTGAGCACTTATGCCTGATGTCTACCTTTTGGTTTATTTTATGTTTCCATTGGTTTTTGCTTCTCTGTTTTCTTTTGCTGTATTTTGACATGTCCCTTGAGCAATTTTTAGAATTCCATTTTTTAATCAATTACTCTTTAGTGTATGCCATTGTACAGCTTTTGTGATTTATGTATCTATTAACATAACAACATAGTCTACTGGTGCTGACATTTTACCAATATGACTAAAGTGTAGAAACTTTACCTCCTTTATATCTTTTTCCACTCCTGCATCTATAATAGATATTTTTTAATTTTCTCTACTTGCATCAAAAACCACATCTGACAATGTTGTCATTTTTTCCACAACTGTCAAATTACTTCACAAAACTGAAGAAGAGAAGTCTGTTTTATCTACCTGTATTTTTACTCGTTCTATGGTTTATCTTTTTCCTTAGTGTCCAAGATTTCTTCCATTATCATTTCTATTCCAGTTTAAGCACGTTTTTTAACCCTTGTTTTAGGATAAGTCTGCTAGTAATAAATTCCCTTGATTTTTCTTCCTCTAAGAATGTCATGGCCTTGTGTGGTGGCACAAGCCTGTATTCCCAGCACTATGGGAAGCCAGGATTTCCTGAACTCAGGAGTTTGAGACCAGCCTGGGCAACATGGCAAAACCCTGTCTCTGTGAAAAATACAAAAAATTGGCCAGGGGTGGTGGTGCATGTCTGTAATCCCAGCTACTCAGAAGGCTGAGGTGTGAGTATTGCATTGGCCTAGGAGGCACAGGCTGCAGTGAGCCATCATATTGCCACTGCCCTCCAGCCTAGATGGAGCAAGACTCCATCTAGACACAAAGGAAAAAATTTAAAAAAAAGATAAGAAAAGAAAAAAAGGATGTCATAATAGAATCTTCATGTTATAATAATATGTTTACTGGATACACATTCTAGGTCAACATTACTTTCAGCCATTAAAATATCTTGTACAACTTCTGTCTGGTCTGCATGATTTCTAGTGAGGAATCCACTGTCATTTAATTTATTTTCTCCTATGCATGAGATGCCATTTCTCTCTTGTTTCTTTCAAGATTCCTTAGCATAAATGTCTTTGGATTTGTCTCCATTTGGATTTGCACAGATATTTGAACATTTACATTTAAGTCTTCATCCAAACACTCTTTTGACATCACTCATTTGTCATCTCTTTCTAAGACTTCAGTGACACAAATGTCATATCTTTTCTTATAATCTTACAGATTTATCACCATGAAATAATACTAAATATGAACAACTTTACAAATATAAATTTTCATCTAATGAATAAATTACTCAAAATGTATCATGCACTGAAGCTGGTAAATAACATAAAATATGAAGAGTTCCACATCTCATAGAGAAAATAAGCCCATTCTATAAAGCTTTCCCAAGTCAAAGCCACAGGTTCACCTAGCTTCAGTAACTATTTTTTAAAAAATTAAGGAACAAAAACACTAAGTTTATGCAAACTTCAAAGATATTTGAGAAAAGGGAAAACACTTGCAGATACGTTTGATGAGATCTGTGGGAACTTTACTTCAAGATCTGAAAAGAACTCTACAACAAATAGAAATGTATGGACCAATAACTCCTATAAGCCACATCCTTAAGAAAATATTAGCCAACTGATTTCAGTGATATAAAAGATGGCTACTATATTATTACCAACTAGAATTGTTCCAGAAATGCAAGATTATTTGAGCATTTGAGAATCAGTTAGTGTGATTCGTTACAAGAACTGAAGGAAGGATAAAACACATGCAACCAGCTTGATAGAGACATGAAATATTATTTGAAAGAATTTAGCACTTGGCCTTAATTTTTTAAAAATCTGTTTGCAAACTTGTATTAAAAAGTTATTTCTTCAATCTGAGAAATGATAGCTACCCTATTGCACACATTAGTCTCAGCAGTGAAATATTTACAACAGTCTGCATCATATCTGGAGTAGTAGAGGAGTCAGGCAATGAAAATGGCAAGAAAAAATATATAAAAGAGATTATGATTGCAGTCAGGTAAAATGGTGATCATTTACTGTAGACATAATCAGGTCACTAGAAAATAGAAATAATAGACAAACTCATAGATTTAATAAGTAAATTTGAATAATGTTCCTGGATACAAAGTCACTATACATTAAAACAATTATGGTATTGATATATTTTGGATGGTTGTCCCCTCCAAGTCTTATGTTGAAATGTAACCTCGAATGTTGGAGATGAGGTCTGGTGAGAGGTATTTTGGTCAGGGGGCAGATCCTTCATCAATGGCTTCATATCATTCTAGCTGTAATGAGTAAGAAATGGGAGTGGCCCCCACTTTGGTTACCTGGCCAGCAGCAAGGAGCTTACACAGGAATGGGAAATGTGAGAAGTTTGGATTCTAGAGTAGAAAAAATAGGACGATCTCAGTTACATCAGGGTGCCAGAGAAGGACCCTCTGAAGAGTGACAGCTCAGAAGTGACTTGACAGGTTAAGTAGGTGTGAGCCAGGGGGCAGAGGGGGGCCTGTGTGTCTGTTTGGACAAAAAGGGAAGCACATTTCAGGTTTAACAAATACCATGTACAAAAGCTTGAATTGATGAAATTCCTTAAAAAACTAGAATAAAGTTCACTAAAGCAGAGATGTTGAGGGGAAGGTGGGTAAAAGATTAGACTGAAGAAATCATAAGAAGCCAGGCATTTAAAAGCATCGTGGGTGGTGTTAGGATTTTGGATTTATACTAAAGACAATGGGAAAGTATGGAAGAGTTTTAGGCAGAATAAAGTCATGATCCCTGTAAATGTCCACAAACCTTCCTTGGCATTTCTAAATCCACAAAGCTCAGACATTCAGTTAAAAGAAATTTGTTCCAAAAACTCCTCTGGTAAATCTCATCTGATAAGGGTAAGGAGTTAAAGGTGTCTCAGAGTTCTTGTTGGTGACATGTACTTCTGTGGTTTTAATACATACAGATATACATGCATATATGTGTGTAAATATACACATATGTGAAACACTATGCATATATTTTTTATGTTTTTGCCTTTATGTTTGAATAAAGTATGAAAATGACAAAACTCACTTAAAAATAATCCTGCGGTTAAAAGTGAAATGAATAAATAGAAATATTTTACATTGTGAATAACATCAAATATAAAATTACTTCAGAAATCTGAGGCATGATAGATAAAAGTAATTGCAGCAGCATCACTTTTTGTGACATAGAAGGGCAAGTTGTTGAATAGAGATGGTGATGACCAACAACTCATGAAAATGTTGAAAAACATTGCATAAGAAAAAAATAAATTTGAAGGTATTGAACTTGCACTGACTAAATGGATTCAATAAGAAAGTGGTTGAATTTATGCAACTGTGTAGTTTTTCATAACAAGCAAAAATTAACCATAAATAACTGAATTGGGCACTGAATGTATAAAAGATGTAAGTATAGAATTTCTGGAAAGAGCAGAGTATGAACCAGTGCTCTCAGCCTCAGCACTATTGACATTTTGGACTAGATAATTCTTTGGTGGTGACAGAGGCTGTTGTGAACATTGTAGGTTCTCTAGCAGTGTCTCTGGCTTCTACTCATTAAATATCAGAATAAACCCCCAAAAGCCAAAATAGACAAATGGGACCTAATCAAACTGCACAGCTTCTGCACGGCAAAAGAAACAGTCATTAGAGTGAATCGGCAACCAACAGAATGGGAAAAAATATTTACGGTCTACCCATCTGACAAAGGGCTGATATCCAGAATTTACTAAGAACTAAAACAGATTTACAAGAAAGAAACAAACAAGCCCATTCAAAAGTGGGCAAAGGACATGAACAGACACTTTACAAAAGAAGATATACATGAGGCCAACAAACATATGAAAAAATGCTCATCATCACTGGTCATCAGAGAAATGCAAATCAAAACCACATTGAGATACCATCTCACGCCAGTTAGAATGGTGATCATTAAAAAATCTGGAGACAACAGATGCTGGAGAGGATGTGGAGAAATAGGAACAATTTTACACTGTTGGTGGGAGTGTAAATTAGTTCAACCATTGTGGAAGACAGTGTGGCAATTCCTTAAGGACCTAGAAATAGAAATTCCATTTGACCCAGCAATCCCATTACTGTGTATATATCCAAAGGATTATAAATCATTCTACTATAAGGACACATGCACACGAATGTTCATTGCAGCACTGTTTACAATAGCAAAGACCTGGAACCAACCCAAATGACCATCGATGATAGACTGAACAGGGAAAATGTGGCACATACACACCATGGAATATTATGCAGCCATCAAAAATGATGAGTTCGTGTCCTTTGTAGGGACATGGATGAACCTGGAAACCATCATTTTCAGCAAACTGACACAAGAGCAGAAAATCAAACACTGCATGTTCTCACTCATAGGTGGGTGTTGAAGAATGAGAACACATGGACACAGAGAGGGGAGCACTACACACTGGGGTCAGTTGGGGGGAAGTGGGGGAGGGACATTGGGGGGTGGGGAGTTGGGGAGAGATAGCATGGGGAGAAACGCCAGATATAGGTGAAGGGGAGGAAGGCAGCAAATCACATTGCCATGTGTGTACCTATACAACAATCTTGCATGTTCTTCACATGTACCCCAAAACCTAAAATGCAATAAAAAACAAAAACAAAAATTATTCCAAATATTGCAACACGTTCTACAAGGTTGATGAGAGGGAAGGGAGCATTGGTGAACTATCCCTGGTTAGGAACCACAGTTGTGAACCATCTGAAAAAAAAACTGTGTTGAACAAGCCACTATTAGTTATGGAGCAGCTGAGAATTACGTTGAAAAATATCTGTTGAAAATCTTGGTCATATATAAAATGAATGTTTTGTAGAATTCTGGTCTCAATACAGCACTATCTCTCCAGAAAATGAACTTGTTGAGAACTAAGATCGACTGATTTCCTTGCCTTACCAATCAGTCACCAAACCATATCATTTATCATTCATACCATCTTCTTTCTTAATTTCTCTGCCACTGGTCCACTCATTATCTATAGTAATGAATCACAACCACAGCTCTTTTATTCTTGTTTAATACCCCAACTAACCCATTTTTTCAGTCTCCCACTCCCAACAATACTAGCAGGCATCATGTATTCACCAGCCTTGGCCAGACGTAAAACTCTGGGTTTTGTAGTCAAGTCGCCCAGGAAGGAAGAATCCAAGCAAATGACATTCCCATATGGACAGTTTATAAAAAATAAGCAGGTCTCCAGAGTTTGAGTAGAGACATTCACAAAGCTCCCTTTAACCTTTAGAAACGGTGGCAGAGAGAGGAGCACCCTGGATCAAACAATGTCTATTTTTTATTGCTAAATTATCTCAGCATTTTATATACAGAGAGAAATTTAAAAAATAAATGTGTGAAGTTGCTGTCACTGTGGCTTGCATGGTTAGCACTGTAATCCATCCTCACGTGTCCCACTTGGGGTTGACAGATTTTGCAAATAAAGCCAGAGAATGCCCAGTTAAATCTGTGTTTCCAATAAATTATGGTTGTGTATCTGAAACTCAGATTTAACTAGGAACCTGTATTGTATTTGCAACCCTAGCCCAACTTGCTAGTGAAACCTCAGAAGAAGGAGTGATTTATTACTTCCTTGTGTTGTTCAACACAAGCCCATGATAGACATATAGAACTTTAACAATGATAAATGCAAAATGAAGGAAAATTTATCCTATACATTGGAACTAGCAGCCCTTGCATCTCTGCCCCCATCTGATATACATGTGAATATCAGAAATATCTGTAAGTAAATCAGACACAATGTAGTCATTAACACTAATGATTAACAGACTCATATTCCAGAATCATCAAATCTGAATTGAAATATAACCTCTTCTACATGGGTCAATTTTTACCAACCATAAACCTTTTTGGAATCTATCCAATGCATTTGATAATAATTCTCACAGCATTATTTGCATGTGTAAAATTAAACAATGAGTCTTTTTAGCACTGATCAAATACTAAATACTCAAATAGATTCCCATTTTAATTTTTTGATCCCTATAACTGCAGCTCACATTATTTTTTCTATTTTTTGATTCTAAAGCAATTAGTATCTTCATCATGATTTTGCAATTGTCATCTGTTCTTCTATTAGTTTTATAAAGGATTATCATTCTGAAAACATAGGGCAGAAACAGTGGCTTATGTGTAACCATGGAGTTGACCTAAACAAACCTCACACAAAAGGCCTCTGCTGACATAGAAGAAAGGAACTTTCTACATGCTCAAATTTAAATGCAATCTGATTTCTAGCACTAAATTTGTGATACTGGGTTTTCCTTATAAGCTCTCAGTTTATGATTCCAGAGATGTATATGTTTTTAAACACCATAGATACACTAGGATTATTATTGAAATTCCATACTGAAATTCATAAGCCTAGTACAAAGTGACTGCAAAATGTTACATGCCAGATGCTGATGGAGACCAGATTCATTTTCTTCATCACTCCATTCTCATGACCTAGGGTCATAACTGGTATATTCTAAGTCACTAATAAATATTGGCTGTGTGACCTTTTGCATGAGCAGTCACCACTGCACACAGGGGCCTTCTAGTATTTAATTGCCGCTAATGACTGGACATCTCTGATTCATAGGTGCTCCTGCTTCTTTTCAGCCTCTTTAGCCTTTCCTTTAGATCCAGCTGGCTCCCTGAACTCAGAGCACAGTCCTTCCCTGAAGCTCGCTACTCAAAAAAGTCATCTTTAACCTCATCCTCACTTCTTCTACTCACTATTCAAATGGTCCAATCCATTTTCTATCCTGGATTCTCCACTGATTGCAAATATCAACTCCAGCAAACCCAGCACTTACTTCTCTGTCACATTCTTACCTCACCCACTTAGTGGTACTCACTGGCCTCTCTTTTCTTCATGAAAATATCTATTTTCCCTGACTTGCATGCATTATGTTTTCTTTTTTTTTTCTCCAGCATCTCTGGGGTTACCTCTGAGTCCCATTTTCTGGCCTGTGCCCACTCCTTTTTTCTCCATATGATCTATTACCCTATATGACCTCTTCCACACCCTGGAACTGAACACAGTACACGTATTGATGCTGTCAACATAAATACCTAAAGCCCTGGTCTCACAACAAATCTCTTAAATGCCATTGACCTTCTGATTGTTCCATATAAATGCCAAAAAATTATCTCAAACTTAAACAAAACTTTTATTTCTAATCACCCAGTTCAAATCATTTTCTCCCATAGTTTTCCCTATCTCAATAAATAACAAGAAAGAATGACACCATCCACTTATTTCTCAAGACAAAATACTTAGGAATAAAATTGATTGTTCTACTCCCTTTACAGTAATCTCTTCACAAGCTAAGCAAAAATGCATGCCGAGCCTGTCCACTATATCTTTTTCACTGTCTTTATTGCTAATGCACTCCATGAAGCCACAAGCCTGTTTTCCCTGAGGATTCCTTGCTGTGCTCCTAAATATTCTTCCTGACCACGTGTGAACTCCAACAATCCAATTCCCACATAGTAGCTAGAATTACTTTAAAAATTAAATGTAAATCGACTCCCCTTGTAACCATCCAGTAGCTTCCCATATCTGTTTAAATAAAATTCAGCTTTCTTACTATGGACATCAGGGCCTGATATGATGAGGCTCCTGACTCCCGTTCTGCATCCTACCTCATTTTCTCTCACTCCATTTCTTTGCTTGCTATATGTCAGTCCCTCTAGCCTTCTTTTATCTCTGCACATAATTTCCCACACCAGGGCTTTCCCCCTATTCTGTCTCCCTGGATCATTCAACCCTTAGATCGTCACATGGCTGTCAACTTATTTTGTTGTCTCAGCTGAATGTCATTTTCTCAGATGGAGCTGCCTAGGTATATGAAGCGAAGTTGGGTGAATCCAGTTCTCTCTTTTCCGCAAACCTGATGTCTTTTCTTCAGTGCACTATGATCCTCTGAAATTTTCTTTTTGTTAAATTATTATTAGGTTATTGTCTATCTCCTCTATGGTTCTGTAAATTCCATGAGTAGGGACTCACCCTCTCTATTTTACTGAAATAAGATGACTTAAACTTAGAATGGAGCCCAGTACACAGTAGCTGCTAAGAAAAGTAAGTGTGGTTTACATGAATAAACCAGCGTTCTGGGAACTGATCACTGTGGGGATCCTGGAAATCAGAAAGATGCTAAAGCCCCATCACTCTTTCATTTTGTCACACTATACCCCTTTTCTTCCCTGTGAGCAATACAGGCAAACTTCTTATTTTTCCTCCTTCTAGTTGGAAGAAGAATTCACAGATAAGGAAAGAGTAATTTAAAGAAACAAGAATTTTTTAAACTAAGATTCATCTCTTTTTGGCTGGGTACAGTGGCTCACAGCTGTAATTCTAGCACATTCAGAGGCTGAGGCAGGAGATTCGCTTGAGTCCAAGAGTTTAAGACCAGCCAGGGCAATATGGCAAAATCCCATCTCTACCAAAGTTACAAAAATCCATTGGGCCTGGTTGCCTGCCTGTAGTCCCAGCTACTCCAGAAGCTGAGGAAATAGGAGCTCTTGAGTTCTTTTTGTTTCTTTTGATGAATCTCATAGTGCTCTAGGTCTGTGCATGCTTTAGGGATTTTGGTAAATCATGACAACACATCTGGGGAGAGAGAAACTGGAGGAAGAGCTAAGCAGACATGGCTAATTAAGGAAGGCTGAGAGCAGGATGGGTGAACCTATGAAATTCAGGATGAGACCAAATAGCACAATGAGTTTCCAGAGCTTGCTGATTGACTTTCAGCCCCATGAGATGTGACCAATGTTTACATTTTCTCTGTAACCCCACACAGAGTATACAGTTTGAATCTTATCAAATTTCTGATATTTGATCATTTTTGACTTACAAAAATAGAATTTCATATAATTGATCCTGAATTTGCTGAATCTCTTCTTGTGGAGTCTAATTAGAGCATGTAGGAGATGTAGGAGAAACTACTATAGAAAGGTTAAAAGAGATTCATAATAAACACTAACCTGGGCCAGGATTTCAGATGATGGTTTAAGGACTTTAGGCCCCAGAGAACAGCTTATAAATGCTCTTTATCTGTAGGGTTATGTCAAGTACTAAAGATCTCAGCTTCAGCTCCAGGGATTTTTCCCCATAAGAAAGAAAGAGCACAAGCATAACTTTTATCAGAGAATCTACATATGCTAAAGGGATACAGGCTTTATAAACATTGTGGTTCAGAAAGAAAAGAAAGAAGATAATGGGAAGGCCACTGGGTACATCCTCACATAGTAAGAAGGGGGCCAACTCCTAAGGTCCTTTGCAGTACATAAGACATGATTGTCTAGGAGAGACCCTTTGAATTCCTGTGACTCCCATAAACTTTGCAGAAAAAAAAACCCTCCTTTTGCCTGACATAAGTTAAGATAATAAAGGGAAGTACTTGGCCAGGCATGGTGGCTCATGACATGGTGGCACCCTGCACTTTGGGAGTCTGAGGCAGGTGGGTCACCTGAGGTCAGGTGTTTGAGAACAACCTGACCAACATGGTGAAACCCAATCTCTATCAAAAATACAAAAGTTAGCCAGAGGTGGTGGCAGATGCCTGTAATCCCAGCCACTTGGGAGGCTGAGGCAGGAGAATTGCTTGAATGTGGGAGTTGGAGGTTGCAGTGAACTGAGATCCCACCATTGCACTACAGCCTGGGGGTCAAGAGTGAGACTTTGTCTCAAAGAAAATAAATAAATAAAATAAAAATAAAAATAAACAAAGGGAAGTCCTGTATGGGGAATTTATTTTACCATCCTTATTTCTAAATCCTCTAATGACCCTGAGGAAATGTGATGTAAATGTTTTATTCATGGAGATTTGAGAAGAAATGGTCTGTACGGAGGCCTCTTTTACAAGTCTCATGGAGAGGGCAGTAGTCAAGCTGCTTTTGTGGTGGAAATAATTTGGGATCCATATGATAAATATGGGCAATCCCTGAAGAAAACGTCACAATTTTTTGATGATAGATGAATAGGAACAGCTCCGGAGTGCAGTTCCCAGTGAGAGCAACACAGAGGGCACGTGATCTCCGCATTTCCTACTGAGGTACCAGGTACATCTCAATGGGACTGGTTGGACAGTGGGTGTAGCCTAAGGAGGGTGAGCCGAGGCAGGACAGGTTGCCGACTCATCCTTGAAGTGCAATTAACCAGAGGATCCCCCTCCTACCCAACAGAGGCCATTGGGGGCTTTTCCAGCCTCTCCTGCACTTTGGTTCAGATATTGCACTTCTCCTGCAGTCTTTGCAGCCCACATGCCAGGAGATTCCTGGGTCTGACAAGCACCGCATGTTTCCCACAAAGCTGTGGATGCCACGGGTCTGCAGCACAAGAACCTGCACAAACCTGAGTGGCCATTTTAACTGTAGCCTGGAATGCCTGGGAGACAGAGCTGCCCAATCACCTGAAAAAGAGGGGACTGAAACCAGGGAGCCAGGTGATCTGGCTCAGCAGGTCCCACCCCCACAAAGACCAGCAATCTGAAATGCACTGGCTTGAGAGTTTCACCACCAGCACAGCAGTTTGAGCTTGACCTGGGACAGTCCAGCTCTCCATGGGGGGAATGGTGTCCACTATTACTGAGGCACTCTGCCATTACCGAGGCAGTCCACCATTACTGAGACAGTCTGCCATTGCCCAGGCAGTTCTAACTTTACCTGTGTAAACAAAACCTCCAGCAGCAGCCATGGAGAGCCTGCGGCAGCTCAGCAAGGCTCTGAAGGCAGACTGTGACTAGACTCCCTCCTTGCTGGGCAGGGCATCTCTGAAAAAAGGCAGCAGCATGTCAGGGACTTATAAATAAAGCCCCACCTTTCTGGGACAGAGCACCTGGGAAAAGAGGTTGTTGTGAGTTCTGCTGCAGCAGATGTAAATCTCCCTGCCCAGCCTCTGAATGGTACAAGAGAGCTCCCAGCACAGCACTTGAGCTCTGATAAGGGACAGACTGCCTCCTCAAGCAGCTCCCTGACTCCCATATATCCAAAGAGGAACCTCATAAAGGAGAGCTCTGGCTGACATCTTGCAGGTACTCTTCTGGGGCAAAGATACCAGAAGAAGAAACAGGAAGCAACTCTAACTGTTCTGCTGCCCACGTGGGTGGTCCCCAGGCAAGCAGGGTCTGGAGTGGAACCACAGCAGCCCGGCAGCAGAGGGGCCTGACTGTTAGAAGGAAAACTAAAAAACAGAAATAAATAGCTTCAGCATCAACAGAAAGGACATCCACTCAGAGAAACCATCCGAAAGTCACCAACTTCAAAGACCAAAGATAGATAAACCCTTGAAGATGGGAAGAAATCAGCCAAAAAAGGATGGAATCACCAAAAAACAGAATGCCTCTCCTCCTCTAATGGATCACAACTACTTACCAGCAAGGGAACAAAACTGTGTAGAGAATGAGTCTGATGAATTGACAGAAGCAGGCTTCAGAAGGTGGGTAATAATAAACTTCTCTGAGCTAAAGGAACACTATCTTACCCAACACAAAGAAACTAATCACCTTGAAAAAAGGTTCAATGAAATGCTAACTGGAATAACCAGCTTAGAGAAGAACATAAACGACTTGATGGAGCTGAGAAACACAGCAGAAGAACTTCCCAAAGCATACACAAGTTTCAATAGCTGAATCAGTCAAGCAGAGGAAAGGATAACAGAGATTGAAGATCAACTCAATGAAATAAAATAAGAAGACAAGATTAGAGAAAAAAGAGTGAAAAGAAATGAGCAAAGCCTCCAAGAAATATGGGATTATGTGAAAAGACCTAAACTACTGTTGATCAATGTCCCTGAATACGACAGGGAGAATGAATCCAAACTGGAAAACACTCTTCAGGATATTATCCAGGAGAACTTTCCCCATCTAGCAAGGCAGGCCAACAGTGAAATCCAGGAAATACAGATAATATCACAAAGATATTCCTCAAGAAGAGCAACCCCAAGGCACATAATTGTCAGATTCTCCAGGATTGAAATGAAGGAAAAAATGCTTAAGGGCAGCCAGAGAGAAAGGTCGGGTTACCCAAAAAGGAAATCCCATCAGACTCACAGTGGATCTCTCACCAGAACCCCTACAGGCCAGAAGAGAGTGGGCGCCCAATATTCAAAATCTTTAAAGAAAAGAACTATCAACCTGGAATTTCATATCCAACCAAACTAAGCTTCATAAGTTAAGTAGAAATAAAATCCTTTACGGAAAAGCAATTGCTGAGGGATTTTGTCACCACGAGCCCTGCCTTGCAAGAGCTCCTGAAAGAAGCACTAAACATGGAAAGCAACAAACAGTACCAGCCACTGCAAAAACATACCAAATGGGAAAGACCATTGACACAATGAAGAAACTGTGTCAACTAATGGGCAAAACAACAAGCTAATATCAAAATGGCAGGATCAAATTCACACATAACTATATTAACCCTAAATGTAAATGGGCTAAATGCCCCAATCAAAAGACACAGAGTGGCAAATAGGATAAAAAGTCAAGACCCATCAGTGTGCTGTCTCCAGGAGACCAATTTCATGTACAAAGACTCACATAGAATCAAAATAAAGGGATGGAGGAAGATTTACCAAGCAAATGGAGAGAGAGAGAGAGAAAAAAAGCAGGGTTTGCAATCCTAGTCTCTGACAAAACAGACTTTAAACCAACAAAGATCAAAAGAGACAAAGGGGCATTACATACTGGTAAAAAGATCAATGCATCCAGAAGAGCTAATGATCCTAAATATATATGCACCCAATACAGGATCATTCAGGTACATAAAGCAAGTTCTTAACGACCTGCAAAGAGACTTAGACTCCCACGCAATAATAGTAGGGGACTTTAACACTCCACTGTCAATATTAGACAGATCAGTGAGACAGAAAATTAACAAGGATATTCAGGACTTGAACTCAGATCTGGACTAAGTAGACCTAGTAGACATCTAAAGAACTCTCCACTCCAAATCCACAGGATATACATTCTTCTCAGCCACACATCGCACTTACTCTAAAATTGACCACATAATTGGAAGTAAATCCATCCTCAGCAAATGCAAAAGAATAGAAATCATAGCAACCAATATCTCAGACCACAGTGCAATAAAATTAGAGCTCAGCATTAAGAAACTCACTCAAAACCACACAACTACATGGAAACTGAGTAACCTGCAACTGAATGACTACTGGATAAATAATGAAATGAAGGCAGAACTAAAGATGTTCTTTGAAACCAATGAAAACAAAGACACAATGTACCAGAATCTCTGGGACACATTTAAACCAGTGTCTAGAGGGAAATTTATAGCACAAAATGCCCATATGAGAAGTGAGGAAACATATAAAATCAACACCCTACTATCAAAATTAAAAGAGCTAGAGGAGCAAGATTAAATAAATTCAAAAGCTAGCAGAAGACAAGAAGTAACTAAGATCAGAGCAGAAGTGAAGGAAATAGAGACACCAAAAAATATCCTTAAAAAAAAATCAATAAACCCAGGAGCTGGTTTTTTGAAAAGATCAACAAAACAGACAGACCTGGTAGCCATATTAAAAAAAAAAAAAAAAAAAAAAAAGAAAAAAAAAAAAAAAAAAAAAAAAAAAAAAGAAAAGAGAGAAGAATCGAATAGATTCAATAAAAAATGACAAAGGGGATATTATCAGCGATTCCACAGAAATACAAACTACCATCAGACATTACTACAGACAACTCTATGCACATAAAACAGTAAGTCTGGAAGAAATGGGTAAAATCCTGGACACTTAAACCCGCCCAAGACTCAGCCAGGAAGAAGTTAAATCCCTGAATAGATCAAAAACAAGGTTTGAGGTAGAGCAACAATTAATAGCCTACTAACAAAAAAAAAAGTCCAGGTCTAGAAAGGTTCACAGCCAAATTCTACCAGACGTACAAAGAGGAGTTGGTACCATTCCTTCTGAAATTATTCCAAACAATACAAAAAGAAGGAATCCTCCCTAATTCATTTTATGAGAACAACATCATCCTGATATTAAAATCTGGCAGAGATACAACTAAAAAAGAAAATTTCAGGCCAATATCCATGATGGACATCAATAAAAATCTTCAATAAAATACTGCCAAACTGAATGCAACAGCATGTCAAAAAGCTTATCCATCATGACCAAGTAGGCTTCATCCTGGTGGTGCAAGGCTGGTTCAACATACACAAATCTGTAAGCACAATCCATGACATAAACAGAACGAAAGGACAAAACCATATGATTATCACAATAGATGCAGGGAAGGCCTTCACAAAATTTAAAAGCCCTGTATGCTAAAAAATCTTAATAAACTAGGTATTGATGGAACATATCTAAAAATAATAAAAGCTATTTATGACAAACCCGCAGCCAATATCATACTGAATGGGCAAAAACTGGAAGCATTCCCTTTGAAAACTGGCACTAGGCAAGGCAGCCCTCTCTCACCATTCCTATTCAACATAATATTGGAAGGTCTACCCAGAGCAATCAGGCAAGAAAAGGAAATAAACCTTATTTAATTAGGAAAAGAGGAAGTCAAATTGTCTCTATTTGCAGATGACAAAATAGTGTTTTAGATGACCCCATTGTCTCAGCCCAAAATCTCCTTAAGCTGATAAGTAACTTCAGCAAAGTCTCAGGATACAAAATCAATGTGCAAAAATCACAAGCATTCCTATATACCAGTAACAGACAAGAGCCAAATCATGAGTGAACTCCCATTCACAATTGCTACAAAGAGAATAAAATATGTAGGAATACAACTAACAAAGGATGTGAAGGACCTCTTTAAGGAGAACTTCAAACCACTGCTCAAGGAAATAAGAGAGGACACAGATAGATGGAAAAACATTCCATACTCATGGTTAGGAAGAATCAGTATAGTGAAAATGGCCATATTGCCCAAAGTAATTTATACATTGAATGCTATACCCATCCCCATCAGACTACCATTGACCTTCTTCACAGAACTGGAAAAAAAAAAAAACCACTGTAAACTTCACATGGAACCAAAAAAAAAAAGCCCATCTAGCCAAGACAATCCTAAGCACAAAGAACAAAGTTGGATGCATCATGCAACCTGACTTCAAACTATACTACAAGCCTACAGTAATCAAAACAGGATGGTACTGGTACCAAAACAGAGATATAGAACAATGGAACAGAACAGAGGCCTCGGAAATAATGCTACACATCTACAACCATCTGATCTTTGACAAACCTGACAAAAGCATGCAATGGGAAAAGGATACGCTGTTTAATAAATGGTGTTGGGAAAACTGGCTAGCCATGTGCAGAAAGCTGAAACTGGACCCCTCCCTTACACGTTATACAAAAATTAACTCCAGTTGGATTAAAGATTTAAACATAAGACCTAACACCATAAAAATCCTAGAAGAAAACCTAGGCAAAACCATTCAGGACATAGGCATGGGCAAAGACTTCATGACTAAAACACCAAAAGCATTGGCAACAAAAGCCAAAATAGACATATTGGATCTAATTAAGCTTGAGAGTTTCTGCACAGCAAAAGAAACAATCATTAGAGTGAACTGGCAGCCAACATAACGGGGAAAAACTTCTGCAATCTGCCCATCTGACAAAGGGCTGATATCCAGAATCTACAAAGAACTAAAAGAGATTTACAAGAAAAAAACAAATGAGCCCATTCAAAAGTAGGCAAAAGGACATGAACAGACACTTTACAAAAGAAGACATTTATGTGGCCAACAAACATATGAAAAAATGCTCATCATCATTGGTCATTAGAGAAATGCAAATCAAAACCACATTGAGGTACCATCTCAAGCCAGTTAGAATGGTGATCATTAAAAAATCTGGAGACAACAGATGTTGGAGAGGATGTGGAGAAAGAGGAACACTTTTATACTGTTGGTGGGAGTGTAAATTAGTTCACCCATTCTGGAAGACAGTGTGGAAATTCCTCAAGGATCTAGAATTAGAAATTCCATTGGACCCAGCAATCTCATTACTGGGTATATACCCATGGGATTATAAATCATTCCATTATAAAGACATATGGGCCGGGCGCGGTGGCGCACGCCTATAATCCCAGCACTTTGGGAGGCTGAGACGGGTGGATCATGAGGTCAAGAGATCGAGACCATCCTGGTCAACATGGTGAAGCCCTGTCTCTACTAAAAATACAAAAATTAGCTGGGCATGGTGGCTCGTGCCTGTAGTCCCAGCTACTCGGGAGGATGAGGCAGGAGAACTGCTTGAACCCAGGAGGCGGAGGTTGCAGTGAGCCAAGATCACACCATTGCACTCCAGCCTGGGTAACAAAGAGCGAAACTCCGTCTCAAAAAAAAAAAAAAAAAAAAAAGACATGTGAACGTGTATGTTCATTATGGCACTGTTTACAATAGTAAAGACTTGGAACCAACCCAAATGCCCATCCAAGATAGGCTGGATAAAGAAAATGTGTCACATATACAACACCATGGAATACTGTGCAGCCATAAAAAAACAAAACAAAACAAAACAAAACAAAACTGAGTTCATGTCCTTTGCAGGTAGGTGAATGAATCTGGAAACCAACATTCTCAGCAAACTGACACAAGAACAGAAAACCAAACGCCGCATGCTCTCACTTATAAGTGGGTGTTGAACAATGAAAACACATGGACAAAGGGAGGGGATCATCACACACTGAGGTCTGTTAGGGTGGGGGCTGGGGGAGGGAGAGAAGGAGGTGGGGAGATTGGGGAGGGATAACATTAGGAGAAATACCTAATGTAGGTTACGGGGATAAAGGCAGCAAACCACCGTGACATGTGTATATCTATGTAACAATCCTGCAAGATCTGCACATGTACCCCGGAACTTAAAGTAAAAAAAAAAAACTTAAAATAAAGAAAAAAAAAATCACAATTTCCTAAGGGACATGGCCTGGGCACAGTGACAAATTTAGCTCCCTGCTTTCCCAACCCCATAGTAGCCCAGCACCCACAATGTGCACTTCCGTCAGGTGTCCCCAGCCAAAGCCAGTGTGGAGCTCAGCGCTATCAGCGTCACTATCAGTGCTGCCATGACGGGGCCTCCAGGGAGCCTCAGACACACCATGCTGGAGAATAGGACAGGACCATGTGCCAGAGCAGCAGGCAAGTCTCATTCAGGGAGAACTATGACCACCACTCCCAGTCACTTCCCAAACAGAGGGAGTAAGTTATTCATTTCTTTGCTCCTGGATTGGGTAACCTCATGTTGGGGAACCAGTCAGCATCTGAGTTAAGTAGAATCATCAGTTGCTGGTCAGTGATGCAGTATGAAGTTCCTTTTTGGAAACAATTTCCTTCTTTAAAGGATTGTTTTAATTTAGTACTTTAAAGTTTTATCCAGTTGCATGTAAAACACTTTAATTGGGTCCCTATTGTGAGCCAGCTGTGTGCTGACCAGTGATGTGTTTGCAAGTTTGATCCTTGTAAGGGCATTCATTTCCCACTTGACAACAGAAGTAATTGCAGGAGCGAGAGGGTTTAGGAGTAAAGATGGAGGGAACATGGTTGCAAATCAGGAGACCTTTAATCTGGTCCTCATTGCGCCATAACTGAATGTTGTAGATTTGGAAAAATTACTTCATGTCTCACAGTTGAAATAAAGGCCCTGTGATCTTTCAGGTCTTTTGACAGTATAAAATGCTGTGATTCTGTCGATGCCTCAAGGAGCATCAGCCCCAAGTATCTGATGATATGATAGAAGTCAAGTCACACTTGACAGCTATTGACTAGCGAGTTTAATCTGTCCCTTTTACAGGTAGGGATGTCTTTAATAAGTTAAAGGAAATGGAAAGTTAATAATTTAATCTGAGTAAAAAAATTTTTTCAGATGTGTCTCCTGATGCTGCCCCCAAGGTTAGTGGCACCTCCAGAACACACACAGGCAAAGGGCTTGCAGGGTCCGTCTATGTGCAATGGATGGTCTGAAGGTGTCTTTGTATAGCACTTACCTTAACAATGTGATAAGGTCATCTGTGCAATCAAAGTATTCAGAGGTCTGTGAGATCAATCAAAGACTGAAAGTCAGCTGTTAACAGAATAACTCTGTTTTAAAACAACTAATGTATGTGAAGAGTGTTCAATCCATCATTCCTTGTTTCTATTATGATTTCCTCCTTTCACTGGGGCTATGGCCCTTCACTACTATGCTTCTCTTGTTTTATCATAAGGGAAGATATAAGAAGACTTCTCTAATAGGTTAAAAAGAATGCTCAGGAAGGAGGACTCTAGAGAAAAACTATAAATTACATCAGTCGATGCAATCATCTAATTTTAAACATACAATACTACATTTAGATAATTATTATCCTTTATATGAACATAAATGTAACACCCAAGATTCAGAATGGGCTTCAATGTATAACTGTACATATAAAGTTCTGTATGAATCCACACTCGACCGCAGTTCTGATAGGCACTCATTCCTTATGTGCCTTAGTGTTTCCAGGGGCATGATTCTAACCCTGCTGCAGTAAACATGAGCATTTTACTTTGTACTCAGAATTGTACTAAGGGTTTCTATACTTCATATTTGAATTTAATTCTCACATCAGCTCAGAAGAAGAAACACCCTTTTCATGCTTGCAGGTGGGGAGAATAAAATGATGAAGATAAAACAACTTTTGCAAAGATACAAAGCTAGAAAATGTTCACTATAGATTGAACCAAATTATATACCCCTCAAGCTCAGCCACTGTATCATGCTCCTTCACATCCTATTTCTGAGGATAATGTCCCTTTGTATTAAAATTATTTATATTCCTTTAATTTATGGATGTTCATAGCAATAAGACTACTTTTAATGAATGACAGCATTACACATCATGAGGAAGATACTGAGTAGGAATTCTAGTTCCTTCAAAGGATTCCCCTCATCCCCATCCTTTCCCTCCACTGGAAATGACAACATTTGCATTTATCTTATGTGATGATACCCATAGCTCCTGAGAAGTCTCCTGCTTATTAAAGGTAACAGTGACTTCAAAATTCCTAAATATAAACTATTTCTCCATATTATTATTCAGATTTCTCATTATAAAGTAGTATATTTGATCATCTCAAAATAGAAGAATAAAAGTGTCTCATTTACTTTGGAAAAACACACTTCTATTAATATAGAAAGTTCAAAATTTCTTGGGTAAAATCACTATTGTCCCTGGATTTGAGAACAAACTCTGCCTCTATATCCCAATAATAATTCAGTACTATTGGATGTTGTGCAATAGCAACCAGAATATCACATTTAATTTGGCCAACAGAAAATAATAATTTACTTAGAAACTAATTTAGTCTCAGCTGCTTGGGAGGTGGGAAGACTGCTTGATCCTGGAAGACTCAGGCTGCAGTGACCCAAGATCATGCCACTGCATTCCTGCCTGCGTGACAGAGGGAGATAGTAACAAAAAATAAAGAAGAAAAGAAGGAAGGAAGAAAAGAAAGGAAGGAAGGAAGGAAAAAAGAAGGAAAAGAAAAGAAGAAATAAATTGTGAAAAAAAAGAAACTAATTGTGATGATGGTAATCTGGAAAAGCCAGCAAAGGTTCACCTCAGTATTTTAGAATTAAAGGGTGCTGATGATGGCTGTCCAGAGTGGTCGGCTGCAGTGGGAAGTTGCAAGTGGTGGCCTCAGGAGCGACTCTGGGAGCAGTGGCTGCGGTGGGACACCTGTTTCCCATGTCCCTCATTCCTGGTGTCCTCGAGGCAGCTGACTGTGCTGCCCCAACCCTTGAGCAGCCGGCAACACCCACCCCCAGGCCTAGAGCCTCCACCACTTTTGCTTTGATGCTTTCACCCTGCAGCTGTGGGGAGGGCATGGAGCTGGGGCCACACTTCAGAGGCCTGGGGTGGCAAGTGGGAGTGGCCTCACCTTAGGGATTTGGCCAGAGCCAAGGCCACTGTGCCACCCTGCTGAGGGCACCCAGTTTCTGCCCCTCAGGAGAAGTCTCGGCCTGAGACCACCCAGGGTTGTGTCCCCAGTGATAGCCACGGTGCCTGACGGTCTTGACAGCCAGGCCAGGCTGCCACCTGCTCCCCAAGGTGCCTCGTCTGCCCCATCCAAGTGATGAGGGAGACCTGGGCACCCCTGAGTGTTAGGGGAAGAACTTGCAGAGACGTAATCCCTGCCCCAGATGCCAGTCTGTGCCCAGTGAGGGAAGCTGCCCACCCCAGGTGGTGAGAAGGTATGACAGGGCCACGTGAAGGCTCCATAGATTGGGAGGGAGCCCCACCCTCCACATCAGAATCCAGGACACTCTACACTCCACACCCTCAAGGTCAAAAAGGCCCCCCCTGTCCCTGCAGGCTTGGAGGTGTTTGTCCCGCTGCCAGGCCCCTGCCCTGGCCTGTCCTGGCTCTCAAGTGCCTGCTCTAATCTCAGAGTGAAGTTGGCCAAGCCCTGGTGCTGTCACAGCCTCGCTGGGTGTGTGCACTCAGGGCAGCATTGACACACCAGCCTCCTGCCACCTCAGCCACGGGAAAGCTGAGGGAAGATGGGCTAAGGGCAGCAGGAGCTGGCCTACAGGTGCCCCTTGGCATGAGCAGCCTGGGTGACATGGACAACAGTGGGAGGCAGACAGCCTCCTGGGCAGAAGTGGACAGGCCCCTGGTGAGGCCTCTTCTTCAGACCAAGAAGCACCTGAGGGCCGTGGGCTCGGCTGTCAATCCTGCTGTCAGGAGTGAAAACTTGTGATTTTCTGGGCTTGCCCATGGCTTTCCATGGTGCACACTTCCTCCCCTCTAAGGCCCATAAAAGCCCTGGGCTCATGCTGAACTTGAGCAGAGGATGAAAAGAAAAGAGAGAGAGAACAGGGAGATGAGGGATGACCTGCTCCAGAAAGGGGTTGCCCTCCCCAGGGTCTCCTTTCAGCTGCAAAGTGAAGTCGCTTTCACCATGGTCTCCTCTCTGCTGAGAACTGAGGAGAGGACAGGGCGATTGGCTGCAGAGAGGAGCTATACTCTCTGCTGAGAGCTGAACGGGTGTCAGGACAAACTGGCTCTGGAGAGGAACTGCCCACTGCAAGTCTGTGAGCTCTTCTATTACTTAATAAAACTCCTCTTTGTCCTGCTCATCCTCCACATATCTGCGAACTTCATTCTCCCTAGTACAGGTAAGGACCAGGGATCTGCAAAATGGTGAGGCTAAAAAATCTGTAACACAAATAGGGCTGAAACGTGCCCTTTGCTTGCCTTGTTGTGGGCAAAGAGGAGACAAGAGCTGTGGCTCTTCAGGGAGCCCAAACCTGGGAGCTCACTAAGCCAGGGCTGTGATGCCCTTTTTGGCATCTGTGGTTCCTGGGGTCTCCAGGCTTCTAGATGTCACCATGTTCCCCAAATGCCAGTGTGGAAGCTGCTTGGGTTGTGACTGCTCCAGCTGCAGCCTCACAGGTATCTGGCACCCATGCCGGTGCCTAGAGCTGCCTGGCTGGGCACAGTTGCCAGACCCCATGCTCACTTACTCACACATTCCTCACCACCTGACTCACCCTTGACAGGTGTGGGATCCAGGCCAGGAGTGTGAACTGAGCACAGCCTGCCAGGCAAAGTGGGTGGAATGAGCCCACCTGGCCCAGGCAGAACTCAGGCAATGGCATTACCAGCCATGGGATTCCAGCAAGAAGTGCGACACCCCAATGATTCTGTAAGCCAAATCTCATCTTGAATTGTACTATTATGGTACATGGCAAAGAAAAGTAATCCTTTATCAAAAACATATGGAAATAAGGTTAGAGGGAGCACTTTCAAAGCTTGTTTCCATCATTTTATTATCACCATGCCATGCTTCTGAAATATATGGCATAAGTGTATTTCTCTACTGTGAAATTTTCTAAATATTCTATGAGGACAGTTTCCACGTGTTTATTGTTTCAAGTTTCTTCAAACTGTGATTTTTCTGAATATACTATACTATTTTGATGATTCTTCAGTGAATTTTCTGGTGTTTGAGCTGGTTATTTGCTGATGATTCTTGGGTAAATTTTCTGGAAGTTGAGTGGGTTATTTGCTGTGAGGGGAGGATTTATGTGATCCCTTCATACTGAATTGTCTCCATGTCAAATGTATCACATAAGCTCCGGCAAATAGCCAGAAATAAGCAGACATGGGAGCCCCTGGGAAAAGAAATCTTGGAGTCACAGGCCCCTGAGAATCAGCACTGTGCACTAATAGCAAAAAGGATAATGGCTACATCTGGCCTTGTGGTTGGTCTCCTCAGGCCCTGGGGGGAACTTATCAGGCCCTACCCAGAAACAGCCATGGCAAGGACTTTCCTCACTGATGAAATTGTGCACTCCTCCAATAACTTGATAAAGAGAGTCCTTCAGCACTGGCTGCTGCTGGCTCCTTCTTTGAGCAGCCCACTCTGTCTCCTCTTTCAGAATGTACTGTCTCTCTATATAAACACTGCTACTACTATTTTTCAGCTGGGACAGCCCAGAACTGTTTTCTGCTCCACTCTAGGAATATACTTCATCTTCCTTCAATCAAGTCTGCTACTCAACCCTTGCTATGTGTCTCTTGGCTGAATTCTTTCTTCCAAGTTAGACAAAACTGAAGGATTCGTGCACTTCTTAGTAACAGAATCAATCAGAAATATCCAGGCTCATTGGGCTTGGTCTCTTTCTGAGCATGTACAGGCAATTCTGTTGCTGTGTTCTAGTCCTCAGCAGGAAAACCCTAAAGCAGGGTTTCTTTGGAGATCTCTACTGGCAATGGGTTCAGAATCAGTTTTTGGTTTTTGAGCCTGCAAGTCAATGACATGTCTGCATCTTCAGGAGAGTCAACCTTCTGGGGTTTGACCTCTGAGAATGGGTGAGACACACGGAGAGGAGGAGATAAGGGGTAGAACAGGGAGCAGAATGAGAAGAGGACTCACAAATATTACAAGATTTAGATATCAGCATTGCTCCTTTCAGACTTAATGAGTAATGAGGTCAGACACTGAAGACTGGCATTGCCTGTTCTTATAGAAAAGCCTTGGATACCTGTTCTATTGAAACCATCATATATTTGGACATGCGTATTTGGGTAGAAAAACTCAGTAATGGGAGCATGGGCAGGATATGGCATTAAGATGAGAAGAAAATATTTAAAACACAGTTTTTTATGCTCATTTTTCTGTAGAAGCATGATGATATTTACTTTTAAAATGGTCATTAGAACTTACCACAAAACATAAGGATGAATTATCTGTGACAGTGTGATAGATTGCAAATAAATATTGAGGTGAATTTGGATTTTATCTGGGCTGTATCACTTACTAGCTATGTTTTCACTGGTGTCTTACTTACCTTAGCCTCAGATTCCTCATAAAAATACTAATGTTAATTTTTGCTTACCCCTAATTTTTAAACCCCTAATTTTAGTCTGTCATAGAGATGGATTTGACACTCGTCTCCTATTCCTCAGCTGCAGTGCCTGATTAAAGATTAAAGCCTTCTTTTTTGGCAATACTCATTGTCATCTCAGTGATTGGCTTTCTGTGTGGTGAGCAGTATGACCCAGACCGAAGCCCTTGTCTGCAAGACCTAGAGTGAACCCCTGGTGTTTCACTAAAAAGTATCCTATGAAGTAGTTTCTCTGACCTAAAATTGTCCCATGTCCACATCCTCTTCCTCCTGAATTCCTGGAAACCACTATTTACTGCCTCTGTATTTTTACCATTTCCAGAATGTAATATAGTTTTAATCATACAGTATATAGTGTTTTCAGACTGGCTTCTTTCACTTAACAATATGCACATAGGTGTTCTCCATGTCTGTTCATCGCTTCATAGCTTATTTCTTTTTAATGTTGAATAACAACCTCATGGTGTGGATATATCACAATTTGTTTATCCACTCACTTACTGAAGGATACTTTGTTTTCTTTGAATTTTTGGCAATAATGAATAAAGCTGCTATAAACATTCATGTACATTTGTTTGTGTGAACACAAGTTTTCCACTCATTCAGGCAGATAGGATCGCAATTGCTGAATCTTATGGCAGAGTATGTTTAGCTTTCTATAAAAAAGCCAGAGTGTCTTCCAGATGAGGCGGGAGAATAGGGTCTGGAGGCAGGGAAACTAAGGCCATTTCAGGCTGTCTTCTGAATAGAACTAAATTGACAGGAAATTCCTAAATTTCTATGCCTAAGTAACAAAAGAACCAGAATCTACTCCGTTTGTGAACCCCCACCTTTTCTGTGTGCCACATGGGAAATTGAAAGAACCTCTGACTGTGTTTTGCAACCAATCAGATGTTTGCATAAAAGTGAAACTTTATAACTTCATTTCAGCCTGTGATTGCTTGGGGAATTGTTTTCCTCAAAATTTCTAAGGCTTCATGATAAAAATTTAAGAAAAGCAAAATAAAACAAGCACAAATCAAGAAGGCATAACCTTGTAAGACTTACAAATAAGCAACAAGTTTCTTTACCTATGCTTTAGAGAAAGCAGAATCTTGAGAATATTGCCACTAGAGTCTTTGATAACATACCTCCAATCTTAATATAAAATAAATGATGAAAACTAGAGAATACACTCAAACTCAGATAAGTATCAAATGAAAAGCAAAGTAAATCCATATCGTCCCATGTAACAAGACCATTTTAAAAACAGTTTTCATTGTACAAAAAAATTTCAGAGAAAGGGAGTTCCCACATACCTCCCTCCCTAAAACAGCCCTCTGTTCAGTTTCTCCTATTATTAACATTCTGCATTAGTGTGCCACACTTGTTATAATTCATGAAATAATACTGATACTTACTGTTAACTGAGGTTCTTAGTTATATTAGAGTTCACTCTATTACACAGTTCTATGGGTTCTGATAACTATGTAATGTTAGGTATCCACCTTTAAAATGAAACCAACCCAACTGTTTATCCAAATAACTGATAGTTATTTGGATAAACAGAAATTGACCCTTCTGCTCTCAAAGCTTGAAATTTATATTTGTTTTATCTGAGTTCCTTCCTCAAGAAAGGATCCTCAGGTCTCTCAAAAATTATCAAAGAACTGGAACTCACCAGATCATCTCATCCAGACCATGAGATGCCAGCCCCCAGCATTCATTATGATAGTTCCCTTATTGTCTGGAGTAACATAGTAACATAGTAACATTTCTTCTTTGCTACATAAACCCCTAATTTTAGTCACTCAGGGAGGTGGATTTGAGACTGATCTCCCATCTAATCAGAGGCAGTGCCTGATTAGAGATTAAAACCTTCTTCCTTGGCAATACTTGGCATCTCAGCGATTAGCTTTTTGTGTGGCCAGGGCAGGAGCTAGACAAGTCCATGGTGTTTCAGTAACAAAAGCATCATACAAAGTAGTTTCCCTAACTATGCCTGAGGCTCAAACTCCTCATCATCCCTCCTCCTCCTGAAGCCCTGGTCTGTTTGCTCTTTGTATTTTTGTCCTTTCCACAGTGTCATATAGTTGCAATTATACAGCATACAGCTTTTCCAGACTGGCTTCTTCCACTTAGCAATAAGCTTATAGGTTTCCTTCATGTGTTTTCAAGCATAGGTAAAGAAACTTGTTATTTATTTGTAATCCTACAAGGATATGCCTTCTTTTTTTGTGCTTGGTTTTTGCTTCAAAATAACTTGAAAGCTTATTTCTCTTTACTGTTGCATAGTACCCCACGATATAGATCTATCACAGTTTCGTTATCCACTCACACTCACCTATTGAGGACATTTTGTGGGCTTCTGATTTTTGGCAATTATGATTAAAACTGCTATAAACATCCATGTACAGGTATTTGTGTGGACACAGGTTTTCCACTCATTTGGATAAATACTCAGAGGTGTCATTGCTGGATTGTATGGTAAAAGTATGTGTAGCTTTGTGAGAAACAGCCAGTCTTCTAAAGTAGCTGTACTGTTTTGCATTCCCACCAGCAATGTATCATTATCTCCGTTGTTCTACATCCTTGCCAACATTTGGTTTTGTGAGCATTTTGGATTTCCCCCAGAAAAAAAAGCCTTTTTGAAAACTTTTTACTTGAAAATTCTTATAGATTCACAGAAAATTGGAAATACAGTGCAGAGAATGTATGTGTACCCTTTTCCATCCAGTTTTGCTAAATGCTTATATCTTGAGTAACTCTAGCACAGTATCAAAACCAGGAAACTGACTTTGGTATAATATGTGTCCATAGTTCTATGCCTGTGTCTTATCATATTTGCTGATTTATATAACCACCATGCAATCCCATGGAGAGCTATTCCATCTCACAGAGATCTCACCTCATGCTGCCCCTTAGAGTCACATTCTACTCCCTACACACCATCATCCTGACGAATGACAACCACTAATTTCTTTTTCACCAATTTCTATTGCGGGTTACAGCTTCAGTGAATGTGAGCATGAAGTACTCAGACAATTCCAGCTGAGTGGGTCAGGGAGCAACTCTTCTGAGAGAGTGCTACCCCAAGATTCATTCATTGAATATTTATTAAGAGAGCTTATTTAAATTACAATTTAGACAAACAAAAGACATCCACCTGGTGGCTTTCTGTGGTACAGTCATGAGGCACATAAGGCCTTGTAAAGCATTCAGACCACATTTTCAGGAGGCTGTTTTCAGCACTCCTTGTCACATATTCAATTCCTTACCCTGTTTTCAGGGTCTAGGAGTTAGAATCTCTGCACAAACATCACACACAGAGAGCCTCAGTATTTGTCCATGCCTAAACCCCAAATGCTTGTACATGCTTGAATATGTTGTCATGCACCCCCATCTGCCCTTTCTTTAATTCTTGGAGCATCCTGGTTATTGAATACAAGGTAACTTCTGTTGTTCTTCTCTGGTCATAGATGCATCGGGTGGCAGCACAGAGCCATCTGCAGATGCCTAGCAAACAGACACAAAAAAGAATAAGTATAATGGCCATCACCCCAACGCATATGTTTGACCCAGACAACAAAGTATTTGGGTTTAACCACTAAAAGCCTTCTTGTAATTGCTGACGGGTATTTGTTTATAATTGCTGTGACCAAGTTGTTACTTTAACTTGCACTCAGGAGTAGAAATGTGAGAAGACAGGTGCTTGCTATAATCTTGCAGGTGTGCCTTCACTCTCTCCCCAGCATATCGGGTGCTATTATATGTCAGAGATGTGACACAGGTGGAATTATATTGCCAATCACAATGTAAATTTTGACGGGTAATGAATGCCTGCTGCTGATCCCCAGCCATTCAACGGTGCCTTCAAGAGCCTCCAGGTGAGACAAAATAGTCTTATCAATCTTTACCTGTTCTTTAAATTCATGTGTTACATTGTATAGTATGCGGTTCACCACTGAGGCTGTATGAATAGATTCTGTTAGAGAGACAGCTGCAGAAGCAGCAGTTGCTAGTATAATAACAGCTGAGACAAAAAAGACAAAGTAGCCAGAAATCTGTTTTTTCTCAGTATGAGACAGCACTTTCCAAAATAAATGCAGAGTGGAATCCCCTTCCCAGCTCTGGTTAAATTTACAGGAAGCCACCATTTTGCATGCCATTTTAAGATTATGACATAGGTTATATTTAACTGTGTACCATGTTGATGAAACAAGCGTGTAGCACACCAACTACTGGAAGAGACATTAATAATATAAAAAGGTTTATTTTGCTCTATGTTAGGAACACCTTGCCCAAACAGAAGTATATAGGGGTGTGTAGTACAAATCAGGACTGTCAGTAACATTGTTGTGCAAGAAGATGGTGTGGTTGCCACTGTTACTAGTAATGTACTCGCCATGTAAAAGAACCCTTTGAAAAAGGGAAGTCCTAGTCTCCAAATTTGGGTATGAGCAGGACTTAAAGCTTGTTTCCCTTTTAGTTGTAATATTGGTCCTAAAAGCCCATACCCTGACCAAGTGATAGAACTATTTGAAGGACTCCCAAATCCAATAGTCTGGTTTGCAGACACAAGACTACCATGGGGACTGGTCTGGGTGCAGTGGCTCATGCCTGTAATCCGAGCACTTTGGGAGGCCTATGTGGGTGGATCACCTGAGGTCAGGAGTTTGAGACCAGCCTGGCCAACATCGTGAAAACCTATCTCTACTAAATTCAAAAATTAGCTGGGCATGGTGGTAGGTGCCTGTAATCCTAGCTACTTGGGAGACTGAGGTATGATAATCACTTGAACCCAGATTTCAGAGGTTGCAGTGAGCAGGTATCACCCCACTGCACTGCGGCTAGGGCGACAGCATGAGACTTTGTCTCAAAAAAAAAAAAAAAAGATTATTATGGGAACCTTAATCTAGTAAGGTGCTATTATCAGAGATCCTTGAGCTGGCACAGCCTGTCTGCATGAAGGCCACTGGGTGGCCTCAAACTTGTATCACTGGTCCCTTCTTGCACAGCATATGGGAAGATCAGGCACTTTTATAGTTTCATTAGCGACTTCAGTCATTCGAATAGTAACAGCAGAAATAAAGGTCAAGTTTATGAGCTTGGCATCCCTTTTGGGCTGATGGTAAAGATATTCTTGAGGAAGAAGAGTAATACATTTATCATGTGCTATTGTGAAAAAGCAAAGAGGGGGATTGCTAGACAATAAAGTCAAGGAGTCAATGAGTTTAATCCATCCCAATTTTTCAGTTAGCGGGTAAGACAAGGGCATCCATCGACCTCCTGTCCAAGAAGTATCATTAGATGACAAAGACGGGTCAGCATCCCACCATGTAATAACATTAAAAACAAGGGGATTCAGAACATGACTCCAAGAAACATGTTCTTGAGCTGATCCCACTTGGCAGAGAACAAGAATTACCAGCCACCCCAACATCCATGTCTGTCTTACTTTCTTAAAAGCTTCCCCGCTTACTGCCAGAGACATAAGAGACTGATTCTCTGCAGTTTCAGGGGTTCCCATGGCTCCAAGATGGATAGTTTCCTGTTGACCCAATTTCTTTAGCTGTCCCTGGGTAATGTCAGGTGCCTTCCAAGTCATCACCATCATTGTTGGTTGATTCTCCAACAACAGGTCTTTCATCATCAGGAGGGGCTTATTTGGTGATCTCCAACTCATAATATGGCTTCATTCGCTTTATGGGGACCCACTCTAATCCTGTAGTTTGTGAAACACAAACCGCACCTCAACTCCATGGTAATGACTCCTAAGTTCCCTCCCAATTCCCGGTACAAATGTCTTGAATTAATACCTTTCTTTTTGTGATCTCAACTGGCAGCATCCTATGATCAATTACCATCTGGCCATCTTCTACAATATTTAAAAAAATTGAGAGTAAATAAAACCTATGCTATCTGTTCTCGAGGATAGAGCCACATATTCTCCCTTTTTTGTTTTCTAAGATGTATTTTAAGAGTTCAATTAGCCAGTTCAACAATGGCATGACCAGTTGAGTTATAGGGGATGCCAGTTTTATGTTGTATGTGCCAAAGTTGTAATGCATATCCAAAGGTCCATTATCAGTTTTTATGGTTTGTAGAAGGCCTAAACAAGTGAACAATTGCATCTTTAGTTTTTTCTCCAGTCTAGGGTGTAGCATATATCAGACCTGTATGTGTCCATGGTAACAAGGAGAAATCTGAAGCATCCAAAGGGTGGATGCTGAGTAATGTTAGTTTGCCGGAGAGCATTAGGTACCAGACCTCATGGGTTGGCACCAAGTCCTAACAAAAAAGGGAAGAGAGAATGTCATTGGCAATTACGACAAGTTTTAATAATTATGTGAGCTTGAGCAAATGTCCAATGAAACTGTTGTTTAAGACTGCCAGCGTTCTATGAAAAAAAGCATGATCAGCTTGAGCTCACAAAAAACGTAGAAAAGTCTGCAAACCACATTTGTGGTCATACTAGAGCACTGGCTTGAGAGTTCCCTTCTGACAAGGGACCAGGTAGCCCAGAATAGGAGTGAACATATGTGACATAAAGAGGGTGATGACAGGCACAGAGGAGCTCTTGTGATGTGAGAAATAAAGCCGGTAGGGTTTCGGGAGTAATGCCCTTCACATGTGCAAGATCTAAATTAGTAATCTGATACACAGCATAAGCAGAATCACCATGTTTATGTCTTGGTGAGGAAAGGTTTCTAAGTCCAGTATTCGGGCACCTAACTCCACCTGTTGCATAGTTTTGAAATGTTCCTTAATTTTGTGCTGCCAGTTTTGCATGGCATCTTGCCACACTATAGCTGTTTTACTTGAAACATCTGTGAAGACAGAAGTGGCATTAAACAAGGGCTCAGAGACAACAATAGATACAAATTTAACAGGCACAGTTTGTAAAAGTTCAGGAGCTTAGAGGCTGGTAAATGGATGCTAATATTACCAATAAAGTCGGCCATTGCAACTTGCCAATCAAGATCACAATCTAAGACAGTATGAAATTGTTCCTTACTTAAAGGTAGGAAAAGGGTAGCAGGGTCATATCCTGACCACTGGACACAACGACAGCGTCCTTCTATGAGAAGAGAAGCTATTAAGTCTGTAGTCTTTCGTATGTGTTTAGAGGGTTTATGAGACAGGTACATAGCACATAAAATACAGAAATGGCAAAAGATAAAGCCTACCTGCTAAACTAAGGCATGGAAGTTACAGATATTTTAAGTGATTTTCACCATATACTGGCCCTTGAAAGTCATTAGAATGTAACTGCAAGTTACCAGGATATTAAATCTGTATTGAGTTAGCTTAAGCATAACGTGCGCGTGCATGTGCGCGCGCGCACACACACACACACACACACACACACAGACAGAGAGAGAGAAACAAAACTTTAAAAAATGTCCTTTGGTGCTGCCCATTCTCCATTCTCCTGCATCAGCCTCTAGTGGCAATGCCCTGGAAGTGAGCCCAGGAAAGCAGGGCCGGTTTATTCCCACCTGCTTTGGGCTCCTGAGGCAGTCTCCTTTCTAACAGTCTGCCACCTGTTGCTGCCCTTACCATGAGAGGAAGGAAGAAACGAAGACTACAGATGGCTGCAAGAGGCTACGGAGTGACCTAGTGGTAACTTGCCTGTATACATGTGGAGGCAGGAGGCAAGAGGGTAACAGACCACTCCCCTCATCCTCCAGGCCTCCTCCGCCTAGAGCTAACCCTGTTAGGTAAGGTAATGAAAATATACTGGAGTTTTTACTATTTTTACCACCCCAAACAGAGAGGCTCAGGGGAGGAGCAGACATGCAGCACAGGGTCTGCTTCAAAGTTTCCCAGCCACAGTGCTTCTGAACATTTGGTAAAAAGGCGAAGCAAACATTCTTTACTGCTGTGCCTATCTTTTGAAAATGAGCAACTGGCCAAACTCGCCCACCCCAGCCTAGTTAGACTTCAACATATGGCTATGGGAGAGCACCCCTTATTAGCAGGCTCCTCCTTCAGAGCCCTGCACTCCAGGCTGCTCCACACCTTTCTGCCCACCTCAGGCCAGTAAGGTTGCAGTGCACATGGACTGTTTCTTAGCTCTTTCCCCAGGGGGGCAGGGAAGACAAGGAATTGCCTGTTAGCTGAGACATGGAAGGGTGGCAGGGAAGGGCAGAAATAGGAAAAGCAATAGCACAGCAAGCAGCAGGTCACGTCCTGGGCACGGCTACTAAGACACGGGACCGTGGTGAGGCAGATTCTCAGGACCGGGCTGGAGCTGCCTGCAGCCACCCAGGGACTCAGTCTCTGCCTCTTGGCCTCCCCTCCATTGCCACAAACCCAGAAAGGGGCAACTTGTCCAGACTGCCAGTGACCAAATTGGCACTCCATGGCATCTCAGCAACTCTCCTGCTCCAGGCCTCTGTGGGCAGAAAGCCAGAGCCACATAGTATAAAACCCAGGAGGCAGCACGCAACTTCCCATTATACTCCAGGGAAACAGAAAAAAGACAAGGCCAAGGCCGAGGCTGGAAGTAGGAAGTGAGAACTTGCATATTAGGAAGACAGTCATAACCAACCACTTTCCTTCCCTCCTGGAGACACCCCTCCAGCAGGGAGGTTGGTCGAGGGGATGCAGCCACCTGGACTCATAGATGTTCAGTGACCAGAGGTCTTATCCAAGAATGGTCCCTTGGGTGGCCCCCAATCTCCTCAAGGGGGATGGAAGGTGCTGTTTCCTGAATGAGGCCAATGAATTCAGGTCTTTTTAAGAGGGGACAAAAGAGGGCAATGGCTTTTTCACTAGGGGAGGAAAAGGCTCTGGTCTGTCCTAATCATCACTAACAAAATCCTCTTCCTTATGCCCCACAGAAGTGAGTGAAGTGGGGAGAGGAGCCGCTCCCTGTTGTTCTGGTTCCTGTGTTTCCTTTCTCTTTAATTCTTCTGAATTCCCTTCGGATGGAGATAATGGGAGATCTGGTGTATAAAGAGGGTACAATGTAGAGTGCACAAGAGCCCAGGTGGTCAAAACAGCCACATTAGTAAAATGGCCCTGCTCAAATTCTCTTTTCAGGAAGCGACCCACCTGCTACCATAACTCGTTCCTTGATCAGGGAAGCAAGGGCGTTCCTGCTGAATTAAAAACATAAGCTTATGCAAAGCTTCAGACTCTACAGTGCACTGGATAGCATTAAGTAATTCTTGCACTGTTTGGAAAAATACTTTTTGCTCTTGGGTCATTTCCTGACTCGTGATGACCCAACCCCCAGTATTATACATGTCAGTTCTGTCCTCCTGATAGCGAGTCTGGACTGTCTCTTACCGGGATTCCCTGAAGATTGATGAGTCGACCTCCTCCATCCTAACTTCAAGGTGACCATGTTGGGGTCACCACTTGCAGCTTATAGCTTGCAGTGGACGTTGAGAATAAAATATAGATACCTTCAGCTGCACGAGGTGGGGAGCAACTCTTCTGAGAGAGTGCCACCCCAAGATCTGTCCACTGAATATTTATTGAGAGAGCTTGTTAAACTACAATTCAGACAAACAGAAGACATCCACCAGGTGGCTTTTTACAGTCTGGTCATGAGGCACACATGGCCTTGTGAAGCACTGGGACCACATTCTCAGGAGGCTGTTTTCAGGGCTCCTTGTCACACAGTCCTTTCCCTGCCCTGTTTTCATGGTCACGGAGCTGAAGTCTCTGCACAAACATACACACAGTGCCTCAGTACCTGTCCATGCCCCGACCTCAAATGCCTGCACATAAGTTTGAATGTTGCTGTGCACACCCCACACTCTGTAATAGTGTCATTTTGAAAATATTACATAAATAGAATCACACGGTATGTGAGTTTTGTGACTGGCATTTTCCCCTCAGCATAATGTCCTTGAGATCCATCCATATTATCACATGTATCAACAATTTGTTCTTTTTTATTGCTGAGAAACACTCCATTAGATGGAGGCACTGCAGTTTATTTGCCTGCTGAGGGACATTTTGGCTGCTTCTAAATTTGGCACTATTACAAATAAAGCTGTGATGAACATTTGTGTAAGATATTTGTGTGAGCATGTGTTTTTATTTCTCTGATATAAATGTCCCAGAATGTAATTCCTGGCTCATATGGCAAATATGTCTAGTACTTCAAAACACTGCCAAACTGTTTCCTGGAAGAACTGTGACACTTTGCATTGTCACTCCCAACAGTGTATGAGAATTCCAGTTTTTCTGCATTCTCATCAGCATTTACCATTGTCGGGTTTTTTTTTTTTTAAATTTTGG
>NW_016107339.1:13848951-13858874 GCF_001604975.1 Cebus imitator | reverse complement strand
CCAGGATGGTCTCGATCTCTTGACCTCGTGATCCACCCGCCTTGGCCTCCCAAAGTGCTGGGATTACAGGCTTGAGCCACCGCGCCCGGCCATATCAAGTTCTTAATTTGTGTTTCTCTGATGGCTAGTGACTTGCATGCCATGCATTGTGGCTTATTCGCCATGTATACATATCCTTTTGATAAAATGTCTCTTTATGTCTTTTGCTCATTTTGTAATTAAATTTTATAGCCTGCCCTCTATTATAGATTTAACAGCAGAGCTTTTATAATTGAGTGTATATTGTAGATGATGTATTCTTGGTAATATATGTGGTTTTAAATATTATCTTTAGCTTGCTTTTCATTTGTTAGCAGGATACCTTACAAAACAACAGTTTTAATTCATAAAGGCCCGTTCATTGATTTTTGTTGTTGTTCTTGTATTTTACACATAGCGGTCTTGGTGTCATGTTTAAGAACTCAGAACTCAGACACCAGGCCCTTGCTCCTGACAATTTTCTCATATGTCTACATCTTTTTTTTTTTCTTTGAGATGGAGTTTTGTTCTTGTCATCCAGGCTAGAGTGTCATGGTGAGATCTTACCTCACCGTAATCTCTGCTTCCTGGGTTGAAGTGATTCTCTTGCCTCAGCCTCCCGAGTACCTGGGATTACAGGCATGTGCCACCACATCCAGCTAATTTCTTGTATTTTTTAGTAGAGATGGGGATTTCTCCATATTGGTCAGGCTGGTCTCAAACTCCTGACTGTGATTCACCTGCCTCGACCTCCCAAAGTGCTGGAATTACAAGTGTGAGCCACCATGCAGGGCCGATTTTCTTACATGTTTTCTTCTAAACATTTTACATGTAGACATGATTTAATTGGGTATAAATGTTTTCATAAGGTGTGAGAATTTGTTAAGTTTCATTCCTCCTCCTCCTCCTTCTTCTTCCTCTTGTTCTTTTGTTTTTTGCTTCCTTTTTATTTTTGCTTGGTTGTGTTTGCCTATGGATTTCCACTTTCTCCTAAACCATTGTTTGAAAAGGCCAGATTATCTTACCTCCGTTGAATTATTTTGCATCTTTGTCAAAATGCGTTGGCATAGGTGTATTTCTGGATTCTCTATACTGGTCCATCAATCTATGTCTATCCCTGAACTAATGTCAATCAGTGTTAATTACTACAGCTATAAAAATTCTGAAATTTGGTTACAGTTACTTCTTCATCTCTTTTTCCCTATGAAGTTTGTTTTACCTACATTCATTCACTTGCTTCTTCATATACATTTTAGAATACCTTTGCCTACAAAGATTACAAATCTTGCTGGAATTTAGAGAGAAATTGGTTTAAACTTGGATATCAAATTGGGGAGAATTGACATCTTTACTGCATTTAGTTTTCTAGTCTATGAACACAATAAATGTCTTCATTTCTTGACATTTTTTATTTCTCTGTCAGCATTTCAGCATATGGATTGTGTACATGTTCTGTACTTATGAGGTTTTTTGAGTGAAGATAATTCATGTTGTATTTTAATATGTTTTGATTTATTACTGTATATTCAAATGAAATTGATTTTTTTTGTTGATCTTGAATTCTGTGATCTTTGTGAATTTTCTCATTAGCTGAACAGAAGAGGAAAAGCATTCGGTCTTTCTCCAGTTAAGTGTCATTTAGCCACAGCATTTTTGTTGAAGTTATTTATCAAGTTGAGGAGGTCCTCCCCTATCCTATTGTGGGTTTTTAAAAATCATAAATGAATGTTGAATTACGTCAAAAGCCTTTCTACATAACTTGATAGAATCATGTGATGTTTCTTCTTTGGCTTGCTAATATGAATGACATTGATTTCAAACATTAAACCAGACTTGCAGCCCTAGAATAAATGCTACTTGGTATTGTTTACCTGTTTTTTCATTTTGGCTGATTTTTATTTGCTAACATTTTGTTAGGGAGTTTTGCATCTATAGTCATGCAGGTATATTGCTTTTTAATTTCCTTTTGCTGTACTGTTTTGTATGCTTTTGATTTTAGAAAATGCTGGCCTCATAAAGTAAATTGGAATGTATTCCTTTCTCTTCTGTTTTCTGGAGGAAATTTTGCAGACATATTAATTCTATTAAAATGTTTGGTACATTACTCCTGTGAAACTATTCTGGCCTAGATATTTGTCCTTCAGCAGTCTTTAAAGTTCAATTCCTTTCATAATTATAGAGCTTTTCATTTTATCTATTTCATATTGAATTAGTTGTAATAATGTGTACTTTTTAAGGATTTTTTTTCTATGTCACCTAACTGTTTCTGGTGTATTATTGATATAGAATGATCTGTAGTGATATAAAATGTTTCAACTCTAATATTAATGGTTTTCCCCTTTTTCTCTTTTATTTTGTCCTAGAAATTTGTCGGTTCTATTAATCTTTTGAAAGGAGAAAATTTTTCTTTCACTCACTTTCTTTCTTTCTGTGTTTCTTCCTTTGTTTTTGAAATGGAGTGTTGCTCTTGTTGCCCAGGCTGGAGTGCAATGGTGCAATCTCTGTTCACCACAACGTTCGCCTCTCCAGTTCTACTGATTTTCCTGCCTCATCCTCTAGCTGCAATTACAGGAATGTGCCACCATGCCTGGCTAGTTTTTTATTTTTATTTATTTATTTATTTTATTGTACTTTAGGTTATGGGGTAGAAGTGCAGATCATGCAGGATTGTTGTATAGGTACCAACATGGCAATGTGATTTGCTGCCTCAATTCTCCCATCACCTACATCTGGCTTTTCTCCCCATGTTATCCCTCCCTAACCTCCCCACCTCATCCCTCTGTCCCTCCCTTGGACCCCCTCACCAGACCCCAGTGTGTGATGCTCCCCTGCCTGTGTCCATGTGTTCTCATTGTCCATCACCTACCTGTTAGTAAGAACATGCAGTGTTTGATTTTCTATCCTTGTGTCAGTTTGCTAACGATTATGGTTTCCAGATTCATCCATGTCCCTACAAAGGACACAAGTTCATCAATTTTTATGGCTGCATAGTATTCCATGGTGTATATGTGCCACATTTTCCTTGTCCAGTCTATCACCGATGGGCCTTTGGGTTGGTTCCAGGTCTTTGCTATCGTAAACAGTGCTGCTACGAATATACATGTGCATGTGTCTTTATAATAGAATGATTTGTAATCCTTTGGGTATATACCCAGTAATGGGATGGCTGAGTCAAATGGAATTTCTGTCCTTGAGGAAGCACCACACTGTCTTCCACAATGGTTGAACTAGTTAACACTCCCACCAACAGTGTAAAATTGTTACTACTTCTCCACATCCTCTCCAGCATCTGCTGTCTCCAGATTTTTTAATGATCACCATTCTAACTGGCATGAGGTGGTATCTCCATGTGGTTTTGATTTGCATTTCTCTAATAATCAGTAATGATGAGCACTTTTTCATATGTTTATTGGCCTCATATATGTCTTTTTTTGAAAAGTGTCTGTTCATGTCCTTCACCATCTTTTGAATGGGCTTGTTTGTTTTTTTCTTGTAAATCTGTTTTAGTTCTTTGTAGATTCTGGATATTAGCCCTTTGACAGATGGGTAGATAGCAAACATTTTTTCTCATTCTGTTGGTTGCTGGTTGACTCTAATGATTGTTTGTTTTGCTGTACAGAAGCTCTGGAGTTTAATTAGGTCCCATTTGTCTATTTTGGCTTTTGTTACCAATGCTTTTGGTGTTTTAGTCATGAAGTCCTTTCCTGTGTCTATGTCCTGAATGGTTTTGCCTAGGTTTTCTTCTAGGGCTTTTATGGTATTAGGTCTTACGTTTAAGTCTTTAATCCATCTGGAGTTAATTTTAGTGTAAGGTGTCAGGAAGGGGTCCAGTTTCTGCTTTTTGCACACTGCTATCCCGTTTTCCCAACACCATTTATTAAATAGGGAATCCTTTCCCCATTGCTTGTTTTTGTCAGGTTTGTCAAAGATCAGGTGGTTGCAGATGTGTGGCTTTTCCTACAAGGCCTCTGTTCTGTTCCATTGGTCAATATCTCTATTTTGGTACCAGTACATGATGTTTTGATTACTGTAGCCTTGTAGTATAATTTGAAATCAGACAGCGTGATGCCTCCGGCTTTGTTCTTCTTGCTTAGGATTGTCTCAGCTATGCAGGCTCTCTTTTGGTTCCATATGAAGTTGCCTGACTAATTTGTATTTTTAGTAGAGAAGCGGTTTCTCCATATTGGTCAAGCTGGTGTCAATCTCCCAATCTCAGGTGATCCGCTGGCCTTGGCCTCCAATACTCTTGGAATTATAGGCATGATCCACTGAGCTGCCCTTATATTCATTTTTTTTAAAATAACTTCTTCTTGCTTTGAGTTATTTTGGACTTCTTTTCTAGATTCTTGGGTTGGGAACTGAGATTATTTGTTTTGGATCTTTTATTTTTTTCAGTGTATACACTTTGCACTATAAATAGCTCTTTACAGCACTGCTTTAGCTGTGTGCCAAATATTTTGATATGTTGCATTTTCACTTTCACTTAGTTGAATACCTTTTTTATTTCCCTTAAGATGTCTGTTTTGATCCATGAGTAATTTTAAAGTATGTTATTAATTTATCATGTGTTCAGAGTTCTCCTGATTTTCTTCATGTTATTGATCTGGTTCATCTCCATTGCTTCCAGAACACAGTCTGTATGATTTCAATTCTTTCACATTTGTTGAGGTTCCTTTTATGGTCCAGGATATGATCTATGTTGGTAAATATTCCATGGACAGTTAAAAAATGTGTATTCCGCTGTTAGGTGTGGTGGTCTGTAAATGTTTATTCGATCTTTTTGGTGGATAGTTTTGTTGGGCTTCATTATGTTACTGAGTTTTTGTACAGTTGTTTTATAAATTTTTCAGAGATGGTTTGTGAATTCTCAAAGATTAACTGTGTATTTGTCTAATTTTCCTTTTGGTTCTGACCATGTTTGCTCTACTTTTTTGTAACTCAGTTGTTTGGTGCACACACATTTAGAGTTGCTACATCTTCTTTCTGAATTAACACCTTTAGCATTATGTAGTGTTTCTGTTTGTCTCTCGGAATATTCTTTGCTCTGTGGATTTTATGGTATCTGATATTACAGCCGTTTCTGCTTTGACAAATGTTTTCATGGTTTATTTTTTCCATTCTTCTATTTCAACCTTCTTCTATTTCAACCTTCCACTCTTGTAACATCTGCAGTAAGTTTCTTAAAGGTAGCATATGGATGAGTCATTATTTTTCACTCTGATATTTGTCTTTTTAGACCATTTACCTGTAATGCAATTATTAATGTGAGCTCTTATAACTGCCATCTGCTTTCTGTTTTTTTTTTTTCATGTTTTTTGATGTGTTCCTTAAGTAATGTTTAGAATTCCATTTTTTAATCAATAATTTTTTGGTGTATCTTATTGGATAGGTTTTGTGATTTTTCTATCCATTAACATAACTTATAGTCTAGTGGTGCTGACATTTTACCAACTTGACTAAAATGTAGAAGCTTTAACTCCTTTGTATCCCTTTCCACTCTTGCATTTATAATATATATGTTTTATTTTCTCTACTTGCATCAAAAATCACATCTGAAAATATTGTAATTTTTTGCCCCAACTATCAAATTAATTTAAAAAACTGAAGAAGTCTGTTGCATTTACCCATACTTTTACTCTTTCTATTATTTATTTTTTACTGATTGTCCAAGATTTCTCCCATTATCATTTCTATTCCAGTTCAAGCACTTCTTTTAGCCTTTGTTTTATAGTAAGTCAGCTAGCATTAAATTATCTTGATTTTCCTTCCTCTAAGAATGTGATGGCTGGGCACAGTGTCTCATGCCTGTAATTCCAGAACTTTGGGAGGACAAGGCAGCAGATCCTCTGAGCTCAGGTATTTGAGAGCAGCCTGGGCAACATGACCAAACCCTGTCTTTGCCAAAAATACAAAAAATTAGCCAGGCATGGGGATGCATGTCAGTAATCCCAGCTACTCAGGAGGCTGAGGTGTGAGGATCACATGAACCTAGGAGGCAGAAGCTGCAGTGAGCTCTGGTCATACCACTGCCCTCCAGCCTGGGTGACAGAGCAAGACTCCATCTAAAAAACAAAAAAGAAAAAGAAAAAGTCATGATAGAACCTTCATTTTATAATAATATGTTTACTGGATATGCATTCGAGGTTAACATTACTTTCATCTCTCAGAATATCTTGGGCCACTTCTGGTCTACATTATTGCTAATGAGCAATCCACTGTCAACTCATTTTCTCCTATGCATGGGATGTCATTTCTCTTTTGTTGCATAAATTTATGTAAATTTATCTTGTTTGGGTAGGAACAGGTTCTTGAATTTTTTGCATTTAAGACTTTGTCCAAATTTGGAAAATAGTCAATCTTCCTTCAAACACTCTTTGGGCATCACCCATTGGTCATCTCCCTGTGACTCCAGTGACACAAATTTCATATCTTATATTATAGTCTTACAGATTTATCAGCATGAAACCATACTAAATATTATGAATAATTAAAAAAATTGTGTGTAATAAATACAAAATGTACAATGTACTGAAGCTGACAAAAACATAAAATATGAAGAGTTCCACATTTTATAGAGAAAGTAAGCCCATTCTACAAAGCTTTCCCAAGAAAAAAACCCAGGTTCATCTAGCTTCAGTAACTATTTTAAAATATCTAAGGAACACAATTTATGTAAACTTCAAATGTATTTGATAAAAAGAAAATCACAGTTAGGTTTGATGAGATCTGTGGGAACTTTACTTCAAGACCTGAAAGGAACTCTACGACAAATAGGAATTTATGGCTCAATAACTCTTATGAGCCAAGTCCTTAAGAAAGTATTAGCCAACTGAATTTAATGGTTTAAAAGATGGCTACTACGTGATGACCAAGTGGAATTTACTCTAGAAATGCAAGGTTGTTTGAGTATTTGAGAATCAGTTCATGTGAATCACTACATGAACTGAAGGAAGGAGAAAACACATGCAACCACCTTGATAGAGTCAGCACTTGGCCTTAATGTTAAAAAAATCTGTTTTCAACTTGTATTAAAAAGTTTCTTCAATCTCAGAAATGATAGATACACTATTGCACACATTAGTCTCAGCAGTGAAATATGAAAACTGTTTCCTTCATATCTGGAGTAGTACAGGAGTTAGGCAATGAAAATGGCAAGAAAAATACATAAAACAGATAATAATTGCATCCAGGTAAAATGATCACTACTTACTCTTGACATCATCAGGTACTTAGAAAATAAAAATAATAAACTCCTAGATTTAATAAGTAAATTTAAATAATGTTGCTGGATACAAAGTCAGTATACGTTAAACCAATTATGTTATTGGTATAGCTTGGATGTTTATATTCTCCAAATCTCACTTTGAACTGTAACCTGCAATGTTGGAGATGAGGCCTGGTGAGAAGTATTTTGGTCGGGGGGCAGGTCCTTTATCAATGACTTGATGTCATCCTAGTTATAATGAGTGAGTTCTCACTCAGTTAACAGATCTGGTTGTTTAAAGGAGTGCGACCCTTCCCCACTTTCTCTGTGCTCCTGCTCTTACCATGCAATACCTGGGCTCCCCTTTCCTTCCGCCATGATTCTTAGTTTCCTGAGGCCCTCATCAGAAGTAATTGCCATCACACACCTCCTGTACAGCCTGCAAAACCCTGAGCCAGTTCAGCCTCTTTTCTTTATGAATTATCCAGCCTCAGGTATTTGTTTTTAGGAATGTTAAGAATGGACTAACATGTTTATGCTCTACCATAAACAAACAGAAAACAAAACAAAGAAAATGATTTTACCAATTTCCTCACCTCTTTGTTTTTTTCTACTTTTTTCAACTTAAATTTGCTTTTGTTTGATTCTTAAAAGAGTAGATCTTTGATTTTTATATACTTATCCTTTTGTAATACAAGCTTTTAAAACTAAGTATTGTTTTCTGAAGGACTGCTTTAGTTGCATATCAAAATTTTAAAAATTCATTTTAGTATTATTTTATTTAAAATTGTTTTCTAATTTTCCTTCTGATTTCCTTTTTGACAAGCCACAGATTATTTAGAAATGTGATATTTTACTTCCAAAAATTTGGGTGATTTTGTCAGTCTTACTAATTTGTAATTTGAGAAGTCTGTGTTCAGAGAATATACTCTGTATGACTTTATTCTTTTGAAAGTCATTGAGACTAGTTTTACAGTCACAGTATTTGTTCTGTTTCATGGATAATCTTGGTGCAATGTAAATAAATAAATATTCTATAGTTATCTGATGTTGTCAATATATATGTCAGTTATAAAGGCCAACAAAGTCAGGGCGGTTGAAAGTGTTGATGCTATCTTGATTTCCTTCCTGATCTTTGTTTGCAGGAAGCTACAGAGATGTTTGTTGTCTTCTCTCTAACTCCCTAGTTCCCACACCACCAACATGAAGTCAGAAAAAGTTCTGGAAGGAGAATCAGCTGTCGGAGTAAAGTAGACACATATTATTCAGTGGCCTCTATAGATCGTAATGCATCACACAAGCCCACGGGGGTATTTACAACTCAGCTGGTTTGTCCTCACTCCCTCACAGTCTCCCCTTCTCAGCCAGGCTCAGTCTTCCACCCATGTTAAGATTCAGTAGATGGACCAAAGAGCAAGAGTGGACACGTGTCCCTGCTCACCTAATGGGAGTTTTTTCATCTCTGGAATTTGCAATTTTTGTACTTTATGATCCACTGCTCATTAAAGTTTTAAAAATAAGATTATTTTCCAGCTTACCTATAAAGTTTAGTTCATATTATTTTGTTCTTATAGTAACAGTGAGAGTTCTTGTAAATTTGTGCCTTCTGACTGACATTATAATTTATGATTCTTTTCCAATCCATGTTGATAGTCCTACAGAATTTAGTTGAAGCTCTGTGTTTTATTGCTTTCTATGGCTATACCACAATTTACCTTTCTTCTATCTAAATATTGAGAACATTTATTTTTTCTCCTGTTAGTGTTTTTATATGTCATCATGGACATACAAGAAAAAATGTACCAAGACTGTAAAAACCTAGAGTGGAAATCCTGTATTATCCTAACTACTCATAGGATTACACCAATATATGCTCGCAGTGCCACACACAGCACCAAATGTCATCTTGCAGTGTGCTGTCACTTCACATACTGCATAGTTTTCATGATGTTCAAAAGTTTTATCATCAAGACAAATTAATCAGTTTTTCTTTTAGAATTTGGAAATGTTTTTGTTATCGCAAACTGTGGCTTAACAAACAACCAATTTTATGTCTCCTCAGGCCCACGTAGGATTTTTTTTAAAGGCATCTGTCTTTCTTTAAGAAGGATGTTTAGAATGGAATTTTTGTTGTTTTCAACAAACAGGTAACAATTGCATTTTGAATTTTAATAGACACTACCACACTGCCATCCCCTGAGAGTTCTAATAATATGACAGAATCTATTCCCGTAGAATCTTCTAAATTCTTGATTTTAAAATAAACTATCGTATTTGCCAATTTTGCGGGTTGGGGGTCAAGAAATAGTTGATTACATTGCTGTTTGAATTTGGATTTTTCAATTTATTGGTGAGTTTAAGCAAATATTTATATTTATTGGTTATTGGAATATTCTCTTTTATAGTCAGTATAAATCCTTTGCCCATTTTTCCTGTGGCATTTCCATTAATTTATTTATTGATTAGTTACCAATTTTTTATAAGAAAGCCCATCTTCTGACATATGTGATCCAAATTTTGCCTGAACTTCATATACTTCTTTTAATTTTATTATTTTCTTCATTCAAAGAAATCAGTAAATTTCCTAAACTATTTCTTTGTGTGTTCTGATTTTGTCTTGCTCACAAAGTCTAATTTTTTATTTTTCTTATTTTTTCCCATTTATTTATTTTATTGCATTTTAGGTTTTGGGGTACATGTG
>NW_016107339.1:13840606-13843727 GCF_001604975.1 Cebus imitator | reverse complement strand
TTTTTTTGCCCTGGAATCTACTGTCCTGGTTCTCTGCTCAGTCCCCTTTTTGAACCAGCGTATGGGCGACTTCCCGTGGCTCCAATCACCAGCCTAAAGGGCCCCCAGACCTGTGTCTTTTGTACGGAGAACCGCGGCTCTGGGGGGCCGACAAAGCAGCCGCGCGGGGCAAAGCAGCGGCACTGGCCGGCACAGCCGCGCTGGCGACCGTGGAGCTCCTCTGCCCGGGAATTTCCTAGTCTGTGGGCAATAAAAACACGGCGTCCACTCACCCTCTGCGCTTTCACTGGGAGCTGCAATCCTGAGCTGTTCCTAAACGGCCATCTTGGATCGTCCCCCCACAAAGTCTAATTTTTTAAAAAAGAATTATTTTAACAGGTTTACTAAAGCGTAATTTACATACTACAAAATTCATTGTATATTTATAATTTTAGCAAATTAAAAGATTTGTGCAATTATCACAACAATCCAGTTTTATAACATTTCTGTCATGTCTAAAATTTCTCTCTTTATAGTTAATTCCCACCGATATCTCAAGCCCTAGACACCCGACGCGCTGTTCCTTCTGTCTATATATTTACCTCTTCTAGGTATTTCAAGTAAATGAAATCATACAACATGTTATCTCCTGTGTTCAGTTTCCTTCACTTAGTTAACACTGTTGAAGTTCACCAGTTTTGTAGTATGTATCATCATTTTCTTTCTTTTTGTTTCGTGTATTAAAATTTATTTTCTCATTTTTCATTTGTGTAAATGTATAAGGTACAGGTGTAATTTTGTTGCATGCATAGATTGCATAGTGGTAAGTCAGTGTTTCTACAGAATCCATCACCCCAATCACATACATTGTACCCATTAAGTAATCTCTCATCATCTGGAGTGCAAGGGTAGAAACTTGCTTTGGGAAAACTACCCTCAGGTTCATGGTATCTCCCCTGCCAGATAAGTCTATTTTTGTTCCTTCTTATTGTTGAATGATATTGGCTTGTATGGATGTAGTATCATTTTATTTCTCCATTTACTAACTGAAGGATATTTGGATTGATCTCAGTTTGGGCCAACTATGGTGAATGCTGTTCTGAACACTTGAACACATGTTTTTGTGAGCACATATGTTTTTATATCTCTTAGGTAGACTCCAAGGAGTGTAATTGCTGGGTCGTATGGCAAATATATTTTAGGCTTTTTTTTCTGAGAGGGAGTCTCCCTCTGTCACCAGGATGGAGTGCAGTGGCACCATCGCCACTCACTGCAACCCCCACCCCTCCTGAGTTCAACTGATTCTTCTGCCTCAGCCTCCCGAATAGCTGTGACCACAAACGCATTCACCATGCCCTACTAATTTTTGTGTTTCTAGTAAAGACAGGGTTTCATCATGTTGGTAAGGATGGTCTCGATCTCCTGACCTCCTGTTCTACCTGCCTTGGCCTCCCAAAGTGCTGAGACTACAGGCATGAGCCACCATGCCCAGCCACATATAATAAACTTTTTAAGAAATTGCCAAATGTCCAGGTATTTGTAAAATCACACACTCCCATCAGCAACACATAAGGGTTAAGAAAATCTGTTTGCCTTCAGATACGATGATCATGATGATGATAGTATTAGAAACAACATCGGTCTTCATAATTTTATATTTTCTCTTTATGTTTCAATTGTTAATTTTTCAGGATTCATTTAGTGAAAGAAATGAGCTTGGAATACAATTTATCAAAAACTGAAACTGAATCCTAAATCCTTCTGTTTCTAATTCTAGACTCTGTTTTACTAGCATATTTAATAAATATCAGTAACAATGCATTTGTTTTTAAAAATTTGTAGTATATTTTAGAAAACATATAGTATATTTTAGACTTTATAGTGCTAGTCATTTCTTCTTTTTTTCAAAAATTTTTCTGGAAAATGTATTTACCTCAGAAAATAACATGTCAGCATACTTAATTGAGTTCTAAAAACAATCCTTTCTGCTTGCTTTTTGATTTTGTTTTAATTTGAGTTAATGGCTGAAATTTAATACTCTCTCTCTCTCTCTCTCTCTCTCTCTCTATATATATATATATATATACCCAAAACCCTGAATTGAGGTTGCCTATCAGGAGTCTCTAGGTCTTCATGCAGCATTTAACTACCAATACTAACAAACTGATAGTATCACAATCTATCATTTCCCTAACCTGAAATCCATCTCTCCTACTCCATCCACCATTTCTTTATTTTTTAAAAATATATGATTTTGCTCCTTTTCTTCCCTGTGCATCAGGCCCATTCTACAAAGGTTGAATCCTGGCTTGTCTGGGCCCACGTGATTTCATGGTCATATCAATGTGTGAGAAAGTGGGTACAGCAACTTTATTAGTTGCTCCTTATAAAGGCACAAAGGAAAAAGTAGTATCCTTTTCCTGCCTTTGGGAGTTGCTGGGAAAGAATAAGAAACCTAAAGGTGCTGCAGGGGTCTTCCTACCATCTCAGGAAAGCTGAGGTGCTGTGTGTTATAGAGAGATGAACTATGAAGTTCCAGGATCACTGGTGATGCCACTGGCCAGCAGAGTTGAGCAGCCTTAGCTCTATCGGCTATGTGAGATAATGGGTTAAAGAAAAATAAAACTGACTGGATCAGATTTCCTGCTATTAGCAGAACGCATCTTCACTGAAATATTCATCCCATACATTTTAGTTCTACCTTATAATTCCACACCACAAGTCTCATATAAAATGAGACAAATCATTTCCTCAACTTACGGAACAAGGCCTACTGGTTGCAACTCTGGGATCAAACAGAACAGACATAATTATCAGCTTAATATATTCCTATAGAATTTATATGTACTTGTACTGCTGTGTATGTACAAGTAACATATAACTAAAAATAAAATATGCATAAAATACTGATGATTATAGCATTAGGTCTTGGTAATTTATGCGCATAAAAGAAACATTAAGTTTGATTGAAAATAAAGTAACAGCTGTCTCTGACAGTAGAGAAATTATGCTCAAATAATTATTACTTTGAAATAAACTTTTGAATTGATAATGTACTTTTAGATTGGACACATTTGAAACTGATTTTCAGAACACAATGAATAACCCTCCATCTTCTAAATTTGTCTTTCTCTGAAATCTG
>NW_016107339.1:13834605-13838686 GCF_001604975.1 Cebus imitator | reverse complement strand
TCCTCACCTTTCTGATTCCTGAAGTAGATGAACAGCCCTGCCCCAAGGAAGAGCAGGCCCAGCACAAAGCCCCCGACTCCACTCAGCATCTTGCTCTGTGCAGATTCAGACTGTGCTCCTGAGAGAGGAAGCCAGGTTTAGTGATTTTTACCCCAAATTGAACATCTTTAATTGAGACCCTGAGATTCAGAGCTTTGAACAGGGGGAGAAGGCAGCTCTGCAAGAACTAAAATAACTGGCCATTTCTGGAGAAAAAAAGGTTTTCAAATCACACTGACACAGTTACAAGGTTCAGGTGTCAAACTCATTCAAATATTACAGCCTTGATGTAAGGCCTGACTTTACCACCTGATCAACAGAAAGCCTGAGACTCAATGAGGTTAAGTACTTTGTCTAGAGGGACAGAGCTCATAAAGGCAGAGCTGAGAGTGGACCCCCCTGATGTCAGGAAGGCCCCTACAGTTCTTTTCCTCTCAGGTCACAACAAACAACTCACAGCAACAGCACAAGAAACACAGTCTCAAGGGCAGTGCCTGGAGCCCAGAGAGAGAAGGTGACCCTGTCTGTGACATCATAAGGAGGTTTAAAAGAGGGACAGCCTCTCCTGCCTGGCAGGCATGACTGCTTCCCATGGGCTACAGGTGTTTCTAGGAAACTATTACAGGGCTCCCCCCAGTGACCTGTGCTGATGGAGATTGAAACATGGAGCAAATGAAAATCTGATGTGGGAGAGGAGAAACCTGACACTCAGGGAATAGCAGAGTCCCCTTCTTGGTGGGTGAGAAATTCATGAAGTCAGAAAGCTGCTCACTCCATTGCACTGTGATAGGGCTCATCACGCTTGGGTGCTCCACTTGGCAGGTGTAAACCTCTCCACTCTGAGGACCTGTTTCCAGCATCACCAGGGTCTGGAAGGTCCAGTCTCCATTCTGGATCAGGCCTGTGGACACCATCCCAGCCTTCTCTTCCTGGCCGTTCCGGAACCACCTGACTTCAATGCTGCCTGGATAGAACCCACTCACAGAGCAGACGAGGAGGTTGTGGTGCTGCAGGGGCTGGGTCTTTGCAGGATACACAGTCACCTGAGGTTGGACTGGGAGAACAAAAGGGAGAGGGAATGAGTCAGGAGGACAGAGCAAGTCTCCTTGTTTGGCTGTTTGTTGCTTCTCTGTAAACCCGGGCTCTGGCCTTGACCAGGTCTCCAGCACAGCTGGCCATGTGGCCTCACAGTGTCATCAGCCTGGGATTTAATCTTTACAGTGGGGATCCATTAGATTTGAGCGATGTTGTGAAAAATGGCGTTTGTTTCTTCATAGCTTAAAATTGGCATGTGTTGTCAAAGTGTTTACAAATGTTTGAAAATACAGATCATATTAATTAAAGCTGATATGTGAGCCAGGTTGCCTGGTTCAAATCCAAGATCTGCCTTTTACTGGTTGATCCTGGAAGAGGTTTTCAATTCTTCTGTGTCTCAACTTTCTCACCTATAATAGAGGATAATTATACTAATTCACCTCTTGGGGTTTTATGGGATTAATGCACATCAATATATAAAACAATGACTGAAGGTAGCCTTCAGTTATTAGGTCAGAAAGGTTCTCACTCCATTCCACTGTGAGAGGGCTCATCACACTTGGGTGCTCCACTTGGCACCTGTTTATCATCCTTGTACACCTTGAGAGAAAAATATGATTTAAAGCAATGTGGAAAGATAAAGGGACAGAGTAAGGTACATGAGGAAACCGAGGATGAAGTTTTAGGAATCCTACCGCCATGCACTCACACCTTAGAACACCACAGAAACGGTTCTGCCCCTGGGAAGGTGAGACAGACAGAACTGATTCTCCAAATCTTTAAGTTCCTAGAAAAGCATGAATCTTAAAGCAGAAAGGATGAAGGAAAGTCATTTTAGTTTTGAAGCTCTTACATTTACATGTAGCTGATCAATGCATCTCCCGTGCAAAACAAGCATAACTATTATAGACCTGTCATTGTAAAGTGATTTTTCTTTCCAGAATGACATTTGGGTCAAGGCAGGGTCTGGGACTCATTAGTTGGGGTGTTTATGCCTAGGAAAATCCTGACACTAGCAGACTCACAATAAATACTTTTTTTTTTTAAGAAAGAAGCAGAAGCCTGTAGATAACAGTACCACAAAATGATAGATTTAAGATGGATTGTAAATCATTAAAACAAATTTTGCAATATGTTTTATTAAATAAAAGTTCAAATTCTTAAGATGGAAAACAATTTTCAAAATCAACATACAAACCACAAAATGGAGAAAATGCTGAATCAAATATCAATACAGTGTTACTAGTCTTACAGCACAAAGAACCTAGAAAATCACTGAGAGAAATACTAAGCCCTGGACATAACAGACAACAGATCATTGTCCATTACCTCCCAAATACAACAGGGAATTCTTAGAGCAGTCATTATAATCGGGCAATGAATAGGTCAAAAAAATTCAAAAGAACTACACATTACAAATTAACCAGAAACATACATTTTCAGTTTTGGTGAGTGTCAAAATAAAGGTCACCAAAGGGAAAGGAAGGTAAGTTGTGTCACAACTATTAGAATAAGGCTGGGCGAGGTGGCTCACACCTGTAATCCCAGCACTTTAGGAGACCGAAGCGGGCAGATCAGGAGGTCAGGAATTTGAGAAGAGCATGACCAACATGGTGAAATCCTGTCTCTAGTAAAAATATTAATTTAGCTGGGCGTGGTTGTGCGCGCCTGTAGTGCCAGCTACTCATGAGGCTGAGGCAGGAGAATCGCTTGAACCTGGGAGGCGGAGGTTGCAGTGACCAAAGACTGTGCCATTGCACTCCTGCCTGGTGACAGAGTGAGACTCCATTTCAAATAATAATAATAATAATAATATGTAATTACTAGAAAAGTATTAGCATTAAAATAGTAACAATTTTTTTTTCTTTTTTTTTCCCACTCTGTCGCTGAGGCTGGAGTGCAGTGGTGCAATCTTGGCTCACCTCAATCTCCAACTCCTGGGTTCAAGCGCTTCTCCTGCCTCAGTCTCCCGAGTAACAGGGACTACAGGCATATGCCACTACGCCCAGTTAATTTTTGCATTTTTAGTAGAGACAGGCTTTCACCACGTTGGCCAGTATGGTCCCGATCTCTTGAGCTCGCGGTCCACCAGCCTCGGCCCCCCAAACTGCTGCGATTACAGGCTAAGCCACCACGCCCGGCCAGTAAAAATGTGTTAAAACTTTATTCAACAAGACAGTTTCACAGTCATTTCAACTATGTAAAAATATACACACTAAGAAAACAAAAAAGTGTAAAAAATTTAGACCTAAACACGCCTCAGAGGTGCCTCAGTGGTCTCCTCGGTTCCCGTAGAAATTAATCTGATGCTTTTGCAAACAAACACCGCACACTTTGATTTCAGAGACTGCATGAAGGGTGTGTGCAGGGACGGTCTGGAACTGGCCTCCTCACACTATCCCAAACCTTCCACACCCCTCAGCTCTCCTCCCCTAAACCCTCACCCCAGCCACACACACCTCACACTTCCCTTCCTGCATCTCTAAGGACCCAGGACAATCCAGGTCTCCTCCCTCTCCAGCCCCGCACCCACCTCCCATGTCACCTCCCCACAGAGACCTCCAGGATAGGAAGAAGCCCCCTCCTGCCTCCCCTCCCAGAACAGCCTCACACACAAATCCACACTCTACACACACACCTGTGTCCTCAGAGCTCCGTGCTCAGGATTGAGAGGATTCTAAATGCTCACAGATGGCGCTCTCTCTCTCTCTCTCTCTCTCTGAGTCTTTCTCTCTCTCTCAGTCGATCTCAGTCTTTCTGAGTCTCAGTCTCTCTCTCAGTCTCTCTGAGTCTTTCTCTGAGTCTCTCTCAGTCTCGGTCTCTCTCGGTCTCTCTGGGTCTCGTTCAGTCTTTCTCAGTCTCTCTCAGTTTTTGTCTCTGTCTCTCTCTCACAGTATCTCTCAGTCTCTCTCTATCTCTATCTCTCTCAGTGTCTCTCTGTCTCTCGGTCTCTCTCAGTTTCTCTCTCTCTCTCTCTCTCTCTCTCTCTCTCTCTCTCTCTCTCTCT
>NW_016107339.1:13827233-13834525 GCF_001604975.1 Cebus imitator | reverse complement strand
TCATTGACAGCTCACAGGGAGGCCCCGCCCGCCGCGCTCACCTCTCCGCTGCACTGTGAAGCTCTCACCAACCCCGTAGTTGTATCTGCAGTAGTTGTCCACTGCGGCCCGCCTGTCCTCCAGGAAGTCCTTCTGGCTGTTCCAGTACTCTGCGTCAGGCCGCCCCAGCTCCGTCACCGCCCGGTACTCCCCCACGTCGCTGTCGAAGCGCACATACTCCTCCTGGTTATAGAAGTATCGGTCCAGGAACCGCACCCGCTCCGTCCCGTTGAAGAAATAACACTCAGACGTAGTCAGGAACAAGAAACGTGCTGTGGGGACACGAACGATCCGGTCACATGGGCGGCCTCAGGGAAAGACACCGACAGCGACGCCGCCATCGGGGCTCCCTGGGTGGGGTGCGGGCTCTGGGAATCTTGACCAGCCCCACCCGCAACCCCGACTACGCGCAGCCCAGGGGCTCATCCTCGGACTTTCTGAGGCGGACGGGGGCTGGGGGGCCAGGCGGGAATACCGCCTCTGATCCCAAGTCTTTTGGCCCCGCCTCCTGCTTCCAGCCTGTTCTGGAGACCTCCAAGCAGGAGCTGGAGGAGGACCCGCCCCACACCGCAGCCCGCGCCGCCTCCTCCTGGGAGCCTCCACCCAAAGACACCCTCTGCCCCTTCTCTCATCCCACACACAGGCTTCACCAGTTCCTTCAATAGCCCACACCATATTCACCCTGTGAACACTTCCTTAGTGACCACCTTGTGCCAAACAAGGAGACTTACATTGTGACTAATATCAAATGTAGAATCACTACGGAAGTCTGAGGCACCTTAGTGAAAAGTAATTGCAGCAGCATCGCTGTTTGTGACTTAGAAGGGGGCAAGTTGTGAAAAGTTAATAGAGACAGTGATGACCGACAACTCATGAAAATGGTGAAAAATACTGCATAAGGCAAAAAATAAACATGAAGGTATTGAACTTGCACTGATAAACGGATTCAACAGGAAAGTGGTTGAATTCATTCAACTGTCTAGTTTTTTATAATGAAACAAGCAAAAATAAACCATAAAGAACTGAATGGGGGCGGTGAATGTATAGAAGATGTGAGTCTAGAATTTTCAGGAAGAGCACAGTGTGAACCAGTGCTCTCAGCCTCAGAACTGTTGACGTTTTGGAACAGATAATTATTTGTTGGTGACGGAGGCTGCTGTGCACACGGCAGGTTCTAAGGCAGTTCCCCTGGTTTCTACTCATTAAATATCGGACGAAACCCCTGTTGTGACAGCAAAAATTGTTCCAAACATTGCCCCACGTTCCCCAAGGATGATGGGAGGGAGGGGATGGATGGGGAACTCTGCCTGGGTAAGAACAATGGGTGTGACCATCTGAAAAAAATCTATGTTGAACAAGCAACTATTATTACAGTTGAGAATTACACTGAAAAATAGCCATTGAAAATCTTGGTCCTACATATAATGAATGATTATAGAATTCTGAACCCAGTACAGTACTATCTCTCCAAAAAATGAACTTGTTGAGAACCAAGATTTATTGATTTCCTTGCCTTACCAATCAGTCATCAAATCTTATCATTTATCTTTCATATCATCTTCTTTCTTAGTTTCTCTGCCACTGGTCCACTAATTATCTGTAGTAATGAATCACAACCACAGCTATTTTATTCTTAATTCCACAACTAACTCATTTATTTCAGTCTCCCAGTCCCAACAATATTAGTAGGATTGAAATTACCAGCCTTGGCCAGAGACAGAATTCTCCTTTTGTAGTCAAGTCCCCTCAGAAAGGGAGAAACCAAGAAAATGACATTCTCACACAGACAGTTTACAAAAAAATGAGCAGGTCCCCAGACTTTGAGTAAGACCTTCTTCACAAAGCTCTCTTTGGCCTTTAGAGATGATGGCAGAGAGGAGTGCACCCTGGATCAAACAATGTGTATGTTTTTATTCTTAAATTATCTAAGCACTTTCTTTACAGAGATAAAGTTAAAAAATAAACATGTGTGAAGCTGCTGTCACTGTGTCTTCCATGGTTAGCCCTGTAATCCATGCTCATGTGTCCCACTTTGGGTTGAGAGATTTGGCCAATAAAACCAAAGGATGCCCAGTGAAATCTGGATTGCCAATAAATTATGGTTGTGTATGTGAAATTCAGATTTAACTAGGAACCTGTATTTTATTTGGCAACCCTAGCCCAATTTGCTAGTGAAACCTCAGAAGAAGGAGTGATTTCCTTGTGTTCTTCATCACATGCCATGATAGACATATAGAACTTTTAAATTGGTAAATGCAACATGAATGAAAATGAAAACGAGCTCAGGTAGAGCTCCCGAAACATATGAACTGAAGTTGGGTGAATCCATTTCTCTCTTTTTCACAAATGTGATGTCTTTTCTCTAACATTTTCATCTTTGTTAAATGTTTATTGGGTGATTGTCTCCTGTACTTTGTGTAACTTCCTTGAGAGTAGGGACCCTCTCTGTCTTCATCAAATAGAATGATTTGAACCTAGAGGGGAGCTTAGTAAATAGTTGCTGCTGAGAAAAATAAGTGTGATTTACATGAATAAACCAGGGATCTGGGAACTGATCACTGTGGGGATCCTGGAGAGCAAGAAGGGGCTGAAGCTCCAGCACCCTTTCATTTTGATGCCACACTGTACTCCTTCTCTTCCCTGTGAGAAATACAGGCAAACTTCTTCTTTCTCCTCTTTCTATTTGGTAGAATTCACAGATAGAGAAACAGTGATTTAAAAAAAAAGATTATTTTTTTTTTCGAGATGGTGTCTTACTCTGTTGCCAGAATGTAGTGCAGTGGCGCAATCTTGGCTCACTGCAACATCCGTCTCCTGGGTTCAAGTGATTCTCCTGACTGTAGGATTCCTCCTACAGTCTCCCGAGTAGCTGGGATTACAGGCACAGGCCACCATGCCCAGCTAATTTATGTGATTTTAATAGAGACGAATTCACCGTGTTAGCCATGATGGTCTTGATCTCTTGACCTCATGATCTGCCTGTCTTGGCTTCCCAAAGTTCTGGGATTACAGGTGTGAGTCATTGTGCCCAGTCTAAAATTTTGTGGTTAAGATTCATCTCTTTTTGCTTGGGCGTGGTGGCTCACACCTATAATCCTAGGACATTGGGAGTCCAAGGCAGGAGGATTGAGTGAGTCCAGGAGCTTAAGGCCAGCCTGGACAACATGGCAAAATCTGGTGTTTATGAAAATTACAAAAATGAGCTGGGCATGGTTGCCTACCTGTAGTCTTTGCTATTCTGGAGGCTGAGGAAGGAGGATCACTTAAGCCTTAAATGCAGAGGTTGCAGTGAGCCTAGATCGCACAAATGCACTACAGCCTGGGTGATGGAGCTAGGCCCTGTCTCAAAAAAAAACAAAAAAACATCTCTTTCAATGGATCTCATAATGATTAGGGTCTGTGCCACCTCAAGAGATTTCTGGAAATGATGGCAACATATCTGGGGAAAAAATAGAAACTGGAGGAAGAGGTAAGCAGACATGGCTAATTAAGGAAAGCTGAGGGCTGATGGGTGAACCTATGAAATTAAGGACAAGACCCCAGTAAGACAATGAGTTCCTGGGACTTGCTTATTGACTTTCAGCCCTATTGAGATGTGAACAATGTCCCCATTCTCTCTATAAGCCCACACATTATGAAATTTCTGATATTTGACAATTTTTGACTTACAAAAATAGTTTCATATTATTTATCCTACGTTAGTTGAGTCTCTTCTTGTCATGTCTAGTTAGAGCATGTACGAGATGTAGGAGAAATTAGTATAGAAAGCTTAAAAAGATTCATAATAAACTAACCTGGGTCAGGTTTTCAGAGGATGCCTTAAGTTCTTTAGGCACCAAAGAATGCCTCATAAATGCTCTTTATCTGTAGCGTGACTCCAAGTACTAAAGATCTCAGCTTCAGCTCCTCAGATGTTTCCCCATAAGAAAGTAAGTGCACTAAGTATCGCTTTTGTCAGATAACCTATGTACACTCCAGGGATACAGGATTTATAAACATTGGAGTTCAGAAAGAAAAGAAAGGAGATACTGGGGAGGTCCCCCGGTACATCCTCACATGTGAGGAAGAGGGGTCAACACCAAAGGTCCTGTGGAGGATGTAACACAGGATCGTCTAGGACAGACCCCTTGAATTTCCTTGACTCCCACAAAATGTTCAAAAAAAAAAAAAAAAAACAAAACCTCCTTTTGTCTCACATAAATCAACATAATAAAGGGCAGTGCTGTATGGGAAATTTATTTTAACATCCTTATTTCTAAATCCTCCAAAAACCACGAGGAAATGTGATGCAAATATTTTCTTGGGGAAATTTAAGAACAAATGGCCTGTCATGGAGAAAGCAAGTAGCTTAGCTCCTATTGTGGAGGAAATAATTTGGGATCCAATGATAAAGATGGGCAATCTCTGAAGAAAACATCACAAATTGTTAAGGGACATGGCCTGGGCACAATATTAACAAAACTCCCTATTTTCCCTACCCCATAGTAGCTCAGTACCCACAATGTGCACTTACGTCGGGTGTCCCCAGCCAAAGCCAGTGGGGAGTTCAACACCATCAGTGTCACTGTCAGCGCTGCCATGCAGGAGCCTCCAGGGAGCCTCAGACACACCATGCTGGACAACAGGACAGGAGCAGGGGACAGAGCACCAGGGAAATCTCACTCAGGGAGAAATATGACCCCACATCTCCAATTATAGAGAGGCAGCTACTGATTTTCTTGTTCCTGGATTGGGTAATCTCATGTTGGAGAACCAATCAGCATCTGAGATCAATAGCATCATCAGTTTCTATTCAGAGATGCTGTATGAAGGTCCTCTTCTGAAACAGAATTTCCTTCTCTAATTAATTGTTTTAATTTAGTACTTGAAAGGTTTGATCCAGTTGCATGTAAAACACTTTAATTGGGACCCTATTGTGAACTAGCTCTGTGCTGGTAAGTGATGTGTTGACAAGTTTGAGCTTTGTAAGAGCATTCATTTCTCACTTGATGAGAGAACTGCTTCCAGGAGTGAGTGTGTGAGTTTTAGGAATAAAAGTGATGGAGTGAACATGGTTGCAAATCAGGAGAGCTTTAATCTGGCTCTTATTGCACCACATCTGAATGTTGTAGATTTGGGAAAATTACTTCCTGCCTCACAGTTGAAATGAAGGCACTGTGATTCATGTCTTCAATACTGGAAAATGCTGTGATCCTGTGGATGCCTCAAGGAGCAGCAGCCCTGGGTATCTGATGATCTGACAGAATGACAGCTGTTGACCAGAGAGTTTAATCTGTGCCTATTTCCAGGTAGCGATGTCTTTAAAAAGTTGAAGGAAATGGCAAGTTTTTTAATAATATAATATGAGTCAAAGGATTTTATCAAGTGTGTCTCCTGATGCTGCTCCCAAGTTTAGTGGCACCTCCAGAACACACAGAGGCAAGGGGCTTGCAGGGGCACCTATGTGCAATGGATGGTCTGAAGGTGCCTTTGTACAGCACTTACCCTAACAATGTAATAAGGTCAACTGGGCAATCAAAGTATTCAGGAGTTCGAGGGATTGATCAAGGACTCAAAGTCAGCTGTTGACAGAACAACTCTGTGTTAAAATAAGTAATATTTCATGTGAAGATTGTTGAATCTCCCATTCCTGGTTTTCATTATGACTTCCTCATTTGGAATAGGCTATGACCCTTTATCCTTATGCTTCTCCTGTTTATCATAAGGGAAGTTATAAGAAGACTTTGCTAACGAATACTTCACAGAATGTTCAGGAAAGAGAACCTTAAGGAAAAACTATGAATTACATCATTGATGTAATCATATAATTTTAAACATATAATTCTACATTTATGTAATTATTAGCTTTATGGTAATATAAATGTGACATCTATGATTCAGAATGGACTTCCAAGTACAACGGTACATATAAAGTTCTGCATGAATCCACACTCTCCCACAATTCTGTTAGGAACTCATTCCTTATGTGCCTTAGTGTTTCCAGGGGCAGGATTCTCACCATGCTGCAATAAACATGAACATTTTTCTCTGTACTCAGAATTGCACTAAGGGCTTCTATAATTCATATTTTTATTTAATTCTCACCTCAGCTCAGTAAAATAAACATCCTTTTCATGCTTACATGTGGAGAGGATAAAACAATGGAGACAAAACAACTTTTGCAAAAATACAAAGCTAGTAAATGGTACACTGTAGATTGAACCAAATGATATACTTCGCAAGGTCAGCCACTATACCATGCTCCTACACATTCTATTTCTGAAAGTAATGTCCCTTGGGTTAAAATTATGTATATTTGTATAATTTATGGATGTGCATAGCAGTAAGACTACTTCTTTTCATAAAAGGTGGCATTAAACAATTTGAGAAAGATACTGTGTAACAATTCTAGTTCCTTCAAAGGATTCCCCTCATCACCATCCTTTCCCTCCTCTGGAAATGACAACATTTGCATTTATCTTATGTGATGACACCCATAGCTCCTGAGAAGTCTCCTTCTTATTAGAGGTAACAGTGACCTCAAAATTTCTAAATACAAACTATAGCTCAGAAGTATTATTGAAGATTTCTCATCATAAAGTAGTCAGTTTGATCATCGCGAAATTGAAGAAGAAAAGTGCCTCATTTACTTTGGAAAAAACACAATTATATTAATCCAGAATGTTCAAAATTTCAGCCGAGCACAGTGGCTAATGTTTGTAATCCCAGAAGTTTGTGAGGCAGTGTTGGGTGGATCACTTGAGGTCAGAAGTTCGAGACCAGCCTGACCAACATGGAGAAACCCCATCTCTACTAAATATACAAAATTATCTGAGGATGGTGGTACTCACCTGTAATCCCAGCTACTTGGGTTGCTGAGGCAGGAGAATCACTTGAACCTGGAAGACAGAGATTGTGGTGAGAAGAGATCTCAGCATTGCACTTCAGCCTGGGCAACATGAGAAAAACTCTGTCTCAAAACAAAACAACAAAAACAAAAGTTTAAAATCTCCTGGGTAAAAGTCAGTATTGTTCCTGGATTTGAGAACAAACAATGTCTCTACCCCAATAATAATTCAATACTATTGAAAGTTGTGCAATGCAACCAGAATATCACATTTAATTTGGTGAACTGAAAATGATAATTTACTTAGAAACTAATTTATTTCCAGTTACTTGGAAGGGGAAAGATTGCTTGAACCTGGAAGTGCCAGGCTGCAGTGAACCAAGATCATGCCACTTAATCCTAGCCTGAATGACAGAGGGAGATTCTA
>NW_016107339.1:13824143-13827173 GCF_001604975.1 Cebus imitator | reverse complement strand
AAAAAAAAAAAAAAAAAAAAAAGTCAAAGAAAGCTATAAAAGGAAAGAAAAGAAAAAGAAGAGAAGAAACAAATTTTTAAAAAAGAAACTAACTGTGATGATGGTAATCTAGGAGAGCCAGCTGAGGTTCACCTTAGTCTTTCAGGATAAAATGCTAAGAGGGTGCTGATGACGGCAGTGGCAGCTGTCCAGCGTGGTTGGTTGCAGCGGGAAGATGCAAGCAGTAGTGGCAGGAGTGCCTGCGGGACCAGTGGCCATGGTGGGACCCCATGACCCATGTCCCCAGGGCCTTGACTCCCTGAGAAAGCAGACTGCACTGCCCCAACCCTTGAGCAGTAGGTGGGACCCTCCCACAGGCCCGAAGCCTCCACCATTCCTGCCTTGCTGCTCTCACCCTGCAGCTGTGGGGAGGGCATGGAACTGGGACCTGATTCAGGGGCCCCAGGTAGGAAGTGAAAGTGGCCCAGCTTTGGGGTTCTAGCCAGCAGCAAGGCCACTGTTCCATCCTGCCAAGGAAGCCCAGTTCCTGTGTCTGAGGAGGAGACTCTGCTTGAGGCCACCCAGGGCTTTGTCCTTGCAGGAGGACTCTGAGTCTGATGCTCCCCATGGCCAGGCCAGGGCAGTGATCTGCTCCCCAAGGTGTCTCCCCAGTGTGTTCCAGTCAAGGGGAAGCCCCGGGTACTCCCTGAATGCTAGGGGAAGAACTTGCAGAGACATCAGCCTCGCCCCAGATGCCGGTCTGGGCCCAGCAAGGGGAGCTGCCCACCCCAGGCTGCAAGAAGGTGTGACAGGGGCTACCTGCAAGCTCCATGGATCTGGTAGGAGTCCCTCCCTCCCCGTAGCAGGATTCAGGCCGCTCTGCACTCCATGCCCTCAAGGCCAAGAAGGCCCCCTGTCACTGCAGGCCTGGGGATCTGTCCCTCTGACTGGCCTCTCCTGGCTCCCACTCCCCATGCACACACTCTGATGTCAGAGTGGAGTTGGGGCCAAGACCTATTGCTGTCACAGCCTGTCCTTGTATGTGGACACTCACGCCAGCCTCCAGCCACCTCAGGCACAAGGAAGCAGAGGGAAGATGAGCTGAGGGCAACGGGCGATGGCCTACAGGTGCCCCTTGGCATGAGCAGTCTGGGTGCCGTGGTCAGTGGTGGGAGGCAGACAGCCTCTTGGGCAGAAGGGGGCAGGTTACTCATGAGGCCCCTCCTTTTGGCCAGCAGAGGCCTGTAGACTGTGGGCTGGGCTGCCAGTCCTGCTGACAGGAGTGGGAACCTGTGCCTTTTCTGGGCCTGCTCCATGGCTGTGCTCCTTTCCTTCCCTCTAAGGACCGTAAAAGTCCTGGGCTCAGGCAGACTTGTGGAGAGGATAAAGAAAGCAGAGAGAAAGGACAGGGAGATGAGGGATGACCTGCTGCAGACAGGAGCTGCCCTCCCCAGGGTCTCTTCTCAGCTGCAGAGTGGGGCTGCCCTCACCAGAGTCTCCTTTCTGTGAGAACTGAGGAGAGGACAGGACTATCAGCTGCAGAAAGGAGCTCCCCTCTCTGCTGAGAGCTGAAGAGGTTTTGGGACAACCTGGCTATGGAGAGGAGCTGCCCAATGCAGGTCTCTGAGCTGTTCTATTGCTTTAAAAGACTCCTCTTTGTCCCCCTCACCCACTTGTCCGCATACCTCATTCTTTCTGAATGCAGGACAAGAACCAGGGATCTACTGAATGGTGAGGTTAAAAGAGCGGTAACATAAACAAGGCTGAATCATGCCCCTTGCTGGCTATGTTGTGGGCAAAGAGAAGGAGAGAAGAGCCGTCTCTTCAGGGAGCTCAAACATGGGTGCTCACTGAGTCACTGTTGTCACTGCCTTTTTGAGACCTGTGCTTCCTGGAGTCTCCAGGCTTCTTGGTGCCACCACCTTCCCCAGTGCCAGCTGTGGAAGCTGCTTGCAGTGCACCTGGTCCAGCTGCAGCCTCACAGGGAGCTGGCACTCATGCTGGTGCCTAGAAATGCCCAACCCTGTCTCATGCCTGGCTGTGTGCAGTGGCTGGATTCCACACTCACTTGCTCACACATCTCTCACCACCTGACTCACCCTTGGGAGGTGTGGGATCCAGGCCTCTAGCATGAGCCAAGTACAACCTGCCAGGATAAGTGGGTGGAATGAGCCCAGCTGGTTGGAGCAAAAGTCAGGGAAAGGCATTATCAGCCATAAATCTGTGGCAAGAAAAGCCACATCCCAGTGATTCCATAACAGTGATATGGTTAGGCTGACTCCATTTCCCCACCCAAATCTCATCCTGAATTGTAATCCCCATAATCTCCACACGTCCACGGTGGGACCTGGTCGGAGGTTATTCGATCATGAACACAGTTTCCCCCATGCCGTTTGTGAGTACTCACAAGATCTGATGGTTTTATAAGTGTTTGACAGTTCCTCCTATGGTGCATTCTCTCTCACCTGCTGCCATATAAGAGGAGCCTCTTCCCCTTCTGCCATTGTTGTAAGTTTCCTGAGGCCTTCCCATTCATAAAGAACTGTGAGTCAATTAGACCCTTTTCCTGTATAAATTACCCAGTCTTGGTATTTTCTTTCTTTCTTTCTTTAATTTATTTTATTGCATTTTAGGTTTTGGGGTACATGTGAAGGACATGCAAGATTTTTGCATAGGTACACACGTGGCAGCGTGATTCACTGCCTTCCTCCCCATCACCTACATCTGGCATTTCTCCCCATTCTATCTCTCCCCAACTCCCCACCCCCCACCATCACTCCCCTATTTCCCCCCAACAGACTCCAGTGTGTAGTGCTCCCCTCCCTGTGTCCATGTGTTCTCATTCTTCAACACCCACCTATGAGTGAGAACATGTGGTGTTTGATTTTCTGCTCTTGTGTCAGTTTGCTGAAAATGATGGTTTCCAGGTTCATCCATGTCCTTACAAAGGACACAAACTCATCGTTTTTGATGGCTGCATAATATTCCATGGTGTATATGTGCCACATTTTCCCTGTCCAGTCTATCATCGATGGTCATTTGGGTTGGTTC
>NW_016107339.1:13771110-13822618 GCF_001604975.1 Cebus imitator | reverse complement strand
TCTGGCTAGAACTTCCAATACTATATTGAATAGGAATTGTGAGAGAGGGCATCCTTGTCTAGTGCCAGTTTTCAAAGAAAATGCTTCCCGTTTTTGCATGTTGAATATGATTTTGGCTGTGGGTTTGTCATAAATAGTTTTCATTATTTTGATATATGTTCCATCGATACCCAGGTTATTGAGAGTTTTTAGCATAAAGGACTGTTGAATTTTGTTGAAGGCCTTCTCTGTATCTATTGAGATGATCTTGTGGCTTTTGTCTTTGGTTCTGTTTATGTGATAAATTATGTTTATAGATTTACATATGTTGAAACAACCTGCATCTCCAGCATGAAGCCTACTTGGTCGTGATGGATAAGCTTTTTAATGTGCTGTTGCATTTGGTTTGCCAGTATTTTAGTGATGTTTTTTGCATCGATATTCATCATGGATATTGACCTGAAGTTTTCCTTTTTAATTGAGTCTCTGCCAGGTTTTGTATCAGGATGATGTTGGTCTCATAAAATGAGTTAGGGAGAATTTCCTCTTTTTGTGTTATTTGGAATAGTTTCAGAAGGAATGGTACCAGGTACTTTTTGTAGATCTGGTAGAATTTGGCTGTAAACCTATTTGGACCTGGACTTTTTTTCGTTGGTAGGCTATTAATTGTTGCCTCAACTTCAGATCTTGTTATTGGTCTATTCAGGGATTCCACTTCTTCCTGGTTTAGTCTCAAGAGGGTGTAAGTGTCGACGGATTTATCCATTTCTTCTGGATTTGGTGATTTTTCTGCATAGAGTTGTTTGTAATAATCTCTGATGGTGTCTTGTATTTCTGTGTGTTCAGTGGTGAAATACCCTTTATAATTTTTTATTGCATCTATTTGATTCTTCTCTCTTCTTTCATATTAGTCTAGCTAGCAGTCTGTCTATTTTGTTGGTTTTCTCAGAAAACCACCTCCTGGGTTTATTGATTTTTTGAAGGATTTTTTGTGTCCCTATCTCCTCTGTTCTGATCTTAGTTATTTCTTGTTTTCTGCTGCCTTTTTTTTTTTTTTTTTTTTTTTTTTTTTTTTTTTTTTTTTTTTTTTTTTTTTTTTTTTTTTATCTTGCTCCTCTAGCTCTTTCAATTTTGATGATAGGGTGTCAATTTGAGATCTTTCCTTGCTTGTCTTGTGGGCATTTATTGCTATAAATTTCCCTGTAGACACTGCTTTAAATGTGTCCCAGAGATTATGGTATGTTGTGTCTTTGATCTTGTTGGTTTCAAAGAACATCTTTATTTCTGCCTTCATTTCATTGTTTATCCAGTTGACATTAGGAGCCAGTGGTTCTGTTTCCATGAAGCTGTGCAGATCTGAGTTAGTTTCTTAATTCTGAGTTCTAATTTGATTGCCCTGTGGTCTGAGAGACTGTTTGTTATGATTTCATTCTTTTGCATTTCCTGAGGAGTGATTTTCCTTCCAATTATTTGGTCCATTTTAGAGTAGGTGCAATGCACAGCTGAGAAGAATGTATATTCTGTGGATTTGGGGTGGAGAGTTCTGTACGTGTCTATTAGGTCTGCTTGGTCCAGATCTGTGTTCAAGTCCTGGATATCCTTGTTGGTTTTCTGTTTCATGGATCTGTCTAATATTGACAGTGGAGTGTTAAAGTCTCCCACTATTACTGTCTGGGAATCTAAGTCTCTTTGTAGGTCATTAAGAACTTACTTTATGTCTCTGGGAGCTCCTGTATTGGGTGCATATACATTTAGGATCATTAGCTCTTCCTGTTGCATTGATCCTTTTACCATTATATAATGCTCCGCTTTGTCTCTTTTGATCTTTGTTGGTTTCAAGTTGGTTTTTCCAGAGACTGGGATTGCAGCTCCTGCTTTTTTTTTTTGTTTGTTTTTAACCACCATTTGCTTGGTAAATCTTCTTCCATCCCTTCATTTTGAGTCTATGTGAGTCTGTGCACATGAGATGGGTCTCCTGAATACAGCATACTGATGGGCCTTGACATTTTATCCAGCTTGCCCATCTGTGTCTTTTGTTGGGAGCATTTAGTCTGTTTACATTTAATGTTAAAATAAATTTCTGTGAATTTGGTCCTGCCATTTTGTTACTGGGTTTTGTGTGTGTGTGTGTGTGTGTGTGTGTGTGTGTTTTTTTTTTTGCCCATTAGTTGATGTAGTTTCTTCATTGCATCGTTGGTCTTTACATTTGGTATATTTTTTGCCATTGCTGGTACCGGTTGTTCCCTTCCATGTTCAGTGCTTCCTTCAGAAGCTCTTTAAGGCAGATCTGGTGGTGACAAAATCTCTCAGCAATTGCTTGTTCACAGAGGATTTTATTTCTCCTTTACTTTTGATGCGTTGTTTGTCTGGATGTGAGGTTCTGGGTTGAAAGTTCTTTTCTTTAAGGATGCTGAATATTGCCCTCCACTCTCTTCTGGCTTGTAGGGTTTCTGCAGAGAGATCTGCTATTAGTCTCATGGGCTTCCCTTTGTGGGTAACCTGACCTTTCTCTCTGGCTGCTCTTAACTTTTTCTCCTTCATTTCGACCTTGGTGAATCTGATGATTATGTGGCTTGGGATTGCTCTTCTTGAGGTGTGTCTTTGTGGTATTCTCTGTATTTCCTGGATTTGAATGTTGGCCTGCCTTGCTAGGTTGGGAAGGTTCTCCTGGATAATATCCTGAAGAGTGTTTTCCAGCTTGGATTAATTATCCTCATAACATTCAGGCACACCAATCAAGATTAGGTCTTTTTACATAATCCCATATTTCGTGGAGGCTTTGATCATTTCTTTTCACTCTATTTTTCTCTAGTCTTGCCTTCTAATTTCATTTCATTGAGTTGATATTTGATCTGTGATATACTTTCTTCCAGTGATCATTTTGGCTGTTGAAACTTGTGTATGCTTCATGGAAAATTATGCTGTGTTTTTCAGCTCCATCAAGTCGTTCATGTTCTTCTCTAAGCTGATTATTCTAGTTAGCATTTCATCTAACCATTTTCCAAGGATTTTAGTTACTTTGCATTGAGTTAGAACATGTTCCTTTAGCTCAGAGAAGTTTGTTATTACCCATCTTCTGAAGCCTGCTTCTGTCAATTCATCAAATTCATTCTCCATCCTGCTTTGTTCCCTTGCCTGTGAGGAGTTGTGATCCCTTGGAGGAGGTGAAGTGTTATGGTCTTTTTTGGTTTCACCCTTTTCGCACTGGTTTCTTCCCATCTTCATGGGTTTATCTAGCTTTGATCTCAGGTAGCTGGTGGAGGAGGCAGTCTGTCCCTTGTCTGCCTGTAGAGGCACTAGTGATTGCCCATGACTCAGTCTGGCTGCTGTTTAGGCCTCCTGTGCCTTTTTTTTTTTACGTAGGAATATTAGGCCAGCCTCTGTAATGGCAGATTCTCTACCCCTCACTGAACTCGATCATTCCAGGTCAAGTTCGAACTGGTATGGTGGCTGCAAAACTCTCAAATGAGTGGCTTCAGTTTGCTGGGCTTTGTGGATGAGAGACCCACCTAGCCATATTGTTTTCTCCCTGCTTTCAGTTCCCCTTCTTTCTGGTGTGCCAGTAGCTCTGTCGTGCAGGCTCTCTTGGCTAGCCAATGTGTCCACCCAGTTCTGTGCTGACAGTCCATGGAACCACGCGGGGTTGCTATTCAGCTCTGTGTGGGTAAATAGTGGTGCTTTTCAGCCTGGTAAATATCCCCTGGACTGTGGCTTGCAGAGGCTTTAGGGGAAGCACAGTATCTGAACTGGAGTTTTGGGGTTGGGGGAAGGCCCAGATCCTCCTGGTACCACAGTTTGAGATGTGGAGATCACTTGCCTTCTGTGTCTCTCTCAGTGGGAGCTGCACTCTGGAGCTGTTTTTATTTGGCCATCTTCGTGGACTCCCCTGGTGAATAGTTTTTTTTTGGGTTTCATTATATTGCTGAGTTTTTGTACAGTTGTTTTATTAATTTTTTTAGAGGTGGTTTGTGAAGCCTCAAAGTATAACATGCATTTGTCTATATCTCCTTCCAGTTCTGACCATTTTTCCTCTACATATTTGTAACTCGGTTGTTTGGTGCACACACATTAAGAGTTGCTATGTCTTCTTTCTGAATTAAGAGTTTTATTGTTATGTAGTGTTTCTGTTTGTCACTCAGAATATTCTTTGCTCTGTGCATTTTATGTTATCTGATATTATAGCCATTTCTGCTTTTCTGACAGATGTTTGTAAGCTTTATTTTTTTCCTTTCTTCTATTTTAGGCTTCTACTCTTGCAATATCTGCAGTAAGTTTCTTATAGGTAGCACATAGATGTGTCATTATTTTTTACTCTGATGTTTGTCTTTTTAGACAATTTACATGTAATGAAATTATTAATATGTGAGTTCTTATGCCTGATGTCTACTTCTTGTTTTATTTTTTGTTTTCTTTGGTGTTTGCTTCTCTGTTTTCTTTTGCTGCTTTTTGACATGTTCCTTAAGCAATTTTTAGAACTCCATTTTTTAATCAATCACTTTTTAGTGTATGTCATTGTACGGCTTTTGTGATTTATGTATCTATTAACATAGCATAGTCTACAGGTGCTGACATTTTACCAATTTTACTAACGCATAGAAACTTTACCTTCTTTATATCTTTTTCCACTCCTGCATCTATAAGAGATATTTTTATTTTCTCTAGTTGTATCAAAAACTATATCTGACAATGTTGTAATTTTTCCACAACCATCAAATTAACAAAACTGAAGAAGAGAAGTCTGTTTTATCTACCCATATTTTTACTCATTCTATTGTTTATCTGTTTCCTAATTGTCCAAGATTTCTTCCATTATCATTTCTATTCCATTTCAGCATTTTTTAGCCCTTGTTTTAGAATAAGTCTGCTAGCATTAAATTCCCTTGATTTTCCTTCCTTTAAGAATGTCATGGCAGGGCACAGTGGCACAAGCCTGTAATCCCGACACTTTGGGAGGCCGGGATTTCCAGCACTCAGGAGCTTGAGACCAGCCTAGGCAACATGGCAAAACTGTCTTTGCCAAAAATACAAAGAATTGACCAGGGGTGGTGGTGCATGTCTGTAATCCCAGCTACTCAGGAGGCTGAAGTATGAGGATTGCATAAGCCTAGGAGGCAGAGGCTGCAGTGAGCCATCATTGTGCCACTGCCCTCCAGCCTGGCTGACAAAGCATGACTCCATCTAGAAACAGAAAAAAAAAAAAAGAAAAAAAGGATGTCATATAGAACCTTCATGTTATAATAATATTTTTATTGGATATACATTCTAGGGTAACATTACATGCAGCCATTATAATATCTTGTACCACTTCTGTCTGGTCTGTATGACCTCCAGTGAGGAATCCACTGTCGTTTAATTGATTTTCTCCTATGCATGAGATGTCATTTCTCTCTTGTTGCTTTCAAGATTCTTCAGCATAAATGTCTTTGGATTTGTCTTCATTTGGATCTGCACAGATTTTTGAACACTTATATTTAAGTCTTTGTCAAAACACTCTTTTGGCATCACCCATTTGTCATCATCTCTTTCTAAGACTTCAGTGACACAATTTCATATCTTTTCTTGTAATCTTACAGATTTATCAGCATGAAGTAATACTAAATATTATGAACGACTTTACAAAAACAAATTTGCATCTAATGAATAAATTTCTCAAAATGTATCATGTACTGAAGCTGATAAATAACATAAAATATGAAGAGTTCCACATCTCATAGAGAAAGTAAGTCCATTCTGTAAAGCTTTCCCAAGACAAAGCCCCAGGTTCACCTAGCTTCAGTAACTATTTTTAAAAATGTAAAGAAGAAAAACACTAAGTTTAGGCAAACTTCAAAGATATTTGAGAAAAGAGAAGACACTTGCACTGCTGTTTGATGAGATCTGTGGGAACTTTACTTCAAGACCTGAAAAGAACTCTACAACAAAAAGGAATTTATGGACCAATCACTCCTATAAGCCACGTCCTTAAGAAAATATCTGCCAACTGAATTCAGTGATGTAAAAGATGGCTACTACATTATGACCAAGTGGAGTTGTTCCAGAAGTGCAAGATTGTTTGAGCATTTGAGAATCAGTTAGTGTGATTCACTACATGAACTGAAGGAAGGAGAAAACACATGTAACCACCTTGATAAAGACATGAAATATTATTTGACAGAATTCAGCATTTGGCCTTAATTTTTTAAAAATCTGTTTGCAAACTTGTATCAAAAGGTTATTTCTTCAATCTGAGAAATGATAGCTACCCTATTGCACACATTAATCTCAGCAGTGAAATATTTAAAACTGAAAATGGCAAGAAAAATATATAAAAGAGATAATAATTGCATCCAGGTAAAATGGTCATTATTTACTCTTGACATAATCAGGTACTTAGAAAATAAAAATAATAGACAAACTCATACATTTAATAACTAAATGTAAATAATGTTGCCAGATACACAGTATATGCTAAAACAATTATGTTAGTGACATAGTTCTGGTGTTTGTCCCCTCCAAATCTGGCGTTGAAATGTAACCTCCAATGTTGGAGACGAGGCCTGGTGAGAGATATTTTGGTCAGGGGGCAGATACTTCATCAATGGCTTGGTGCCATCCTAGCTGTAATGAATGAGAAATGGGAGTTGCCCCCACTTTGTGTACCTGGGCAGCAGCAAGGCCACTGTCTCACCCTGCTGAGTGCGCCCAGTTCCTGTGCCTCAGGAGAAGTCTCTGGCTGAGGCTGCCTAAGTTTCTCTCCCTGGGGGTGTCCACGGAGCCTGATGCTCTCAGTGGCCAGGCTGGGCTGTGATCTGATTCCCAAGGTGCCTCCCCCACCTTTTCCAGGTGAGGGGGAGCCCCAGGAACCCCTTATTGCTGGGGGAAGTACTTGCAAAGGCACCGCCCATGCCCCAGATGCCAGCTTGGGTGCAGCAAGGGGAGCTGCCCACCCCAGGCTGCAAGAAGATGTGATAGGGGCTACTTACAGGTTCCATGGATTAGGCGAGAGCCCCACCCTCCCTGAAGCAGGATCCAGGCCTCTCTGCACTCCATGCCCTCAAGGCTGAGAAAGCCCCCCTGTCCATGCAGGCTTAGGAGTGTCTGCTCCCACTGCCTGGCCTCTCCCCTGGCCTCTCTTGGCTCCTGTTATCAGAGTGGAGTTTGGGCCAAGCCTCAGTGCTGTCACAGCCTGGCCAGGTGTCTGCACACTCAGGGCAGCATTGACACACCAGCCTCCTGCCACTTCACCCACAAAAAAGCCAAGGGAATATGAGCTGAGAGCAACTAGTGCTGTCCTACAGGTGTCCCTTGGCAGGAGCTGCCTGGGTGCCATGGAGGGCCTCCTGGGCAGAAGGTAGTAGGTCCCTGGTGAGACCCCTCCTTTAAGCCAGAGAGGGCCTGAATGCTGGGGTTTGGTCTGCCAGTCCTACTGACAGGAGTGGGAACTTGTGCCTTTTCTGGGACTGCCACGTGGCTGTCCATGCTGTGCACTTCCTCCCTTCTGAGGCCCATGAAAGCCCTGGGCTCACAGAGACATGAGCAGAGAATGGAGAGAGCAGAGTGAGGATAGGGAGATGAGAGATGACCAGCTGCAGAGAGGGGTTGCTCTCTCCAGGGTCTCCTCTCAGCTGCAGAGTGGAGCTGCCTTTACCAGCAGAGGAGCTGTCTCCTCTCTGCTGAGAACAGAGGAGAGGACAGGATAATTAGCTGCAGAGAGTAACTATCCTCTCTACTGAGAGCTGAACAGGTGTTGGGACAACCTGCCTATAGAGAGGAGCTGCCCACTGAGGGTCTCTGAGCTGTTCTTTTGCTTAATAAAGCTCCTCTTTATCCTGCACCCTCGACTTGTCTGTGTACCTCATTCTTCCTGGACACAAGACAAGAACTGGGGATCTGCCAAATGCTGAGGCTAAAAGAGCTGAACACAAACAGGGCTGAAACATGCCCCTTGCTTGCCATGTCACGGGCAGAGAAGGAGAGAAGAGCTGTGGCTCTTCAGGGAGTCCAAACCTGGGAACTCACCAAGCCAGTGCTGTGACACACTTTTTGGGGCATGTGGTTCCTGGGGTCTCCAAGCTTCTTGGTGCCACCTCATTCCCCAGTGCCAGCTGTGGAAGCTGCTTGTGATGTGACTGGTCAAACTGCAGCCTCACAGTGAGTTGGCACCCATGCTGGAAACTAGAGCTGCCCACCCTGCACAGCCAACATGCCTGGTTCTGCAGTGGCTGGATCCCATGCTTACTTGCTCACACATCCCTCACCACCTGACTCGCCCTTGGCAGATATGGGATCCACGATGGTAGTGTGAGTGGAACACAGGCTGCCAGGTCAAGTGGGTGGAATGATCCCACCTGGCCAGAGAAAATCCAGGCAAAAGCATTAACTGTCACAGCATTCTGGCAAGAAAAGTGACACCCAATGATCCTTTAGCAGTGTTATGGTCAGGCTAACTCTGTTTCCCACCCCCAAATATCATGTTGAATTGTAATTCCCATAATCTCCAAGTGTCCAGGGTGGGACCTGGTGGGAGGTTATTGGATCATAGGGGCAGTTTCCCCCATACTGTTCTTGTCAGTGAGTCAGTTCTCATGAGATCTGATGGTTTTATGTGTTTGAACTTCCTCCTATGGTGCATTTTCTCTTGCCTGCTGCCATATAAGATAGGCCTCTTTCCCTTCTGCCATGATTGTAAGTTTTTTGAGACCTTTCCAGCCATACTGAACTGTAAGTCAATTAAACATTTTCCTTTATAAATTACCCAGTCTCAGGTATTTTCTTATGGCAATGTAAGAACATGGATTATTACAGGTGACAAAGAGAAGTAATTCTTTATCAATAAATATATACTGAAATAGGGTTAAAGGGAGCTCTTTCAAAACTTGTTCCCATCATTTTATTATCACCATGAAATGCTTCTGGAATATATCACATAGGATTCTTTCTCTATTGTGGAATTTTCTAAGCATTCTATGGGGATATTCTCCATATACTTATTGCTTCAAATTTCTTCACATAGTGATTTTTCTCAATATACTGTACTATCTTTATGGTCCTTGGGTGAATTTTTTGGTGCCTGAGCTGGTTATTTGTGGTGAGGGGAGCTAGAGGATTGATGTGATCCCTTCGTCCTGAATTGTCTGAATACCAAATGTATCATACAAGCTCTGGGATTGTTAGAGTAGACAGAGAGCCAGAAATGAGCAGACATGGGAGCCCCTGGGAAAACAAGTCTTGGAGTCACTGTCCACTGAGAATCAGCCCTGCACACTAATAGCAAAAAGGACGATGGCTACACTGGCTTCATCTGGCCTTGTGGTTGGGCTCCTCTGGCCCTGGAGGGGACTTATTAGGCCCTACCCAGAACCAGACATGGAAGCAAATTTCTCCACTCATGAAATTCCTCTAGATTAGCCTTTTGCTCATTATGATAGTGAAAAGCACATCTCTGGGTTCAGATTTTAACTACGGAGACATGCAACATGTGTAGTAGCATGTACAACCACAGAGCATGCACACCCAAAGAGTCCTCCTGAAACATGCTTGCAAATGACACCCCCTCATGCCCATTCATGAATAATCATGTGAGATTCTCATAAAGAGTCAGCACTGGCTGCTGCTGGCTCCTTCTTTGAGCAGCCCACTCTGACTCCTTTCAGAACATTCTGTCTCTTTAAATAAACACTGCTACTACTATTGATCCAGCTGGAAAAGCCCGGAACTGTTTTCCACCCCTCTCTAGGAATGTACTTTATCTTCCTTCAATAAACCATGTTACTCAACCCTTGCTATTCATCTCTTGGATGAATTCTTTCTTCCAAGTTAGACAAGAATGGAGGATTTGTGCACTTCTTAGTAACAGAATTAATAGGAAATATCCAGGCTCATTGGGCTTGGTGTTTTTCTGAGCATGTGGAGTCATTTCTGTTGCTGTGGTCTCATTCTCAGCAGGAAAATCCTAAATCAAGGTTTGTTTGTTGGGAGAGCACTACTGGGCAATGGGTTCAGAATCAGTTTTTGGTTCTTGAGCCTGCAAGTCAATGATGTGTCCATATCTTCAGCAGAGTGAGTATGAAATACTGGGGTTTGGCCTCTGAGAATGGGTGAGACAGATGGAGAGGAGGAGATAGGGGATAGACTGGGGGCAGATGAGAAGAAGATCCACAAATACTATAAGATTTACATATCAGCATTGCTCATTCCAGACTTAGTGAGGAATGAAATCAGACACTGAAGATTGGCATTGCCTGTTGTTTTAGCAAACACCTTGGATGCCTGTTTTGTTACCAGGAGAACAGTCTGGCTTAATATTGAAACCGTCATATATTTGGACATGTGTATTTGGGTAGAAAAACTGAGTAATATGAGCAGGGGCAGGAAACAGCATTAAGATGAGAAGAAAATATTAGAAACACAGAGAGCTATTGCTCATTTGTCTGTAAAAGTATGACAATATTTCTAAAATGGTTTTTAGAACCCACCACAAACCATAAAGATGAAGTATTCATGACAGTGGGATAGACTGCAAGTAAATAATAAGTTAGAATTGAATTTCATCTGGGCTGTATTATATACTAGCTCTGTTTTCACTGATACCTTAGCCTCGAATTCCTCATAAAAATACTGATGTTAATGTTTACATACCCCTAATTTATAAACCCCTAATTTTAGTCAATCACAGAGATGGATTTGACACTGGTCTCCCAACTCCTCAGCTGCAGCACCTGATTAAAGTTAAAGCCTTTGGCCCGGCATAGTGGCTTATGCATGTAATCCCGGCACTTTGGAAGGCTGATGCAGATGGATCTCCTGAGGTCGGGAGTTTGAGACCAGCCTAACGAACATGAAGAAACCTCGTCTATACTAGAAATATAAAATTAGCCAGATGTGGTGGCTATTGCTTGTGATCCCAGCTACTCGGGAGGCGGAGGCAGGAGAATCTCTTGAACCCGAGAGGCAGATGTTGAGGTGTGCTAAGATCATGCCATTGCACTCCGGTGTGAGAAACAAGAGCAAAACTTCATCTCAGAAAATAACAACAACAATAAAAATGATTAAAGCCTTCTTCTTTGGCAATACTCATCATCATCTTAGTGACTGACTTTCTGCGTGGTGAGCAGCAAGACCCAGACCCAAGCCCTTGTGTGCAAGACTTAGACTGAATCCCTGGTATTTCAGTAACAAAAATATCCTACATAGTAGTTTCACTGACCTAAATTTGCCCCAGGCTCTACCTATTCATCCATTTCTCTTACTCCTGAACCCCTGGAAACCACTATTTCCTGTCTCTGTATTTTTGTCTTTTCCAGAATGGTACATAGTTGTAATCACACAGCATATAGTTTTTTCAGACTGGCTTCTTTCACTTAACAATATGCATAGATGTTCTCCATGTCTGTTCATAACTTGATAGCTTATTTCTCATTAGTGTTGAGCAGTAACCCATGGTATGGATATATCACAATTTGTTTATCCACTCACTCACTGGAGAACATCTTGGCTGCTTTGAATTTTTGGCAATTATGAATAAAGCTGTTGTAAATATTCATGTACACCTGTTTGTGTGGACAGAAGTTTTATACTCATTTGGGTAAATATGTAGGAGTGCAATTGCTGAATTTTTTTTTTTTTTTTTTTGAGATGTAGTCTTGCTGTGTCATCAGGCTTTAGTGAAGTGGCCTGATGTCAGCTCACTGCAACTTCCAACTGCCTGGTTCAAGCCATTCTCCTGCCCCAGTCTTCTGAGTAGCTGGGATTACAGGCACGCACAACCATGACCAGTTATTTTTTGTATTTTTTGTAGAGACAGGGTTTCACCATGTTGGCCAGGATGGTCTGGATCTTCTGACCTCATGATCCACCCACCTTGGCCTCCCATCTTGCAGGGATTACAGGCTTGAGCCACCAGCACCCTGGCCTCCGGAATTCTATGGTAGGGTATGTTTAGCTTTGTAAGAAACAACCATAGTAGCTTCCAGATGAGGCAGGAGAATTGGGTCTGGACGAAGGGAACTTAAAGCCATTTCACCCTGACTTCCGAATAAAATTCAATTGAAAGGAAAACTCTAACTTTCCATGCCTAAGTAACAAAAGGACCAGAGACTACTCCCTTTGCAAACCGCCACCTTTTCTGCACTGCAGATAGGAAATTGAAACCACCTCTGATTGGTTGTTTTCCAACCCATCAGATGTTTGCACAGGAGTATAACTTTGTAACTTCATTTTGGCCTCTGGTTGAGGAATTGTTTTCCTCTAAATTTCTACGGCCTAGTAATAAAAACCTAAGAAAAGCAAAATACGACAAGCGCAAACCAATGTGGCATAACCTTGTAAGACTTATGAATAAATAACAAGTTTCTTTACCTATGATTTAAAGAAAGCAGACTCTTGAGAATGTTGCAAGTAGAGTGTTAACATTTCTACAATTTTAATGTAAAATAAATACATGAACATAGAGAATATACTGAAACTCAGGCAAGAATGGAATGAAAAGCAAAAGTAAATCCATATCCTCCCATGTAACAAAACCATTATTAAAGCAATTTTAAGTGTACAGAAAAATTTCAGAGAAAGGTTAGGGAGTTCCCACATACCTCCTTCCCTAAAACAGTCCTCTGTTCAGTTTCTCCTATTATTAACATTCTGCATTAGTTGCTACACTTGTTACAATTAATTAACCAATACTGATACTTACTGTTAACAGAGGTTCACAGTTATATTAGAGTTCACTCTTACACAGGTCTATGGGTTCTGATAAATACATATTGTCATGTATCTACCATTAAAGTGAAATCAACCCAATAGTTTCATACATAGTTATTTGGATAAACATAAAAATTGACCATTCTGCTCTTAAAGCTTGAAATTTACATTTGTTTTATCTGACTTCTTTCCTTACGAAAGGATCCTCAGGCCTCTCAAAAATTATCAAAGACCTGGAACTCACAAGATCATCACATCCAGACCATGAGATGCCAGTCCCCAACATTCATTATGATTGTTTCCTTATTGTCCGGAATTCTTGCTTTCCCATACATAGTAACATTTCTTCTTTGCTACATAAACCCCTAATTTTAGTCACTCAGGGTGATGGATTTGAAATTAATTTCCTGTCTACTTAGCTACAGTGCCTGATTAGAGATTAAAGCCTTCTTCCTTGGCAATACTTGTCATCTCAGTAGTTGGCTTTCTGTGTGACCAGGGCAGGAGCTAGACAAGTCCACGGTGTTTCAGTAAGAAAAGCATCCTACAAAGTAGTTTCCCTACCTATGCCTGAGGCTCAACCTCCTCACCCATCCCTCCTCCTCCTAAATCCCTGGTCTATTTACTCTCTGTATTTTTGTCTTTTCCACAGTGAAATATAGCTGTAATTACACAATATAGAGCTTTTTCAGACTGTCTCCTTCCATTTAGCAATATGTGTGCAGGTTTCTCCATGTGTTTTCATAACCTGATGGCTTATTTCTCTTTACTGTTGAATCATAGCCCATGATACGGATATATCACAATTTCTTCATCCACTTACCTATTGAGGACATTTTGGGAGCTTCCAATTTTTGGCAACTATGAATAAAACTGCTGTAAACATCCGTGTACAGGTATTTGTATATACATTAGTTTTTCACTCATTTGGGGAAATACTCAGAGGTTCCATTGCCAGATTGCATGATAAGAAAATATTTAGCTTTGTAGGAAAGAGCCTATGTCTTCCAAGGTGGCTGTACTGTTTTGCATTCCCACCAGCAATGATCCAGAGTCTTAGTTGTTCTACATCATTGCCAGCATTGGTTTTGTGAGTTTTGGATTTCAGTCAGAGACAAATGCTTTTTACAAACATTCTATTTGGGAGGCTGAGGCTGGTGGATCATGAGGTCAGGAGTTCAAGACCAGCCTTGACAAGATGTTGAAATCCCGTCTCTACTAAAAATACAAAAAACTTAGCTGGGTGTGGTGGCAGGCACGTGTAATCCCAGCTACTCGGGAGGCTGAGGCAGGAGAATCGCTTGAAACTTGGGGTGGAGGTTGCAGTGAGCTGAGATGGTGCCACTGCACTCTAGCCTGGAAGATGGAGTGACACTCTGTCTCAAAAAAAAAAAAAAAAACAAAACAAAACCCACCACCACCAACAAAACTGTTTACTTAGATATCATTACAGATTCACAGGTATTGCAAAGACAGTATAGATAACATATGTGCATCTTTTCACCCAGTTTTTCCAAATATTTATATTTTAAGTAGCTCTAGCACGGTAGCAAAACCAGGAAACGTACTTTTGTATAATATGTGTCCATAGTTCTATGCCTGTGTCTTATCATATTTGCAGATTTATGTCACCACCAAGCAATCCAGTGCAGAGCTATTCCATCTTACAGAGATGTCCCCTCATCCTGCGCTTTAGAGGCACACCCTACTCCCTACACACCATCACCCTGACAACTGACAACCACTAATCTCTTCACCAATCTCTGCAATGGTATCACTTTGAAAATGTTACCTAAATAGAATGACACAGTATGTGAGTTTTGTGACAGGCATTTTCCCCTCCGCATAATGTTCTTGAGATCCATGCACATTGTTGCATATATCAACAATTTACTCTTTTTTATTGCTAAGGAATACTCCATTAGATGGAGGCACTGCAGTTTTAAACTATTTGCCTGCTGAGGGGCATTTTGGCTGTTTCTAGTTTGGGGGCTATTACAAATAAAGCTGTCATGAACATTTGTGTAAGATTTTTGTGTGAACATGTGTTTTTATTTCTCTGATATAAATGTCCCAGAATGTAATTCCTGACTCATATAGCAAATATGCGTCCAGTTATTCTTTAAGACATTGCCAAACTCTTTTCTAGAAGTACTGTGTCATTTTACCTTCTCACCATGGTTGTATGAGAAATCTGCTTTTTCTGCATTCTCACCAGCATTTACCATTGTCAGTGATTCTCCTGCCTCAGCCTCCCAAGTAGCTGGGATTATAACAATGTGCCACCATGCCCAGCTAATTTTGTATTTTTAGTGGAGATGGGATTTCTCCATGTTGGTCAGGCTGGTCTCGAACCCCCAACCTCAAGTGATTCACCCTCCTAGACCTCCCAAAGTGCTGGGATTACAGGTGTGAACGACTGAGTTCTGCCTTTAAAACCAATTTTATTTTAGGATATTTTGGACTACTTTTCTGGATTCTTGAGGTAGAAACCGAGATTAATGGTTTCTGAACTTTTCTCTTTTTCATTGTATACATTTTGTACTATAAATAGTTTTTCAAAGCACTCCTTTAGCTATGTGCCAAACATTTTGCTAGGCTGTATTTTCATTTTCACTCAGTAGAATACATTTATTACTTTCCTTAAGATGGAAAATTTGATCCAAGGGTGATTTAAAAGTATGTTATTAAGTTTCCATATGTTTGGAGTTGTACCGATTTTCTTCATGTTATTGATTTCTGCTTCAACTCTGTTGCTTCCAGAGAGCACAGTCTGTATGATTTTAATTCTATCACATTTGTTGAGTTCTTTTTATGGTCCAGTGTATGATCTATGTTGGTAAATATCCTATGGACAGTTAAAAAATGTGTACTCTGCTGTTTGGTGTAGTGATCTGTAAATTTCTATTAGATCTTATTGGTGGATAGTTTTGTTGGGTTTCATTATCTTGCTGAGTTTTTTTTTTTTTACAGTTGCTTTATTAATTTTTCAGAGATGGTTTGTGAAGTCTCAAAGTTTAACTGTATTTGTCTATTTCTCCTTCCAGTTCTGACCATTTTTGCTTCACTTATTTGTAACTGAGTTGCCTGGTGCACACACATTCTTTCTGAATTAACAGTTTTATCATTGTGCAATGTTTCTGTTTGTCTCCCAGAATATTCTTTGCTCTGTGCATTTTATGTTATCTGATATAGTCATTTTTGCTTTCTTTGATGAATGTTTGTTTGGTTTATTTTTTTCCAATCTCCTATTTCAACCTTCCACACTTGTAATATTTGCAGTAAGTTTCTTATAGGCAGCATATAGATGAGTCATTATTTTTTACTCTGATATTTGTCTTTTTAGGCAATTTACATGTAAGGCAATTATACTAGGTGAGCTCTTATGCCTGAGATTTCCTTTTTGTTTCCTTTGTTTTTTACTTAGCTGTTTTCTTTTCTGTCTTTCAATGTGTTCCCTAAGCAATTTTTAGAATTCCATTTTTTAATCAGGATTTTTTTGGCATATCTCATTGTATAGTTTTTGTGATTTATCAATTAACATAACTTATCATAGCCTGCTGGTGCTGACACTTTACAAACTTGACTAAAGTGTAGAAACTCTACCTCCATGAAATATATTTCCACTTCTGCATTTATAATATATATGTTTTATTTTCTCTACTTGCATCCAAAACCACATCTGACAATGTTTTAATTTTGCCACAACCATCAAAATAATTTTACAAAATTGAAAAGAGAGGTCAGTTGTATCTACCCATATTTTTCCTCATTCTATTGTTTATTTTTTTCTGATTGCCCTTGATTTCTTTTATTATCATTTCTATTCCAGTTCAAGGACTTTCTTTAGCCCTTGTTTTAGGATAAGTCTACTAGCATCAAATTCTCTTGATTCTCCTTTCTCTAAGAGTATCATGGCCAGGTGAGATGGCTCACGCCTGTAATCCCAACACTTTAAGAGGCCAAGGCAAGCATATCCTCAGAGCTCAGGAGTTCAAGATCAGCCTGGGCAATGTGGCAAAATGTTGTCTCTGCCAAAAATACAAAAAATCAGCTAGGCATGGGCGTGTATGTCTGTAATTTCAGCTACTCAGGAAGCTGAAGTGTGAGGATCACATGAGCCTGAAAGACAGAAGCTGCAGTAAGCTATGGTCATACCACTGCCGTCCAGCCTGGGTCAACATTACTTTCAGCCATTAAAATGTCTTGTACCACTTCTGTCTGGTCTGCATGATTTCTAGTGAGGAAACCACTGTCATTTAATTTATTTACTCCTATGCATGGGATGTCATTTCTCTCTTGTTGCTTTCAAGATTTTTGGCATAAATTTCATTGGGTTTATCTTTGTTTGAGTTTATGCAGATTCTTGAATTTTTACATTTAAGTCTTTGTTAAAATTGGGAAAATAGTCAATTTTCTTTCAAACACTGGGTTTCACTCACTTTTCATCTCCCTTTAAGTTTCCAATAACACAAATTTCATATATTTTGTTATAGTCTTACAAATTTGTCAGCATGAAATAATATGAAATATGAACTTTACAAAAATAAATTTGCAAGTGATAAAAAATTACTCAAAATGTACAATGTACTAAGGCTGACAAATAACATAAAATATGAAGAGTTCCACATCTCATAGAGAAAGTAAGCCCATTCTATAAAACTTTCCAAAGACAAAACTCCAGGTTCATCTAGTTTCAGTAACTATTTAAAAATATGTAAAGAACAAGCAACACCAACTTCATGCAATTTTCAAACATATTTGAAAAAAGGAAAACCATGTGTGGTTAGGTTTGATGAGATCTGTGTAAACTTTACTTCAAGACCTGAAAAGAACTCTGCAACAAACAGCAATTTATACATCTATAACTCTTATGAGCAAAATTCTTATAAAAATGTTAGCCAACTGAATTCCATGATATAAAAGATGGCTACTACATCATGCCCTAGTGGAGTTTATTCCAGAAATGCAAGGCTGTTGGAGCATTTGAGAATCAGTTAGTGTGATTCATTACATGAACTGAAGGAAGGGGAAAACACATGCAACCAGCTTGATAGAGACATGAACTATTATTTGACAGAATTCAGCACTTGACCTTAAGTTTTTAAAAATCTGTTTGCAAATTTGTATTAAAAAGTTATTTCATCAGTCTGAGAAGTGATAGCTACCCTATTGTACACGTTAGTCTCAGCAGTGAAATATTTACAACAGTTTCCGTATCTAGAGTAGTAGAGGAGTTAGACAATGAAAATGTCAAGTAAAATATATGAAAGAGATAATTGCATCCAAGTAAAATGGTCATTTTTCTTTTTTTTCTTAGATGGAGTTTCCATCTCGTTGCCCAAGCTGGAATGCCATGGTGCAATCTCAGCTCACCACAACCTCCCCCTCCTGGGTTCAAGCAATTCTCCTGCCTCAGCCTCCTGAGTAGCTGGAATTACAGGCATGTGCCACCATGCTGGGCTAATTTTTCTTTTTTATTAGTGGAGACAGGGTTTGACCATTTTGGCCAAGCTGATCTCAAACTCCTGACCTCGTGATCTGTCCGCCTCGGCCTCCCAAAGTGCTGGGATAATAGTCGTGAGCCACTGCGCCCAGCCTAAAATGGTCATTATTTACTCTTGACATAATCAGGTACTTAGAAAATAAAAAAAGTAGACAAACTCATAGATTTAATAAGTAAATTTAAATAAAGTTGCTGGATACAAAGTCAGTATACATTAAACCATTTATGTTATTGATATAGTTTGCATGTCTGTCTCATCCAAATCTCATGTTGAAATATAACCTGCAATGTGGGAGGTGAGGCCTGGTCAGAGGTATTTTGCTCGGGGGCAGATCCTTCATCAATGGCTTGGCGCCATCCTAGCTGTAATGGGAGAGTTCTCGCTCAGTTCACACAAGATGATCTGGTTGTTTAAAGGAGTGCGACTCTTCTCCACTTTCTGCGCTCCTGCTCTCACCATGTGATACCTGGACTCCACTTTCCTTCCCCCAGGAAAGCCAGCTTCCTGAGGCCCTCACCAGGAGCAATTGCCAGCACCACACCTCCTGTCCAGCCTGCAAAACCCTGAGCTACTTCAACCTCTTTTCATTATGAATTACCCAGCCCCAGGTATTTCTTTTTAGCAATGTCAGAATGGACTAACACAATTATACATTATCCTAAACAAATAGAAAAGAAAACCAAGAAAATAATTGTATCAATTTCCTCACCTCTTTGTTTTTTTCTTCTACTTTTTCAAGTTAAATTTGCTTTTTTTGATTCTTAAGTTAAAAGTTTAGATCTTCGATTTTTACATATTTATATTTTTATAATATAAACGTTTAACACTAAATACTTTTCTTTAAGGACTGCCTTGGTTGCATATCAAAAAATTTTTAAATTCATTTTAATATTATTTTATGTAATATTATTTTCAAATTCTGATTTCCTTTTTGACAAGCCATAGATTATTTAAGTATTATTTTACTTTAAAAAATGTGGGCAATTTTCTTAATCTTACTAATTTGTAATTTGATAGGACTGTGATACTCTGTATGATTTTATTTGTTTATTTATTTATTGTGAGACAGAGTCTTGCTCTGTCACCCAGGCTAGAGTGCAGTGGCATGATCCTGGCTCACTGCAACCTCTGCATCCCAGGTTTAAGCGATTCTCCTGCCTCAGCCTCTTGAGTGGCTGGGATTACAGGCACCAGCAACTGTGCCTGGCTAATTTTTGTATTTTTAGTAGAGACAGGGTTTCACCATCTTGGATAGGCTGGTCTCAAACTCCTGACTTCAAGTGAGCCACCTTGACTGCCCAAATCGACCTCCCAAGGTGCTGGAATTACAGGCATAAGCCACCTCGCCCAGTCCAATTTTATTCTTATGAAAGTCATTGAGACTAGTTTTATAGTCATAGTATTCGCTCTATTTCATGGATAATCTTTTTGCAATGTAAACAAATAAATATTCTGTAGTTCTCAGATGTTGCAAATATATAAATGTCAATTATGAATGTCAACTAAGCCAAGATGGTTGAAAGTATTGTTGCTATCCAGATTTCCTTCCTGATCTTTGTTTGCACGAAGCTACAGAGATGTTTGTTGTCTTCTCTCTACCTCCCTAGTTTCCACACCACCAGCATGAAGTCAGAAGAAGTCCTGGAAGGAGAATCAGCTGGCAAGGTAAAGTAAATTTATATTATTCAGGGGCCTCTATAGATTGTAATGCATCACACAAGCCCCGGGGGTATTTACAACTCAGCTGGTTGGTCCTCACTCCCTCACAATCTGCCTTTCTCAGCCAGGCTCAATCTTCCACCCATGTTAAGATTCAGTAGATGGACCAAAGAGTAAGAGTGGACACTTGTCCCTGCTCACCTAAGTGGAATTTGTTCATCTCTGGAATTTAGAATTTTTATACCTTTTCTTTTCTTTTTTTTTTTTTGAAGCGGAGTTTCTCCCTGTCACCAGGCTGGAGTGCAATGGCATGGTTTCGGCTCACTGAAACCTCTTTCTCCCGGGTTCAACTGAGTCTACTGCTTCAGCCTCCCTTGTAGCTGGGACTACCGGTGCCCACCACCATGTCCGGCTAATTTTTGTTTTGTTTTTTTTTTTTGGTAAAGATGGGGTTTCACCTTATTCTCCAGGCCGGTCTCGAACTCCTGACCTCATGATCTGCCTTCCTCAGCCTCCCAAAATGCTGAAATTACAGGCATCAACCTCTGTGCCTAACCTGGAATTTTTATACTTTTTAATCCACTGCTCTTTAAAATTTTTAAAAATAAGTTTATTTTTCAGTTTATCCATTTAATTTATTCTTTATACTTTCTGTTCTTATAGTAACAGTGATAATTCTGGTAATTACCTACCTCCTAACCGGCACTATGGTTTATGATTCTTTTCCAATCCATGTTGACAGTCTTACATAATTCACTTAAAGCCCTGTGTATTATTCCTTTCTACGGCTATACCACAATTTATCTTTCTTATATCTTATTGTTGAGAATGTTTCTTTTCTCTCCTGTTACATTTTTTACATGTTGTTATGGACGTACAAGGAAAAATTTACTGGAACTGTAAAAACTTAGAGTGGAAATCCTGTATTATCCAAACTACTCTTAGGGTTACGCCAGTATATCCTCACAGTGCTGCACAGAGCACCAAATGTCATCTTGCAGTGTCCTGTGACTTCACATACTGCATAGTTTTCATGATGTACTAAAGTTTTATCATCAACACAAATAATCAGTTTTTCTTTTAGAATTTGAAAATGTTTTTGTTATTCCAAACTGTGGCTCAACAAAGGGCCAATTTCATGACTCTTTGGGCTTATGTAGGATTGTTTTTTTTAAGACAGATGTTCAGAATGGGATTTTTGTGTTTTCATCAAGCATGTAACAATTGCATTTTGAATTTTAATAGATGTTACCACACTGTCATCCACCCACAATCCTAATAATATGGGAGAAAATATTCTCATAGAATCTTCTAAATCCTTGATTTTAAAACAAGCCATGTATTTGTCAGTTTTGGCGGGGGGTGGGGGGAGAAATAGTTTACTACATTGAGGTTTGAATTTGGAGTTTTCTGTTTATTGGTGAGTTTGAGTACATATTTGTATTTATTGACTATTGCAATATTCTCTACAATCAGACGATATCCTTTGTCCAATTTTCTGTGGCATTTCCATTAATTTATTTGTTGATTAACAATTTTTCATAAGAGAGCCCATTGAATTTTGTTATTTTCTTCATGCAAGAAAATCAGTAATGTTTTTCAAATATTTTTTCATGTGTGTCTTCTGGATTTTGTCTTGCTCACAAAGTCTTATTTTTTAAAATAATTATTTTAACAGGTTTACAAAAGCAAAATTTACATACTGCAAAATCCAATCATACATTTAAAATTTAATGATTTTAGTAAATTAATAGATTTGTGCAATTATCCCAATAATCCAGTTTTATAACATTTCTGTCATGTCCAAAGCTTCTCTGTGTGGTATTCCCACTGATACCCCAAGCCCTAGCACCCAATGATCTGCTTTTTGTGTCTATTTATTTATCTCTTCTAGATATTTCAAGTAAATGCAATCAGACGACATGTCAGCTTTCACTTAGTTCCAGTTTCTTTCACTTAGTTAACATTATTGAAGTTCACCAGTTTTGCAGTATGTCTAATCATTTTGATTCTTTTCTTTCCATTTGTTTTCTCTTTTTCCATTTGTGTAAATTTATAAGGTACAAGTGCAGTTTTGTTACATGCATAGATTGCATAATGGTGAAGTCAGTGTTTCTACAGTATCTATCACACAGATCATATGCATTGTACCCATTAAGTAATCTCTCATCATCTGGAGTGCAAGGGTTGAAACTTGTTTTGGGAAAACTACCCTCAGGTTCATAGTATCTCCCCTGCCAGATAAGTCTTTTTTTGTTCCCTTTTATTGTTGAATGATATTGCCTTGCATGGGTGTAGCACTATTTTTTTATCCATTTACTAGTTGAAGGAAATTTGGATTGTTTTCAGTTTGGGCCAGCTATGGCTAAGGCTGTTCTGAACACTTGAACACATACCTTTGTGAGGACATATGTTTTTATGTCTCTTTGGTAGATTCCAAGGAGTAAAACTGCTGGGTCATATGGCAAATATATGTTTAACTTTTTAAGAAATTGCCAAATTTCCAGGTATCTGTTAAATCATGAACTCCTGCCAGAAACACATAAGATTTTAGAAAGTCTGTCTTCCAACACAATTATAATGATGATGATAGTATTAGAAGTAACATCTGTCTTGCTAATTTTATATTTTCTCTTTTATGTTTCAATTTTTATTCATCCAGGATCTACTTAGTGAAAGACATAAGTTTGAAATACAACTTACCAAAAACTGAATGTAAATCTCAATTCTTTCTAATTTTAGGCTCTGTTTTAATAGCATATCTAATTAAAAAATCAGTAACAAATGCATTTATAAAAATGAATGTATAGTATATTTTAGAACCTTATAGAGCTAGTCATTCCTTTTACTTTTTTAAAAAAATTTCCCTGGAAAACATATCTACCTCATAAAATAACGTGTCAGCATGCTTAATTCAGTTATAAAAACAATCTTTTCTGCTTGCTTTTTCATTTTATTGTAATTGAGTTAATGGCTGACATTTAATATTCTACATATATATTTAAAAAGACCCAAAACCCTGAATTGAGGATGCCTATAAGGAGTCTCTGGGCCTTCAAGTGAAATTTACCAACTTAAGAGTACCACAATCTATCATTTCCCTACTCTGAAATCTACTCCATCCACCATTTCTTTGTTTTTTAAAAAATGCATGGTTTTGCCTCTTTTCTTCCCATGTGCTTCAGGCCCACTCTACAAAGTTTGAATCCTGACTTGTCTGAGCCCGTGTGATCCCACGGTCTTTCCAATGTGCGAGAAAGTGAGTACTGGGAATAATCTGGAAACAGTTTAGTTGCGCCTTATGAAGGCACACAGGAACAAGCAATATCCTTTCCCTGTCTTTGGGAGTTGTTGTGAAAGAATAAGAAACCTAAAGCTGCTGCAGGGGTCCTCCTGCCGTCTCAGGAAAGCGGAGGTGCTGTGCGTGATGGAGAGATGTGAGATAAAGTTCCAGGATCGCTGGTGATGCCACAGGTCTCCTGAGTTGAGCAAACCTGGAGATGCCCAGGATCTGTCAGCTATGTGAGATAACGAGATAAAGAAAAATAAAGCCCACCAGATCGGATTTCCTGCTATCAGCAGCAGAGATATCTTCACTGAAATATTCACCCCACACATTTTAGTTCTACTTTATAATTCCACACCACAGGTCTCATATAAAAGAATGAGACAAATCATTTCCTCAGCTTAGGGAAAAAAGCCTATTTGTTGTAACTCTGGGATCAAATAAAATAGGCATAATTATCAGCTTCATATGTCCCTATAGGATATATATTCTTAATAGGAGTTATATGTACTTGTACTGCTGTGTATGCACAAGTAACACATAACTAAAAGTAAAATATGCATAAAATATTGAATTTGATTGAAAATAGTTGTCTTTGACAGTAAAGAAATTAGGCTCAAATGATTATTACTTTGAAATAAACTTTTGAATTGATTATGTATTATTAGATTTGACATATTTGACACTGACTCTCAGATAGAACACAATGGAGAGCTCTCCATCTTCTAAATTTGTCTTTCTCTGAAATCTGTACAAGTCCTTTGAGAATACTATACTATTGAAGTCTCTGGAATGAAAACCTATATACTAATTTACAGTTATAGATACACAATATTGTAGATGGGGTTAAGAAAGAGTTCTGATGGACTTGTTAGTGGGTTTCTTATTTCACGTTTGCCAAGTTTGTTTTAGTTTTCATAGTCTGTTCTCAGTTTTTATGCATTGCCTTTTCAAATGTTAGGTTTACTTTCTTATTGACAAGAAAAAATTGTATACTTGTTGTATAGCATGAAGTTTTGATATATGCTTATAGTGTTGAATGTTAAAATCAAGCTATTTAACATAATGCATTACCTCACATACTTAAGATTATATATATATATATAATTATTTTATTTGGAAATAATCTTCCCTTTTTCTTTTCTTTTTATTTTTTGTCCTTGAAGCCAAATGGACAGATGATTTTTAACTCCATGTTTGCAAAAAATTTAATAACGTAACATGTTTGTGGCACAGGGTGAGTACAGATGCATGGGAGGTTGTAGGGTTAGGTGAAGGGGAGCACAAATTTGACCTTGAGGCATAGCTATCAATGCTGGGCTTTCAGGCCAAGGGCAGGAGCTGAGGAAGCCGCAAGGGAGGACATTCCTGCTGAGCTGCTGAACCAGTAGCAGCCAGGTCCTGAGAAAGCTCTCTCTTTTGTGGAAGAATAAGAGCCAAGCGGGAAAGCTTTTCATCCTGCAAAGCTGGGGCAGAAGGTTCTTCCTTGAATGTGGTCACCTTCCCTTCAGCTCAGGAGTCCTGCAGAGACAGAGGAAAGTGGTGTGTTCAGACCTGGCTGTACTAACAGCTTCTTTTCACCTCTTTCAAAGGCTCAGATGAGAGCACTGCAGGAAGTTGAAAATCAAGCTCCTTAGTCTCCCTGAGCCAATACTGTAGCAGAGCAAAGGCCTTTTCTAAGTGGAGAGGAGGAGTTTTGGTGTAAATTGCCTGATCACAAATTTGGATCTAAAAGTCTTTCCTATTATTTCCTTCTTATGCCTTATCACCTCTACCATCATTCTAGGGAAACCAAATCTGTTTCTATAAGAGGATTAAAAGGCATTACCCGATGGCCAAAGTGCAGAACGTCCTAGGAAAATGAGGAAAAGGCATACACTTAAAAGATTTGTAAGCAAATCTGTCCTTCAGCACTTCGGTCTCAGCCTCAGAATGTCCCAGCCTTCGGTCTCCCACCTCAGATTTCTCTAACACCACAACCCACACCAACCAGAGCAGAGAGGAGCAGAAACAGACCATGTGACCCATGAAGCATGAAGTGTCGGGCACTGGATCCAGTGTAACTTTATTCATCTTAGTGGCTCTTTCTTAATTTACTCCAGGATCTCAAACCAAACAACTCCTACTTGTTAACCTTTCTCTCTCTCTACAGGCTAAAAGCTATTATGCTTTGACACTGATGATGTCTGGATTAGCAGGACATTGGAGGTCTTTTGGGGAAAGAAAGGTTTTAACCAGGGCCACTGATGTACTGAGAATTAATCTCCACAAAGCCATATTTCCTCCTCCAGAAAAGCCTATGGAGAGAGCCAGCTACCAAAGGCTCCTCACCTTTCTGATTCCTGAAGTAGATGAACAGCCCTGCCCCAAGAAGAGCAGGCCAAGCACAAAGCCCCTGAGTCCACTCAGCATCTTGCTCTGTGCAGATTCAGACTGTGCCCCTGAGAGAGGAAGCCAGGTTTAGTGATTTTTATCCCAAATTTAACGTCTTTAATTAAGAACCTAAGATTCAGAGCTTTGAAAATGGGGAAGATGGCTGCCCTGCAAAAACTAAAATAATTGGTCATTTCTGGAGAAAAAAAGATTTTCAAACCACACTAAACAATTACAAAGTTTATGCATCAAATTCATTCAAATATTACAGACTTCATGTAAGGCAAGACTTCAGCATCTGATCAACAGAACATCTGAGACTCAATGAGGTCAAGTACTTTGTCTAGAGTGGCAGAGCTCATAAAAGGCAGAGCTGAGACTGGACTCTGCTGATGTCCGGAAGGACCCTAGAGTTTTTCTCTTCTCAGTTGACAAGAAACAACTCACAGCAACAGCAGCAGAAAGTCTCAGACCCAGAGGAAGGGTCTGGAGCTTAGAGAGGGCAGGTGACTCTGACCTGTGACATTATGTAGGTGGGGTTCAAAATGGGGACAGCCTCTTCTTCCTGGTAGGAATGACTGCTTTTCCAGGGGCTAGTAGGTATGTCCCAGAAACTATTAAAGGGCTCCCCCTAGTGACCTGTGCTGATGGAGATGAGAACATGGAGCCAATGACAATCTGATGTGGGAAAGGAGAAACCTGACACTCAGGGATTAGCAGAGTCCTCTCCTTGGTGGGTGAGAAATTCATGAAGTCAGAAAGCTGCTCACTCCATTGCACTGTGAGAGGGCTCATCACGCTTGGGTGCTCCACTTGGCTGATGTAAACCTCTCCACTCTGAGGAACTGTTTCCAGCATCACCAGGGTCTGGAAGGTCCAGCCTCCATTCTGGATCAGGCCTGTGGACACCACCCCAGCCTTCTCTTCCTGGTCGTTCCGGAACCACCTGACTTCAATGCTGCCTGGATAGAACCCACTCACAGAGCAGACCAGGAGGCTGTGGTGCTGCAGGGGCTGGGTCTTTGCAGGATACACAGTCACCTTAGGTTGGACTAGGAGAACAAAAGGGAGATGAAATGAGACAGGAAGACAGAGCAAGTCTTCTTGTTTGGCTGTTTGTTGCTTCTCTGTTAACCCACGCTCTGGCCTTGACCAGGTCTCCAGTACAGCTGGCCATGTGGCCTCACAGTGTCAGCAGCCTGGGATTTAATCTTTGTAGTGGGGACTCACAAGAGTTGAGAGATGTGAAAAATGGTGTTGTATCTTCATAGCTTAAAGTTGGCATGCATTGCGAAAGTGTTTACAGATCTTTGAAAATACAGATTGTATTAATAAAAACTGATTTCTGAGACAGGTTGTCTGGTTCAAATCTAAGGTCTGCCTTTTACTGGTTGATTCTGAAAAAGGTTTTTATTCTTCCATGTCTCAACTTTCTCACCTATAATGAAGGATAATTATACTAATTTATCTTTTGGGGTTATATGAAGATTAATGCATATAAAACACATAAACAATGACTGAATATAGCCTTCAATTTATGAGGTCAGAAAGAAAACTTCTCATTCCATTCCATGGTGAGAGGGCTCATCACACTTGGGTGCTCCACTTGCCACCTATTTATTATCCTTGTACACTTGGAGAGAAAAATATGATTTAAAGCAATGTGGAAAGATAAAGGGATAGAGTAAGGTACATGAGGAAACCGAGGATGAAGTTTTAAGATCCTACCGCCATGCACTCACACCTTAGAACACCACAGAAATGGTTCTGCCCCTGGGAAGGTGAGACAGACAGAAATGATTCTCTAAATCTTTAATTTCCTAGAAAAGCATGAGTCCTAAAACAGAGAGAAAGATCAAGAAAAGTCATTTTAATTTCGAAAGTTCTTCTGTATACATTTAGCTGATCAATGTATTGCCAATGCAAAATAAGCATCACTATCATTTGACCTATGATTGTAAAATGATTTTTTTTTTTCCAGCATGACACTTGGATCAAGGCAGATTCTGGGACTCATTACTTGCCTAGGTGCTTTTGCCTAGGAAAATCCCTGATACTAGCAGATCCTCAATAAATACGATTTTTTTAAAAAAGGAATGAGAAACATGTTGGGAACCAGCCCAACCCTTTACACAGGTGCCCCATCTCCTGGCGATGCCTAGGGAGTGAGAAAAGGAATAAAGACAGATACAAGAATAGAATTTTAAAGCATGGGTCCAGGGTTCCAAGGCACTCTAGCAGGGTCATCCGGTGATCCATATTGGCCTAGAGCTCTGGGCTCCAAGCGCTCTTATTAGGTAAATTATCCTGTTAATCTTGCAGGCTCTGGGGAGGGGGGCTGAGGAGGAAGATAACAGGAGGAGGAGCATGTGTCTGCAGCATTCAGCAGCATAGGAGGTTCTCCTAAGAAACGCTCACTAAGGACACTGAGACTTTACCACCTGTTGTCTATCCAGATGTTTTGGCAAGAGAGATGCAGCAGATAAGGCTCCAAAAGGTCTGACCACACACAATGCATCAAGGGGCTTTTATCTCTCCAGGATTGTAGACATAAAGCAATCGAAATTGCCCCATATTCTGAGAACACAGGCAGAGCCTGTGGCGTTCTGGTGTCTCTGCCCTGCAAGGCTTTCTGGCCTTACCAGCACCCACCTGTGAAGACCTTCCTGAGTCTTATGAGCAGATGTTGCATTTCCTTCCCAGAGTCTTTCCATAAGCTCCCTTTAGGAGATCCTCACGCAAACTCTATGTTGGGAAGACATGTGGGACCAAAGCAGTTTTTCTTTTCTGCTCTGCAGCCACACCTCAGTGTTCCGCGGTTGAAGGGTGCTCTCAGGTGGCCTTTACCATAGGCCTCCTGTTACCACTTGATCTCTGCTTTTATTTTACTGCACCATAGCTTGGATTTGATCCATGGCACAAATCTCCGTGTATAAAAGGCAAAGCAAGATTGGAATCATTTATAAGTAACACAGGTCTGCCTCCGGCTGTCTCTTCCCACAGAAACCTGGAGACAACAATATGACAAAATGGTAGATTTAAGATGGATAGTAAATCATTAATAAAAATTTGGCAATTTATTTTATTAAATAAAAATATTCAAATTCCTAACATAGAAAAAAATTTTCAAAATCAAAATACACCCCACAGACTGGAGAAAATGTGAAATCTAATGTCAATAAAATGGTAATAATCTTACAGTACAAAGAACCCACAAAATCACTGAGAAAAAATACAAAGCTCTAGAGATAACAGACAAAAGATCATTGTTCATTTCATACCAAATACAATAGGGAATCCTTAGAGCAGAAATTATAACTGGCTAATAAAGAGGTCAAAATAATTCAAAAGCATTACAAATCAAAAAAGTATAAATTAAAAATTAATCAGAAACATACATTTTCACTTTTTGGTGAATGTCATAATAAAGGTCAACAAAGGAGAAAGTGAAGTGAGTTGAGTCACATCTATTATATATAAAAGAATAATATATAACTACTAGAAAAGTATTAGCATTATAATTAAATAGTAACAGTGTGTTAAAACTTCAATTAAAGTTAGTTTCACAGTCATTTTAACTATGTAAAAATACACACACTACGAGAACAAAAGAAAAGACCCAAAAAATTTGACCTAAAGAAGCTTCAGAAGTGTCTCAGAGGTCTTCTCGGTTCCTTTATAAATTCATCTGATGCTTTTGCAAACAAACACCGCACACTTTGATTTCAGAGACTGCATGAAGGGTGTGTGCAGGGACAGTCTGGAACTGGCCTCGTCACACTATCCCAAACCTTCCACACCCCTCAGCTCTCCTCCCCTAAACCCTCACCCCAGCCACACACACCTCACACTTCCCTTCCTGCATCTCTAAGGACCCAGGACAATCCAGGTCTCCTCCCTCTCCAGACCCGCACCCACCTCCCATGTCACCTCCCCACAGAGGCCTCCAAGGATAAGAAGCCCCCTCCTGCCTCCCCTCCCAGAACAGCCTCACACAGAAATCCACTCTCTACACACACACCTGTGCCCTCAGAGCTCCGTGCTCAGGATTGAGAGGATTCTAAATGCTCACAGATGGCGCCCTCGCGCTCTCTCTCTCTCTCTCTCTCTCTCTCTCTCTCTCAGTGTCTCTCTGTCTCTGTCTCTCTCTCTCAGTTTCTCTCTGTCTCTCTCAGTTTCTGTCTGTATCTCAGTCTCTCTCTCTCTCTGTCTCTCTCTGTGTATCTCTGTCTCTCTCTCTCAGTCTCTCTGTATCTCAGTCTCTCCTCCCCCCCGCCTCTCGCCGCTCACAGGGAGGCCCCGCCCCGCCGCGCTCACCTCTCCGCGGCACCAGGAACCTCTCAGGAATCCTGTCGTCGCGTCTGCACACGGTGTCCGCCGCGGCCCGTGTCTGCTCCATGATGTCCTCCCGGCTGTCGTAGTACTGTTGGTCAGGCCGCCCCAGCTCCGTCACCGCCCGGAGCCCCCCACGGCGCCGTCGAACCCACATACTCCTCCCGGTTGTAGGTGTGTCTGACCAGGAGCCGCGCGCTCCGTCCCGTTGAGGGGACGACACTCAAACTGCTCCAAGAAACGTGCTGTGGGGACACAAATGACGCGGTCACAGGGGCGGCCCCTGGAAGACACCGCCAGCGACGCTGCCATCCGGGGCTCCCTGGCGGGGTGCGGGATCTGGGAGCCTTGACCCGCCCCACCCGGAACCCCGACCACGTGCAGCCCAGGGGCTCATCCTCTGTCCTCCTGAGGCGGCCGCGGGCTGGGGGGCCAGGCGGGAAAACTGTGATACCCCGCTTTTTGCCAGCCAAAACTAACTCTCCCTTTTCCTGGCTAAAATCTGTTCAGGTGTTAGGTTAGCTTCTTGAGCCGGACAGACTCCATCTTGGCTTCTTCATGTCAGTATCTTTCTTCCCCTTGAGTGTGTAACTATAGTATAAGGCAAAGTCAGACTGACTCTGCGCACCCAGAAATGCCTCTGTTGATAAGACGCTGAGCTGAGTGGTATCAGCAGAGGCTGGAAATGCAGCTGCAGTGAGCGCCCAGAGCCTGCCTTACCTGTCAGTTGTGTGTCTTTCATGACAGCTGTACTCCTCACACCTGGCACTGTTTTACTTCCTGTGTATCAGTTTTTCTTTTTAACTTTTTGCTTACTCTGCTTTTATGAAAATTTTGTTTTAACTAGGTTTCCCTCTTTCCTGTAAAAACTAGTGTCTAAAAGATCACCTAACTTTTTCTTCGGTCCGACAGAATTTTGGGCATTAGCCACTCTGGGTCGCTGGCTTAATAAAGGACTCATAATTCCTTCTCAGAGTGTGGTACATTCCTTGATTCGCTCGAGTACAACAAAATCACCTGTGATCCCAAGTCTTGTGGGACTCTCTCCCTACCTCCAGCCTGTTCTGGAGACCTCCAAGCAGGAGGTGGAGGAGGATCCGCCCCGCATCGCATCGCAGACCACACCACCCCCTCCTGGGAGCCTCCACCCCAAAGAAACTCTCTGCCCCTTCTCTCATCCCACAGGCTTTACCCATTTCTTCAACAGCCCGCATGGCGTTCACCCTGTGAACACTTCCTTGGTGATGCTTCACCAAATCTGAATTGAAATATGACCTCTTCTACCTGGGTTAACTTTTACCAACCATACGCCTTTTTGTAATCGATCCAATGCATTTGATAATAATCCTCACAACATTATTTGTAGGTGTAAAATTAAACAATGAGTCTTTAGCACTGATCACATATTAAATACTCAAATAGATTCCCATTTTAATTTTTTGATCCCTATAACTGCAGCTCACATTATTTTTTCTATTCCTGATTCTAAAGCAATTAGTATCTTCATCATGATTTTGCAATTGTCTTCTGTTCTTCTATTAGTTTTCTAAAGAATTATTCTGAAAACATAGGGCAGAAACAGTGGCTTATGTCTAATAATGGAGTAGAGCTAAACAAACCTCACAGGAAAAGCATCTGCTGACTTTGAAGAAAAAGACTTTCTACATGATCAGATTTAAACTGCAATCTGATTTCTAGCACCAAATTTGTGATCTTGGGTTTTCCTTATAACATCTCAATTTATGATTCCAGAGATGTCTATCTTTTTAAACACCACAGATACACTAGGATCATTACTGAAATTCCAACTTAAATTCATAGGCCTGGTACAAAGCGATTGCAAAATGTTACATACCAGATACTGATGGAGACCAGATTCATTTTCTTCATCACTCCATTCTCATGACCTAGGGTCATAACTGGTATATTCTATGTCACTAATAAATATTGGCTGTGTGACCTTTTGCATGAGCAGTCACCACTGCACACAGGGGCCTTCTAGTATTTAATTACTGCTAATGACTGGACATCTTTGGTTCACAGGTGCCCCTGCTTCTTTTCAGCCTAGATGCATTATGTTTTCTTTTATTTTTCTCCAACATCCCTGGGGCACCCTCTCAGTCCCATTTGCTGGCCTATGCCCACTCCTTTTTTCTCCATACAATCTATTACCCTGTATGACCTCTTCCACACCCTGAAACTGAACACAGTACACGTATTGATGCTGTCAACATAAATACCTAAAGCCCTGGTCTCACAATGAGTCTCTTAAATGCCATTGGCCTTCTGATTGTTCCATACAAATGTCAAAAAATTATCTCAAACTTAAAGAAAACTTTTATTTCCAACCACCCACTTCAAATCATTTCCTCCCACACTTTTCCCCATCTCAATAAATAACAATAAATAACAACACCATTCACTTATTTCTCAAGACAAAATCCTTAGGAATAAAATTGATTGTTCTACCCCCTTTACAGTAATCTCTTCACAAGCTAAGCAAAAATACATGCCAAGTCTGTCCAACTTTACGTTTTTCTACTGTCTTTACCGCTAATGCACTCCATGAAGCCACAAGCCTGTTTTCCCTGAGGATTCCTTGCTGTGCTCCTAAATATTCTTCCTGACCACGTGTGAACTCCAACAATCCAATCCCCACATAGTAGTTAGAATTAGTTTAAAAACTAAATAGAAATTGACTCCCCTTGTAACCATCCAGTAGATTTCCATATCTGTTTAAATAAAATTCAACTTTTTTACTGTGGATGTCAGGGCCTGATATGATGAGGCTCCTGACTCCCTCTCTGCATCCTACCTCATCTTCTGCCATTCCATTTCCTTGCTTGATATACATCAGCCCCTCTAGTCTTCTTCTGTTTCTGCGTATAATTTCCCACACCAGGGCTTTCCCCCTATTCTGTCTTCCTGGATCATTCAACCCTTAGATCTTCACATGGCTGTCAACTTATTTTGTTGTCTCAGCAGAATGTCATTTTCTCAGATAGAGCTGCCTAGGCATATGAACCGAAGAGGGTGAATCCAATTCTCTCTTTTCCACAAACCTGATGCCTTTTCTTCAGTGCACTATGACTCTCTGAAATTTTTTTTTTGTTAAATGATTATTGGGTTATTGTCTATCTCCTCTATGGTTCTGAAACCATGAGTAGGGACTCACCCTCTCTATTTTACTGAAATAAGATGACTTAAACTTAGAATGGAGCCCAGTACACAGTAGCTGCTGAGAAAAGTAAGTGTGGTTTACATGAATAAACCAGCGCTCTGGGAACTGATCACTGTGGGGATCCTGGAAATCAGGAAGATGCTAAAGCTCCATCACTCTTTCATTTTGTCACACTATACCCCTTCTCTTCCCTGTAAGAAATACAGGCAAACTTCTTATTTCTCCTCCTTCTAGTTGGAAGAAGAATTCACAGATAAGGAAAGAGTAATTTGAAGAAACAAGAAATTTTTAAAATTAAAATTCATCTCTTTTTGGCTGGGTGCAGTTGGTCACAGCTGTAATTCTATCACATTCAGAGGCTGAGGCAGGAGGATCTCTTGAGGCCAGGTGTTTAAGATCAGCCAGGGCAATATGGCAAAATCCCATCTCTACCAAAATTACGAAAATCCGCTGGGTCTGATTGCCTGCCTGTAGTCCCAGCTACTCCAGAAGCTGAGGAAATAGGAGTGCTTGAGCTCTCTTTATCTCTTTTGATGAATCTCATAGTGCTCTCGGTCTCTGCCAGCTTTAGGGATTTCAGGAAATCATCACAACATACCTGGGGAAACAGAGAGAGAAACTGGAGCAAGAGCTAAGCAGACATGGCTAATTAAGGAAGGCTGAGGGCAGGATGGGTGAACCTATGAAATTTAGGATGAGACCAAGTAGGACAATGAGTTTCCAGAGCTTGCTCATTGACTTTGAGCCCTATGAGATGTGAACAATATTTACATTTTCTCTGTAATCCCACACAGAGTATATAGTTTGAATCTTATCAAATTTCTATTTGATTATTTTTGACTTACAAAAGTAGAATATCATATAATTGATCCTGAATTTGGTGAATCTCTTCTTGTGGAGTCTCATTAGAGCATGTAGGATATGTAGGAGAAACTAGTATAGAAAGGTTAAAACAGATTCATAATAAACACTAACCTGGGCCAGGATTTCAGAGGATGGTTTAAGTACTTTAGGCCCCAGAGAACAGCTCATAAATGCTCTTTATCTGTAGGGTGATGCCAAGCACTAAAGATCTGGGCTTCAGCTCCAGGGATTCTTCCCCATAAAAAAGAAAAAGCTCTAAGCATAACTTTTATCAGAGAATCTACATATGTTAAAGGGATACAGGCTTTCTAAACATTGTGGTTCAAAAAGAAAAGAAAGAAGATAACGGGGAGGCCACAGGGCACATCCTCACATAGGAAGAAGAGGGGCCAACACCGAAGGTCCTGTGGAGGATATAACACAGGATTGCCTAGGAGAGACCCTTTGAATTCCCTTGACTCCCATAAACTTTTCAGAAAATAAACCCTCCTTTTGTCTGACATAAGTCAAGATAATAACAGTAAGTATTTGGCTGGGCATGGTGGCTCATGCCATGTTGGCTCCCTGCACTTTGGGAAGCTGAGGCTGGTGGGTCACGTGAGATCAAGAGTTTGAGGCCAACCTGACCAACATGGTGAAACCCCATCTCTACCAAAAATATAAAAATTAGCCAGAAGTGGTGGCAGATGCCTGTAATCCCAGCTACTTGGGAGGCCGAGGCAGGAGAATTGCTTGAATGTGGGAGTTGGAGCTTGCAGTGAACTGAGATTCCGCCATTGCATTCCAGTCTGGAGGTCAAGAGTGAGACTTTGTCTTAAATAAAATAAATAAATAAATAAAATAAAAATAAAAATAAATAAAAGGAAGTGCTGTATGGGGAATTTATTTTACCATCCTTATTTCTAAATCCTCTAATGACCCTGAGGAAATGTGATGTAAAGGTTTTATTCATGGAGATTTGAGAAGAAATGGCCTGTACGGAGGCTCCTTTTACAAGTCTCAGGGAGAGGGCAGTAGTCAAGCTGCTTTTGTGGTGGAAATAATTTGGGATCTATATGATAAACATGAGCAATCCCTGAAGAAAACATCACAATTTCTTCATGATGGCTGAATAGGAACAGCTCCGGAGTGCAGTTCCCAGTGAGAGCAACACAGAGGGCTCGTGATCTCCTCATTTCCTACCAAGGTACCAGGTGCATCTCAATAGGACTGGTTGGACAGTGGGTGTAGCTCAAGGAGGGCGAGCCTAGGCAGAGTGGGGTGCTGCCTCACACGGGAGGTGCAATTAACCGGAGGACCCCCCCCACCCAACAGAGGCCATTGGGGCCTTACCAGCCTCTCCTGCACTTCAGCTCAGATATTGCACTTCTCCTTCAGTCTTTATGGCCCACATACCAGGAAATTCCCAGAGCTGACAAGCACCATGGGTTTTCAGTACAGTTGTGGGCACCGCAGGTCTACAGCACAAGAACCTGCACATATCTGGGTGGCCATTTTAATTGGAGCCAGAAATGCCTGGGAGACAGAGCGCCTATACACCTGAAAAAGAGGGAGCTGAAACCAGGGAGCCAGGTGATCTGGCTAAGAGTGTCTCAACCCCACAAAGACCAGCAATCTGAAACGCACTAACTTGAGAGTTTCGCAGCCAGCGCAGCAGTTTGAGCTTGACCCTGGACAGTCCAGCTCTCCCTGGTGGGAAGGGCATCCTCCATTACTGAGGCAGTTCACCATTACTTAGGCAATCTGCCATTACCGAGGCAGTTCACCATTAATGCAGCAATTCTAATGTTAGCTGTGTAAACAAAACCACAAGCAGCAGCCAGGCAGAGCCTGAGGCAGCTGAGCAAGGCCTCTGCAGGCAGACTGTGACTAGACTCCCTCCTTGCTGGGCAGGGCATGTCTGAAAAAGGGCAGCAGCATGTCAAGGACTTATAAATAAGGCCCCACCTTCCTGGGACAGAGCACCTGGGAAAAGAGGCGTTTGTTAGTTCTGTTGCAGCACATGTAAACCTCCCTGCCCAGAAACTCTGAATGGCACAATGTAGTTCCCAGCACAGCACTTGAGCTCTGATAAGGGACAGACTACCTCTTTAAGCATCTGTCTGACTCCCATATATCCAAAGAGGCACCTCATAAAGGAGAGCGCTGGCTGACACCTTACAGGTACCCTTCTAGGGTGGAGATACCAGAAGAAGGAGCAGGAAGTAACCCTCACTGTTCTTCTGTCCCCATGGGTGATCCCCAGGCAAGAAGGGTCTGGAGTGGACCTCCAGCAGTCCCTCATCAGAGGGGCCTGACTGTTAGAAGGAAAACTAAAAAACAGAAATAAATAGCTTCAGCATCAACAGAAATGATGTTCACTCAGAGAACCCACCTGAAAGTCACTTATTTCAAAGACCAAAGGTAGATAAATCCTTGAAGATGGGAAGAAACCAGCGAAAAAAGGATGGAATCACCAAAAAACAGAATGCCTCTCCTCCTTTAATGGATCACAGCTACTTACCAGCAAGAGAACAAAACTGGATGGATAATGAGTTTGATGAATTGAGAGAAGCAGGCTTCAGAAGGTAGGCAATAACAAACATCTCTGAGCTAAAGGAACATGCTCTTACCCAACACAAAGAAATGAAGAACCTTGAAAAAAGGTTAGAGGAAATGCTAACTAGGATAAACAGCTTAGAGAAGAACATAAATGACTTGATGGAGTTGAGAAACACAGCACAAGAACTTTGCGAAGCATACAAAAGTTTCAATAGCTGATTCAATTGAAGATCAACTCAATGAAATCAACTAGAAGTCAAGATTAGAGAAAAAAGAGTGAAAAGAAATGAACAAAGCCTCCACGAAATATGGGATTTTGTGAAAAGACCTAATCTACTCTTGACTGGTGTACCTGAATGTGACAGAGAGAATGAATCCAAACTGGAAAACACTCTTCAGGATATTATTCAGGAGAACTTCCCCACCTAGCAAGGTAGGCCAACAGTCAAGTTTAGGAAATACAGAGAACACCACAAAGATATTCTTCAAGAAAAGCAACCCAAGGCACATAATTGTCAGATTCACCAGGATTGAAATGATGGAAAAAAATGCTTAAGGGCAGCCAGAGAGAAAGGTTGGGTTACCCACAAAGGGAAGCCCATCAGACTCACAGCAGATCTCTCAGCAGAAACCCTACAAGCCAGAAGAGAGTAGGGAGGAGCCAATATTCAAAATCCTTAAAGAAAAGAACTATCAACCCGGAATTTCATATCCAGCCAAGCTAAGCTAAATATAGGAGAAATAAAATCCTTTATGGATGAGCAATTGCTGAGAGATTTTGTCACCACCAGCCCTGCCTTGCAAGAGCTGCTGAAGGAGGCACTAAACATGTAAAGCAACTACCAGTATCAGCCACTGGAAAAACGTACCAAATGGTGAAGGCCATTGACACAATGAAGAAACTGTGTCAACTAATGGGCAAAACAACCAGCTAGTATCAAAATGGCAGGATCAAATTCACACATAAAAATATTAACGTTAAATGTAAATGGGCTAAATGCCCCAATCAAAAGACACAGAATGGCAAATAGGATAAAAAGTCAAGACCCATCAGTGTGCTGTTTCAGGAGACCCATCTCATGCGCAAAGACTCACATAGACTCAAAATAAAGGGATGGAGGAAGATCTACTCAGCAAATGGAGAGAGAGAAGGAAAGCAGGGTTTGCAACCCTAGTCTGTGAAAAAAATAGACTTTAAACCAACAAAGATTAAAAGAGACAAAGAAGGGCATTACATAATTGTAAAAGGAGCAATGCAACAAGAAGAGCTAACTGTCCTAAACATCTATGCACCCAATACAGGAGCAAGTAGATACACAAAGCATGGCCTACAAAAGGACTTAGGCTCCCACACAATAATAGTGGGAGACATTAACACTCCACTGTCAATATTAGACAGATCAATGAAACAGAAAATTAACAAGTATATCCAGGACTTGAACTCAGATCTGGACCAAACATGCCTGGTAGACATCTGTAGAACTCTCCACCCCAAATCCACAGAATATACGTTCTTCTCAGCACCACATGGCACTTACTCTAAAACTGACCACATAATTGGGAGTAAATCCATGCTCAGCAAATGCAAAAGAACAGAAATCATAACGATCAGCCTCTCAGACCACAGTGCAATCAAATTAGAACTCAGCATTAAGAAACTCACTCAAAACCACACAACTACATGAAAACTGAATAGCCTGCTCCTGAATGACTACTGGATAAATAATGAAATGAAGGCAGATATAAATATGTTCTTCAAAACCAGTGAGAACAAAGACACAACGTACTATAATTGCTACGACACATTTATTTATTTATCTATTTATTTATTTAAATTAAATTAAATTTATTTATTTATTTATTTATTTATTTTTGAGACAGAGTCGTGCTTTGTTGCCAAGTGCCAGGCTAAAGGGCAGTGGCATGATCTCGGCTCACTGCAACCTCTACCTCCTCTAGAACACATTTAAACTAGTATTTAGAGGGAAATTTATAGCACTAAATGCCCATATGAGAAGTAAGGAAGGTCTAAAATCAACACCCTACCATCAAAATTAAAAGAGCTAGAGGAGCAAGATCAAACAAATTCAAAAGCTAACAGAAAACAAGAAATAACTGAGATTAGAACAGAACTGAAGGAAATGGAGACATAAAAAAATCCTTCACAAAAATCAGTAAAGCCAGGAGCTGGTTTTTTGAAAAGACCAATAAAAGAGATAGACTGCTAGCCATACTAAGAAAAAAGAAAAGAGAGAAGAATTGAATAGATGCAATAAAAAATGATAAAGGGGATATCACCACTGATTCCACAGAAATACAAACTACCATCAGACGTTACTACAAACAACTCTATGCACGTAAACCAGTAAACCTGGAAGAAACGGGTAAATTCCTGGACACGTACACCCTCCAAAGACTAAACCAGGAAGAAGCTGAATCCCTGACTAGATCAATAACAAGGTCTGAAGTAGAGGCAACAATTAATAACCTACTAAGCAAAAAAAAAAAAGTCCAGGTCTCGAGAGGTTCACTGCTGAATTCTACTAGATGTAAAAAGAGGAATTGCTTCCATTCCTTCAGAAGTTATTCCAAAACATACAAAAAGAAGGAATCCTACCCAACTCATTTTATGAGACCAACATCATCCTGATACCAAAACCTGGCAGAGACACAACTAAAAAAGAAAATTTCAGGCCAATATCCATGATGAACATCGATGCAAAGATCTTCAATAAAATGCTGACAAACTGAATGCAACAGCACACCAAAAATCTTTTTCATCACAATGAAGTAGGCTTCATCCTGCAGATGCAAGGCTGGTTCAACATACACAAATCTATAAACGTAATCCATCACATAAACAGAACAAAAGACAAAACCACATGATTATCTCAATTGATGCAGAGAGGGCCTTTGACAAAATTCAACAGCCCTTTATGCTAAAAACCCTCAATAAGCTAGGTATTGATGGAACGTATCTCAAAATAATAAAAGCTATTTATGACAAACCCACAGCCAATATCATACTGAATGGGCAAAAACGGGAAGCATTCCCTTTGAAAACTGGCACTAGGCAAGGGAGCATTCTCTCACCATTCCTATTCAACATAGTATTGGAAGGTCCACCCAGAGCAATCAGGCAAGAAAAAGAAATAAATGGTATTTAATTAGGAAAAGAGGAAGTCAAATTATCTCTATTTGCAGATGACAAGGTTGATTTTTAGAAGACCCCATTGTCTCAGCCCAAATCTCCATAAGCTGATAAGCAACTTCAGCAAAGTCTCAGGATACAAAATCAATATGCAAAAATCACAAGCATTCCTATATACCAATAACAGACAAACAAGAGCCAAATCATGAGTGAACTCCCGTTCACAATTGCTACAAACAGAATAAAATACCTAGGAATACAAGTAAAAAAGGATGTGAAGAACCTCTTTAAGGAGAACTACAAACCACTGCTCAAGGAAATAAGAGAGGACACAAACAGATGAAAAAACATTCCATACTCATGGTTAGGGAGAATCAATATTGTGAAAATGGCCATACTGTCCAAAGTAATTTATAGATTCAGTGCTATTCCCATCTCCATCAGACTACCATTGACCTTCTTCACAGAACTGGAAAAAAACCACCTTAATCTTCATATGGAACCAAAAAAAAAAGCCCATGTAGCCAAGACAATGCAAAGCAAAAAGAACAAAGCTGGAGGCATCACACTACCTGACTTCAAATTATGCTACAAGGCTACAGTAATCAAAACAGGATGGGACTTCTACCAAAAGAGAGATATAGACCTATAGAACAGACAGAGGCCTCAGAAGTAATGCCACACGTCTACAACAATCTTACCTTTGACAACCCTCATGAAAACAAGCAATAGGGAAAGTATTTCCTGTTTAATAAATGGTGTTGGGAAAACTGGCTAGCCATGTCCAGAAAGCTGAAACTGGACCCCTTCCTTACACCTTACACAAAAATTAACTCTAGATAGATTAAAGAGTTAAACATAAGACCTAACACCGTAAAAATCCTAGAAGAAAACCTAGGCAAAACCATTCAGGATGTAGGCATAGGCAAGGACTTCGTGACTAAAACACCAGAAGCACTGGTAACAAAAGCCAAAATAGACAAATGGGATCTAATTAAACTTAAGAGCTTTTGCACAGCAAAAGAAACAATCATTAGAGTGAACGAGCAACCAAGAGAATGGGAAAAAAATTTTGCAATCTCCCCATCTGAGAAAGGGCTAATATCCAGAATCTACAAAGAGCTAAAACAGATTTACAAGAAAAAAACAAACAAACCCATTCAAAAGTGGGTGAGGGACATGAAGAGACATTTTTCAAAATAAGACATTTATGTGGCCAACAAACATGAAAAAAGGCTCATCATCACTGGTCATTAGAGACATACAAATCAAAATCAATTCACATTGAGAAACCATCTCACGCCAGTTAGAATGGCAATGGTTAAAAAATCTGGAGACAGATGCTGGAGAGGACATGGAGAAATAGGAACACTTTTACACTGTTGGTGGGATTGTACATTAGTTCAACCATTGTGGAAGACAGTGTGGCAATTCCTCAAGGATCTAGAAATAGAAATTCCATTTAACCCAGCAATCCCATTAATAAGTATATACCCATGGGATTATAAATCATTCTATTATAAAGACACATGCACACGTATGTTTGTTGGGGCGCTGTTTACAATAGCAAAGACTTGGAACCAACCCAAATGCCCATTCGAGAAAAACTAGTTAAAGAAAGGTGGCACATATACGTCATGGAATACTATGTAGCCACAAAAAAGGATGGGTTCATGTCCTTTGCAGGGACATGGATGAATTTGGAAACCATCATTCTCAGCAAACTGACACAAGAACAGAAAACAAAACACCACATGTTCTCACGCATAAGTGGGTGTTGAACAATGACTAAACATGGACACAGGGAGGGGATCATCACACACTGGGGTCTGTTGGGGGTTGGGGGCTAAGGGAGGGATAACAGCTGGTGGGGAGATTGGGGAGGGATAACAATAGGAGAAATACCTAATGTACGTGATGGGGATGAAGGCAGCAAACTACCATGGCACGTGTATATCTATGTAACAATCCTGCAAGATCTGCACATGTACCCCAGAACTTAAAGTAAAATAAAAAAAATTAATTAAAGAAAGAAAACATCAAAATTCCTTGAGGGACATGGCCTGGGCACAGTGACGATTTGCTCCCTACTTTCCTGACGCCATAGTAGCTTAGCACCCACAATGTGCACTTATGTCATGTGTCCCCAGCCAAAGCCAGTGGGGAGCTTAGCGCTATCAGTGTCACTATCAGCGCTGCCATGCAGGAGCCTCAGACACACAATGCTGGACAACAGGACAGGACTAGGTGCCAGAGCAGCAGGCAAGTCTCATTCAGGGAGATCCATGACACCCCTCTGCCAATCACATCCCAAACAGAGGGAGCTACTCATGTCCTTGTTCCTGGATTGGGTAATCTCATGTTGGGAAACCAATCAGCATCTGAGTTCAATAGCATCATCAGTTGCTGGTCAGAGATGCAGTATGAAGGTCCTATTCTGAAACAATTTTCTTCTTTAAAGGATTGTTTTAATTTAGTACTTGAAAGTTTTGATCCAGTTGCACGTAGCACTTTAATTGGGTCCCTATTGTGAGCCAGCTCTGTGCTGGTCAGTGATGTGTTTGTAAGTTTGAGCCTTGTAAGGGCACTTATTACCCGCTTGACAATAGAAGAGTTTGCAGGAGTGAGAGTGTTTAGGAGTAAAGGAGATGGAGGGAACATGGTTGGAAATCAGGAGACCTTTAATCTGGTCCTTATTGCGCCATAACGTAATGTTGTAGATTAGGAAAAATTACTTCATGTCTCACAGTTGAAATAAAGGCCCTGTGATCTTTCAGGTCTTTCAATAGTGGAAAATGCTGTGATTTTGTGGAGGCCTCAAAGAGCATCAGCCCCTGGTATCTGATGATATGGCAGAATGACAGCTGTTAACTACAGAGTTTAATCTGTCCCTTTTACAGGTAGGGATGTTTTTAATAAGTTAAAGGAAATGGAGAGTTAGTTAATAATTTAATCTGAGTAAAGAAGCTTTTTCAAAGGTGTCTCCTGATGCTGCCCCCAAGGTTAGTGGCACCTCCAGAACACACACAGGCAAGGGGCTTGCAGGGGCCATTTATGTGCAATGGAGGGTCTGAAGGTGCCTTTGTATAGCACTTACCTTAACAATGTGATAAGGTCATCTGTGCAATCAAAGTATTCAGGGGTCTGAGAGATTGATCAAGGACTGAAAGTCAGCTGTTAACAGAAAAATTCTGTTTTGTCATAACCAATATTGTGTGCGAAGGGTGTTCAATCCCTCATTCCTGGTTCCCATTATGATTTCCTCATTTCACTGGGGCTATGGCCCTTCACTATTATGCTTCTCTTGTTTTATCATATGGGAAAATGCAAGAAGACTTCTCTAAATAATAGGTAAAAAAGAATGTTCAGGAAAGAGAACTCTAAAGAAAAATTATAAATTACATCAGTTGATGTAATCATCTAATTTTAAACATGCAATACTACCTTTAGATTATTATTATACTTTATATTAAGATAAATGTAACGTCTAAGATTCAGAATGGACTTCAATGTATAACTGTACATATAAAGTTCTGCATGAAAACACACTCAACCACAGTTCTGATAGGCACTCATTCCTATGTGCATTAGTGTTTGCAGGGGCAAGATTCTCATCCTACTGCAGTAAACATGAGTATTTTACTTTGTACTCAGAATTGTACTAAGGGCTTCTATACTTCATGTTTGTATTTAATTCTCACATCCGCTTAGAAGAAGAAACACCCTTTTCATGCTTGCAGGTGGGGAGAATAAAACAATGAAGATAAAATAACTTTTGCAAAGATACAAAGCTAGTTAATGGTTCACTATATATTGAACCAAATGATATACCCCTCAAGCTCAGCCACTGTATCATGCTCCTTCACATTCTATTTCTGAGAATAATGTCCCTTGGTATTAAAATTATTTATATCCCTTTAATTTATGGATGTTCACAGCAGTAGGACTACTTTTAATGAATGACAGCATTACACATTATGAGGAAGATACTGCGTAGTGATTCTGGTTTCTTCAAAGGATTCCCCTCATCATCATCCTTCCCCTCCTCCGAAAATGACAACATTTGCATCTATCTTATGTGATGACACCCATAGCTCTTGAGTAGTCTCCTGCTTATTAAAGGTAACAGTGATCTCAAAATTCATAAATATAAACGATTGCTCAGGAGCATTATTCAGATTTCTCATCATAAAATAGTATATTAAATCATCTCAAAATATAAGAAAAAATGTCCCATTTACTTTGGAAAAATACACTCCTATTAATGTAGAAAGTTCAAATTTTGATGGGTAAAATCACTATTGTCCCTGGATTTGAGAATAAACCATGCCTCTATTTCCCAATAATAATTCAGTACTATTGGATGTTGTGCAATTGCAACCAGAATATCACACTTAATTTGATCAACAGAAAATAATAAATTACTTAGAAACTAATTTAGTCTCAGCTTCTTGGGAGGTGGGAAGATTACTTGATCCTGGAACACCCAGGCTGCAGTGACCCAAGATCACGTCACTACATTTCAGCCTGGGTGACAGAGGGAGATAGTAACAAAAAGAAAGAAGGAAAGAAAGAAATAAGAAAAGGAAGGAAAGAAGGAAGGAAGAAATGAAGGAAGGAAGGAAAAAAGAGGAAGGAAAGAAGGAAGGAAGAAAGGAAGGAAGGAAGGAAAAAAGAAAGAAAAGAAAAGAAGAAATAAATTGTTAAAAAAAGAAACTAATTGTGATGATGGTAATCTAGAAAAGCCAGCTAACGTTTGCCTCAGTATTCGAGAATTAAAGGGTGCTGGTGATGGCAGTGGCGAACTGTCCAGAGTGGTCGGCTGCAGTGGGAAGTTGTAAGTGGTGGCCTCAGGAGCGACTGCAGGAGGAGTGGCCGTGGTGGGACCACTGTTCCCCATGTCCCTCATCCCTGGCATCCCTGAGGCAGACGACTGTGCTGTCCCAACCCTTGAGCAGTTGGCAAGTCCCACCCCCAGTTCCAGAGCCCCCACCACTTTTGTGTTGCTGCTTTCACCCTGCAGCTGTGGGGAGGACATGGAGCTGGCGCCACGCTTCAGGGGCTCAGGGAGGGAAGTGGGAGTGACCCCACCTTAGTGACTCTGCCAGAGGCAAGGCCACTGTCCATCCTGCTGAGGGAACCCCATTTCTGCTCCGCAGGAGGAGGCGCTGCCTGAGGCCACCCAGCGTTGTATGCGCAGTGATGGCCACGGTCCCTGATGGTCTTGACAGCCAGGCCAGGCTGCAACCTGCTCCCCAAGGTGCCTCCTCTGCCCCATCCAAGTGACGAGGGAAACCTGGATACCCCTGAGTGTTAGGGGAAGAACTTGCAGAGACATAATCCTTGCCCCAGATGCCAGTCTGGACCCAGTCAGGGACGCTGCCCACCCCAGGCTGTGAGAAGGTGTGACAGGGCCACGTGAAGGCTCCATAGATTGGGAGGGAGCCCCACCCTCCACATCAGGACCCAGGACACTCTACACTCCACACCCTCAAGGTCAAAAAGGCCCCCCCTGTCCCTGCAGGCTTGGAGGTGTTTGTCCCACTGCCAGGCCCCTGCCCTGGCCTGTCCCGGCTCTCAAGTGCCTGCTCTAATCTCAGAGTGAAGTTGGCCAAGCCCTGGTGCTGTCACAGCCTCACCGGGTGTGTGCACTCAGGGCAGCATTGACACACCAGCCTCCTGCCACCTCAGCCATGGGGAATCTGAGGGAAGACAGGCTGAGAGCAACTGGAGCTGGCCTACCGGTGACCCTTGGCATGAGCAGCCTGGGCAATGTGGACAACAGTGGGCGGCAGACAGCCTACTGGGCAGAAGCAGACAAGTCCCTGGTGAGGCCTCTCCTTCAGGCCAAGAGGCATCTGAGGGCCATCGTCTGGGCTGCCAGCCCTGCTATCGGCAGTGAAAAGTTGTGACTTTTCTGGGCTTGCCCCATGGCTGTCCGTGGTGCACACTTCCTCCCCTCTAAGGCCCATAAAAGCCATGGTCTCACGCTGACTTGAGCAGAGGATGGAGAGAGAAGAGAGAGAGAACAGGGAGATGAGGAAGACCTGCTGCAGAGAGGAGTTGCCCTCCCCAGGGTGTCCTTTTAGCTGCAGAGTGAAGGTGACCTCACCAGCTACCCTCTCTGCTGAGAGCTGAACAGGTGCCAGGACAAACTGGCTCTGAAGAGGAGCTGCCCACTGCAGGTCTGTGAGCTCTTCTATTACTTAATAAAACTCCTCTTTGTCCTGCTCATCCTCCACATATCTGCGAATCTCATTCTCCCTAGCGCAGGTAAGGACCAGGGATCTGCCAAATGGTGAGGCTAAAAAAGCGGTAACACAAATAGGGCTGAAACACACGCTTTGCTGGCCTTGTTGTGGGCAAAGAGAAGGAGACAAGACCTGTGACTCTTAAGGGAGCTCACCGAGCCAGGGCTGTGACTCCCTTTTTGGCGCCTTGATTTCTGGGGTCTCCAGGCTTCTAGGTGCCACCATGATCCCCAATGCCAGTGTAGAAGCTGCTTGGGGAGTGACTGCTTCAGCTGCAGCCTCACAGGGATCTGGCACCCATGCTGGCACCTAGAGCTGCCTGCCCTGAACAGCCCACATGCCTGGCTGTGCACAGTTGCCAGACCCCATGCTCACTTGCTCACACATTCCTTGCCACCTGACTTGCCCTTGGCGGGTGTGGGATCCAGACCAGGAGTGTGAGCTGAGCACAGCCTGCCAGCCCAGCAGGCCCAGGCAAAGCTCAGGCAACAGTATTACCAGCCACAGGGTTCTGACAAGAAATGCAACACCCCAATGATTCTGCAAGCGAAATCTCACCTTGAATTGTACTATCATAACGGCAAACAAAAGTTACCCTTTATCAAAAACATATGGGAATGAGATTAGAGGGAGCACTTTCAAAGCTTGTTCCCATTATTTTATTATCACCATGCAATGCTTCTGGAATATATGGCGTAAGTTTCTTTCTCTACTGTGAAATTTTCTAAATATTCTATGAGGACAATTTCCACATGTTTATTGTTTCAAGTTTCTTCAAACTGTGATTTTTCTGAATATACTGTACGATTTTGATGATTCTGCAGTGAATTTTCTGGTGTTTGAGCTGGTTATTTGCTGACGATTCTTGGGTGAATTTTCTGGAGTTTGAGTGGGTTATTTGCAGTGAGGGGAGCTGGAGGACTGATGTGATCCCTTCACATTGAATTGTCTCCAGGTCAAATGTACCATATAAGCTCTGGGAGGGTTAGAGCAGGCAGACAGCCAGAAATGAGCAGACATGGGAGCCCCTGGGAAAACAAGTCTTGGAGTCACTGCCCCCTGGTAATCAGCACTGTGCACCAATAGCACAAAGGACAATGGCTACACTGGCTACATCTGGCCTTGTGGTTGGTCTCCTCAGGCCCTGGAGGGGACTCATCAGGCCCTACCCAGAAACAGCCATGGCAAGAACTTTCTTCACTGATGAAATTGTGCACTCCTCCAATAACTTGACATAGAATAGCCTTTTGCTTATTATAATAGTAAAAAACACATCTCTGGGTGGAGATTTTAAATACTGAGACATGCAACATGTGTAGCAGCATTTACAATCACAGAGCATGTGCACCCAAAGAGTCCTCCTAGAACATCCTTGCAAGTGACAACCTCTCATGCCCCTTCATGAATAATCACTGAGATTCTCATAGAGTCCTTCAGCACTGGCTGCTGCTGGCTCCTTTGAGCAGCCCACTCTGTCTCCTCTTTCAGAATGTACTGTCTCTCTATACAAACACTGCTATTACTATTTTTCCAGGTAGGACAACCCAAACTATTTTCCACTCCATGCTGGGAATGCACTTCATCTTCCTTTAATAAACTCTGCTACTCAACTCTTGCTATATGTCTCTTGGCTGAATTCTTTCTTCCAATTTAGATGAAAATGAAGGATTCATGCACTTCTTAGTAACAGAATAAGTCAGCAATATGCAGGCCCTTTGGGCTTGGTCTCTTTCTGAGCATGTACAAGCAATTCTGTTGCTGTGTTCTAGTCCTCAGCAGGAAAACTCTAAAGTGGGGTTTGTTTGTTTGGAGATCTCTACTGGCAGTGGGTTCAGAATCAGTTTTTGGTTTTTGAGGCTGCAAGTCAATGGCATGTTTGTATCTTCAGAAGAGTGAATCTGAAACCCCAGGGTTTGGCCCCTGAAAATGGGTGAGACACATGGAGAGGAGGAGATAGGGGGTAGAATGGGGAGCAGAATGAGAAGAGGACCCACAAATATTACAAGATTTACATATCAGCATTGCTCCTTCTAGACTTAATGAGTAATGAGGTCAGACACTGAAGACTGGCATTGTCTGTTGTTATAGAAAAGCCTTGGATACCTGTTCTATTGAAACTATTACATATTTGGACGTGCGTATTTGGGTAGAAAAACTCAGTAATGAGAGCATGGGCAGGATATGGCATTAAGATGAGAAGAAAATATTAAAATCACAGCTTTTTATGCTCATTTATCTGTAGAAGCATGATGATATTTACTTTTAAAATGGTCATTAGAACTTATCACAAAACATAAAGGTGAATTGTCTGTGGCAGTGTGATAGATTGCAAATAAATATTGAGGTGAATTTGGATTTTATCTGGGCTGTATCACTTACTAGCTATGTTTTCACTGCTATCTTACTTACCTTAGCCTCAGATTCCTCATAAAAATACTGATGTTAATTTTTACTTACCTTTAATTTACAAACCCCTAATTTTAGTCAGTCATAGAGATGGATTTGACATTGGTCCTGCATTCCTCAGCTGCAGCACCTGATTAAAGATTAAAGCCTTCTTCTTTGGCAATATTGACTGTCATCTCAGTGATTGGCTTTCTGTGTGGTGAGCAGCAAGATCCAGACTGAAGCTCTTTTATGCAAGTGAACCCCTGGTATTTAAATAACAAAAGTATCCTGTGAAGTAGTTTCTCTGACTTAAAATTGTCCCATGCTCCACCTCCTCATCCATTTCTCTTCCCTCTGAATCCTTGGAAACCACTGTTTACTGCCTCTGTATAATTGCCGTTTCCAGAATGTTATATAGTTGTAATCATATGGTACATAATGTTTTCAGACTGGCTTCTTTCACTTAACAATATGCATATAGGTGTTCTCCATGTCTGTTCATTGCTTGATAGCTTATTTCTTTTTAATGTTATAACAACCCATGGTGCGCATATACCACAACATGTTTATCTACTCACTTACTGAAGGACATCTTGGTTTCTTTGTAGTTTTGGCAATTATGAATAAAGCTGCTATAAACATTCATGTACACTCATTTGTGTAAACACAAGTTTTCCACTCATTCAGGCAGATAGGATCGCAATTCCTGAATCTTATGGCAGAGCATGTTTAGCTTTCTACAAAAAAGCCAGAGTGTCTTCCAGATGAGGCAGGAGAATAGGGTCTGGAGGCAGGGAAACTAAGGCCGTTTCAGGCTGTCTTCTGAGTAGAACTAAATTGAAAGGAAATCCCTACATTTCTATACCTAAGTAACAAAAGAACCAGAAACTACTCCGTTTGTGAACCCCCACCTTTTCTGTGTGGCACATGGGAAATTGAAAGAACCTCTGATTGTGTTTTGCAACCAATCAGATGTTTCCATAAAAGTGTAACTTTATAACTTCATTTCAGCCTGTGACTGCCTGTGGAATTGTTTTCCTCAAAATTTCTAAGGTCTAGTGATAAAAATTTAAGAAAAGTAAAATAAAACAAGCACAAACCAAGAAGGCATAACCTTGTAAGACTTACAAATAAGTAACAAGTTTCTTTAACTATGCTTTAGAGAAAGCAGACTCTTGAGAATGTTGCCAATAGAGTCTTTGTTAACTTACCTCCAATTGTAATATAAAATAAATGATGAAAATGGAGAATATACTCAAACTCAGATAAGTATTAAATGAAAAGCAAAAATAAATCCATATCCTCCCATGTAACAATATCATTTCTGAAACAGTTTTCAGTGTACAAAAAATTTCAGAGAAAGTTAAGGATTTCCCACATACCTCCTTCCCTAAAACAGCCCTCTGCTCAGTTTCTCCTGTTATTAACATTCTGCATTAGTGTGCCACGCTTGTTACAATTAATGGAACAATACTGATACTTACTTTTAACTGAGGTTCTTAGTTATATCAGGGTTCATTCTATTGCACAGTTCTATGCCTTCTGATAAATACGTAATGTGAGGTATCCACCTTTAAAATGAAACCAACTGAATTGTTCCATAGACAGTTATTTGGATAAACATAGAAATTGACCCTTCTGCTCTCAAAGCTTGAAATTTACATTTGTTTTATCTGAGTTCTTTCCTCAAGACAGGATAATCAGGTCTCTCAAAAATTATCATAGATCTGGAACTTGGCAGGTCATGTCATCCAAACCATGAGATGCCAGTCCCCATCTTGCATTATGATCATTTCCTTACTGTCCAGAGTTCCTGTTTTTCCATACATAGTAATATTTTTTCTTTGCTACATAAACCCCTAATTTTAGTCAGTCAGGGAGATGAATTTGAGACTGTTCTCTCATCTACTCAGACGCAGTGCCTGATTAGAGATTAAAGCCTTCTTCCTTGGCAATACTTGGCATCTCAGCAACTGGCTTTCTGTGTGACCAGGGCAGGAGCTAGACAAGTCCACGGTGTTTCATAACAAAAGCATCCTACAAAGTAGTTTCCCTAACTCTGCCTGAGGCTCAACCTCCTCACTCATCCCTCCTCCTCCTGAAGCCCTGGTCTATTTACTTTCTGTATTTTTGCCTTTTCCACAGTGTCATATAGTTACAATTATACAGTATAGGGCTTTTCCAGACTGGCTTCTTCTACTTAGCAATATGCATATAGGTTTCCTCATGTGTTTTCAGAGCTTGAAAGCTTATTTCTCTTTACTGTTGAAGAGTAACCCCATGGTATAGGTCTATCACAATTTCTTTATCCACTCACCTATTGAGGACATCTTGGGGGCTTCCAATTTTTGGCAATTATGATTAAAGCTGCTATAAACATCCACGTACAGGTATTTGTGTAGACATAGGTTTTCCATTCATTTGGATAAATACTCAGTGGTGTCATTGATGGACTGTATGGTAAGAGAATGTGTAGCTTTGTGAGAAGCAGCCAGAGTGTCTTCCAAAGTGGCTGTACTGTTTTGCATTCCCACCAGCAATGCATGATTGTCCCTGTTGTTCTACATCCTTGCCAACATTTGGTTTTGTGAGCATTTTGGATTTCCACCAGAAAAAAAATGCTTTTAGAAAACTTTTTACTTGGAAATTCTTATAGATTCACAGATAATTGGAAATACACTACAGAGAACATACGTGTCCCCATTTCCACCCAGTTTTTCTAAATGCTTATGTCTTTTTTTTTCCCCATTTATTTATTTTACTGCATTTTAGGTTTGGGGGTACATGTGAAGAACATGCAAAATTGTTGCATAGGTACACACGTGGCAGTGTGATTTGCTGCCTTCCTCCCCATCACCTACATCTGGCATTTCTCCCCTTGCTATCTCTTCCCAGCTCCTCACCCCCCACCCCCCCTCCCCTATCTCCCCCCAACTGATCCCAGTGTGTAGTGCTCCCCACCCTGTGTCCATGTGTTCTCATTGTTCAACACCCGCCTATAAGGGAGAACATGCGATGTTTGATCTTCTGCTCTTCTGTCAGTTTGCTGAGAATGACGGTTTCCAGGTTCATCCATGTCCCGACAAAGGACACAAACTCATCGTTTTTGATGGCTGCATAATATTCCATGGTGTATATGTGCCACATTTTCCCTATCCAGTTTATCGTCAATGGGCATTTGGGTTGGTTCCAGGTCTTTGCTATTGTAAACAGTGCTGCAATGAACATTCGTGTGCACATGTCCTTATAGTAGAATGATTTGTAATCCTTTGGATATATACCCAGTAATGGGATTGCTGGGTCAAATGGAATTTCTATTTC
>NW_016107339.1:13748004-13765620 GCF_001604975.1 Cebus imitator | reverse complement strand
GGAATCTACTGTCCTGGTTCTCTGCTCAGTCCCCTTTTTGAACCGGCGAATGGGTGACTTCCCGTGGCTCCAATCGCCAGCCTAAAGGGCACCCGGACTTGTACGGAGTACTGTGGCTCCGGGGCGCCAACAAAGCAGCCGCGCGGGGCAAAGCAGCGGCGCTGGCCGGCACAGCCGCCCTGGCCGAAAAAGCCGCGCTGGCGACTGTGGACCTCCTCTGCCTAGGAATTTCCTAGTCTGTGGGCAATAAAAATGCGGCGTCCACTCACCCTCTGCACTTTCACTGGGAGCTGCAATCCTGAGCTGTTCCTAAACGGCCATCTTGCTTCTTCCCTCAATGCTTATGTCTTAAGTAACTGTAGCACAGTATCAAAACCAGGAGACTGACTTTGGTACAATATGTGTCCATAGCTCTATGCCTGTGTCTTATCATATTTACAGATTTATATAACCACCATGCAATCCAGTGGAGAGCTATTCCAATTCACAGAAATCTCCCCTCATGCTGCCCTTTAGAGTCACACCCTACTCCTTACACACCATCATCCTGACAACTGACAACCACTAATTTCTTTTCCACCAATCTCTATTGCAGGTTATAGCTTCAGTGAACGTGAGAATGAAGTCCTCAGACAATTCCAGCTAAGTGGGTCAGGGAGTAATTCTTCTGAGAGTGCTGCCCCAAGATTCATTCACTGAATATTTATTGAGAGAGCTTATTTAAATTACAATTTAGACAAACAAAAGACATCCACCTAGTGGCTCTCTGTGGTCCATTCATGAGGCACATACGGCCTTGTAAAGCACTCAGACCGCATTTTCAGGAGGCTGTTTTCAGCACTCCTTGTCACATATTCAGTTCCTTACCCTGTTTTCAGGGTCAAGGAGTTAGAGTCTCTGCACAAACAGCACACACACAGAGTCTCAGTATTTGTCCATGCCTAAACCCCAAATGCCTGTACATGTTCGAGTATGTTGCCATGCACTCCCATCTGCCCCTTCTTTAATTCTTGGGGTATCCTGGTTATCTAATACAAGATAGCTTCTGTTGTTCTTCTGTGGTCATAGATGCATCGGGTGGCAGCACAGAGCCATCTGCAGATGCCTAGCAAACAGATACAAAAAAGAATAAGTATAGCGGCCATCACCCCAATGTGTGTGTTTAACCCAGACAACCAAGTATTTGGCTTTAACCACTGAAAGTCTTCTTGTAATTCCTGAAAGGTATTTGTTTGTAATTGCTGTGACCAAGTTGTTAGTTGTTTCTTTAACTTACACTCAAGAGTAGAAATGTGAGAAGACAGGTGCTTGCTATAATCTTGCAGGTGTGCCTTCACTCTCTCCCAAGCATATTGGGTGCTATTATATGGCAGAGGTGTGACACAGATGGAATTATCTTGCCAATCACACTGTAAATTTTGATGGGTAATGAATGCCTGCTACTGATCCCCAGCCATTCAATGGCAGCTTCAAGAGTCTCCAGGTGAGACAAAATAGTCTTATCAATCTTTACCTGTTCTTTAAATTCATGAGTTACATAGTATACCATGTGGTTCACCACTGAGGCTCTATGAATAGATTCTGTTAGAGAGACAGCTGCAGTTGCATCCGTTGCAAGTATAATAATAGCTAAGACAAAAAAGACAATTAAAGTAGCCAGAAATCTTTTTTTTTCTCAGTATGAGACAGTGCTTTCCAAAATAAATGCAGGGTGGAATCCCCTTCCCAGCTCTGGTTAAATTTACAGGAAGCCACCATTCTGCATGCCATTTTAAGATTATGACATAGGTTATATTTAATTGTGTATCATATTGGTGAAACAAGCATGTAGCACACCAACTACTGGAAGAGACATTAATAATATAAAAAGGTTTATTTTGCTCTATGTTAGGAACACCTTGCCCAAAGAGAAGTATATAGAGGTGTGATTCTCCTATCTCAGCCTCCCGAGTACCTGGGATTACAGGCATGTGCCACCATGCCCAGCTAATTTTTTTTTTTTCTTGTATTTTTTAGTAGAGATTGGGTTTCTCCACGTTGGTCAGGCTGGTCTCAAACTCCTGACTGCAGGTGATTCACCTGCCTCAACCTCCCAAAGTGCTGGGATTACAGGTGTCAGCCACAACGCCTGGCCGATTTTCTCGTATGTTTTCTTCTAAATATTTTACATGTAGACATGATTTCATTGGGTATAAATGTTTTCATAAGGTGTGAGAATTTGTTAAGTTTCTTTCCTGCTTTTTCTTCTTCTTCTTCTTTGCTTCTTTTTTTATTTTTGTTTGGTTGTGTTTGTCTATGGATTTCCACTTTTTCCTAAGCCGTTGTTTGAAAAGACCAGATTATCTTACCTCCGTTGAATTATTTTGCATCTTTGTCAACATGAGTTGCTATAGGTGTATTTCTGGATTCTCTATACTCGTCCATTAATCTATGTCTATCCCTGCACTAGTGTCAATCAGTGTTAATTACTACAGCCATACAAAGTCTGAAATTTGGTTACAGTTACTTCTTCATCTCTTCTTCCTTATGAAGTTTGTTTTACCTGTACTCATTCCCTTGCTTCTTCATACACATTTTAGAATAACTTTGCCTACAACTGTTACAAATATTGCTGGAATTTAGAAAGAAATTGTATTAAACTTGAATATCAAATTGGGGAGAATTGACACCTTTATTTAGTTTTCTAGCAGATGAACACAATAAATCTCTTCATTTCTTCTGATTTTTTATTTCTCTGTCAGCATTTCAGAATGGATCATGTACATGTTCTGTACTTATGAGGTTTTCTGAGTGAAGATAATTCATGTTATATTTTTAATGTGTTTTGATTTCTTTATTACTGTATATTCAAATAAAATTGATTTTTTTGGTTGATCTTGAATTCTGTGATCTTTGTGAATTTTCTCATTAGCTGAACAGAAGAGGAAAAGCGTTCAGTCTTTCTCCAGTAAGTGTCATTTAGCCACAACTTTTTTGTTGAAGTTATTTATCAACGTGAGGAGGTCCTCCCCTATCCTATTTTTTTGAGGGTTTTTAAAAATCATAAATGAATGTTCAATTATGTCAAAAACCTTTTCTACATCAATTGATAGAATCATGTGATGTTTCTTCTTTGGCTTGCTAATATGGTGAATGACATTAATTGATTTCAAACATTAAACCAGACTTGCAACCCTAGAATAAATGCTACTTGGCATAGTTTACTTATTTTTTTAATTTGGCTGATTTTTATTTGCTAACATTTTGTTAGGGAGTTTTACATGTAAAGTCATGCAGGTGTATTGGTTAATTTTCTTTTGCTGTACTTTTTTTGTATGCTTTTGATTTTAGAAAATGCTGGCCTTATAAAGTAAATTGGAATGTGTTCCTTTCTCTTCTGTTTTCTGGAGGAAATTTTGCTGACTTTAATTCTATTGAAATGTTTGGTATATTTCTCCTGTGAAAGTATTCTGGACTAGAGATTTGTCCTTCAGCAGTCTTTATAAGGCCAATTCCTTTCATAATGATAGAGCTTTTCAGTTTATCTACTTCATATCGAATCAGTTGTAATAGTGAGTACTTTTTAAGGATTTTTTTTTTCCCATTTCACCTAAGTGTTTTTGGTGCACTATTGATATAGAAGGATCTGTAGTGATATAACATGTTTCAACTCCAATGTTAATGTTTTTCACCCTTTTCCCTTTTATTTTGTCCTAGAAATTTGTCAGTTCTATTAATCTTTTGAAAGCAGAAATTTTTCTTTCACTCATTCCCTTCTTTCTGTGTTTCTTCCTTTTTTTTAGAAACGGAGTTTCACTCTTGTTGCCCAGGCTGGAGTGCAATGGCGCCATCTCTGCTCACTGCAACTTTTGCCTCCCTGGTTCCAGTGAATCTCCTGCCTCAGCCTCCAGCTGTGATTACGGGAATGCACCACCACACCTGGCTAATTTTTTATTTTTATTTATTTATTTTTATTTTTTATTGTACTTTAGGTTCTGGGGTACATGTGCAGATCATGCAGAATTGTTGCATAGGTATAAACATGGCAATGTGATTAGCTGCCTCTATTCCTCTATCACCTACATCTGGCTTTTCTCCCCATGTTATCCCTGCCTGACTTCTTGCCTGCTGTCCCTCCCTTGGCCCCCCTCCACAGTCCCCAGCGTGTGATGCTCCCCTCCCTGCGTCCATGTGTTCTCATTGTCCATAACCAACCTATGAGTAAGAATATGTGGTGTTTGATTTTCTCTTCTTGTGTCACTTTACTGAGGATTATGGTTTCCAGGTTCATCCATGTCCCTGCAAAGGACATGAACATATCACTTTTGATGGCTGCATAGTATTCCATGGTGTATATGTGCCACATTTTCCCTGTCCAGTCTATCATCGATGGGCATTTGGGTTAGTTCCAGGTCTTTGCTATTGTAAACAGTGCTACTATGAACATTCCTGAGCATATGTCTTTATAATAGAATAATTTGTAATCCTTTGGGTATATACCCAGTAATGGGATTGCTGGGTCAAATGGAATTTCTATTTCTAGGTCCTTGAGGAAGTGCCACACTGTCTTCCACAATGGTTGAACTAGTTCACACTTCCACCAACAGTGTAAAAGTGTTCCTATTTCTCCACATCGTCTCCAGCATCTGTTGTCTTCAGATGTTTTAATGATCGGCATTCTAACTGGCGTGAGGTGGTATCTCAATGTTGTTTTGATTTGCATTTCTCTAATAATCAGTGATGATGAGCATTTTTTCATATGTTTGTTGGCCTCATATATGTCTTCTTTTGAAAAGTGTCTGTTCATATCCTTTACCCACTTTTGGATGGGTTTGTTTTTTTTTTCTTGTAAATCTGTTTTAGTTTTTTGTAGATTCTGGGTATGAGCCCTTTGTCATATGGGTAAGTTGCAAACATTTTTTCCCATTCTGTTGGTTGCTGGTTCACTCTAATGATTGTCTCTTTTGCTGTAAGAAGCTCTGGAGTGTAATTAGATCCAATTTGTCTCTTTTGGCTTTTGTTGCGAATGCTTTTGGTGTTTTAGTCATAAAGTCCTTTCCTATGCCTATGTTCCGAATGGTTTTGCCTAGATTTTCTTCTAGGGTTTTTATGGTGTTAGGTCTTATGTTTAAGTCTTCAATGCATCTGGAGTTAATTTTAGTGTAAGGTGTTAGGAAGGGGTCCAGTTTCTGCCTTTTGCACACTGCTAGCCAGTTTTCCCAACACCGTTTATTAAACAGGGAATCTTTTCCCCATTGCTTTTTTTTGTCAGGTTTGTCAAAGATAAGATGGTTGTAGATGCGTGGCATTTCCTCTAGGGCCTCTGTTCTGTTCCATTGGTCAGTATCTCTATTTAGGTACCAGTAACATGCTGTTTTGAATACTGTAGCCTTGAAGTATAGTTTGAAATCAGGTAGCATGATGCCTCTGGCTTTGTTCTTTTTGCTTAGGATTGTCTTGGCTATGCAGGCTCTCTTTTGGTTCCATATGAAATTGCCCGGTTAATTTTGTATTTTTAGTAAAGAAGCAGTTTTTCCATATTGGTCAGGCTGGTGTCGATCTCCTGACCTCAGGTGATCTGCTGGCCTTGGCCTTCCAAACTCCTGGAATTATAGGCATGCGCTCCCACGTTCTGCCCTTATATTCATTTTATAAAAATACTTCTTCTTGCTTTGGGTTATTTTGGACTGCTTTTCTGCATTCTTGAAGTAGGAACTGAGATTATTGGTTTTTGATCTTCTCTCTTTTTCACCATATACATTTTGCACTATAAATATCTCTTCAAAGCACTGTTTTAGCTGTGTGCTGAATAGTTTGATATGTTGTATTTTCATTTTCACTTAGTTGAATACATTTTTATTTTCCTTAAGACATCTTTTTTTGATCCATGGGTAATTTAAAAGTATGTTATTAATTCACCATGTGTTTGGAGTTGTACCAGTTTTCTTCATGTTACTGGTCTGGTTCAACTCCATTGCTTTTGGAGAACACAGTCTGTATGATTTCAATTCTTTCACATTTGTTAAGGTTCCTTTTATGGTCAAGGATATGATCTATGTTGGTAAATATCCCATTGGCAGTTAAAAAATGTGTCCTGTGCTGTTTGGTGTGGTGGTCTGTAAATGTCTGTTCGCTCTTATTGGTGGATAGTCTTGTTGGGTTTCATTATGTTGCTGAGTTTTTGTACAGTTCATTTATAAATTTTTTAGAGATGGTTTGTGAATTCTCACAGATTAACTGTGTATTTGTCTATTTCTCCTTTTGGTTATGACCATCTTTACTCTACTTTTTGTAACTCAGTTGTTTGGTGCACACACATTTAGAGTTCCTGTGTCTTCTTTCCGGATTAACACCTTTAGCATTATGTAGTGTTTCTATTTGTCTCTCAGAATATTCTTTGCTCTGTGGGTTTTATAGTATCTGATATGATAGCCATTTCTGCTTTGACAAATGTTTTTACGGTTTAATTTTTCCATTCATCTATTTCAACCTTCCACTCTTGTAATATCTGCAGGAAGTTTCTTATGGGTCGCATATGGATGAGTCATTATATCACTCTGACATTTGTCTTTTTAGACAATTTACCTGTAATGCAATTATTAATATGTGAGCTCCTATAACTGCCATTCGCTCTCTGCTTTCTGTTTTGTTTTCTTTGTTTTTTTCATGTTTTTTGATGTGTTCCTTAAGCAATGTTTAGAATTCTGTTTTTTAATCAATCTTTTTTTGGTGTATCGCATTGCATAGTTTTTTGTGATTTATCTATCTGTTAACATAACTTACAGTCTATTGGTGCTGACATTTTACCAACTTGACTAAAATGTAGAAGTGTTAACTCCTTTGTATCCCTTTCTACTCCTGCATTTATAACATGTATTTTTTTTCTCTACTTGAATCAAAAATCACATCTGAAAATGTTGTAATTTTTGCCTCAACCATCAAATTAATTTAAAAAACTGAAGAAGTCTGTTGCGTCTACCCATTTTTTTACTCATTTTATTGTTTGTTTTTTTTTTCTGATTGTCTAAGGTTTCTCCCATTATTATTTCTATTCCAGTTCAAGCACTTCTTTTAGTCTTTTGTCTTACATTAAGTCAGCTAGCATGAAATTATCTTGATTTTCATTCCTCTAAGAATGTCATGGCTGGGCACAGTGGATCAAGTCTGTAATCCCAGAACTTTGAGAGGTCAAGGCAGGCAGATCCTCTGACTCACAAATTTGGGACCAGCCTGGGCAACATGAACAAACCCTGTCTCTGCCAAAAATACAAAAAATTAGCCAGGCGTGGGCGTGTATGTCAGTAATCCCAGCTACTCAGGAGGCTGAGGTGTGAGGATCACATGAGCCTGGAAGGCAGAGGCTGCAGTGAGCCATGGTCATGCCACTGCCCTCCAGCCTGGGTGACAGAGCAAGACTCCATCAAGAAAAAGAAAAAAATGTCACTATAAAAGCTTCTTTTTATAATAATATTTTTACTTGATATGCATTCTAGGTTAACATTACTTTCAGCTATTACAATATCTTGGGCCACTTCTGTCTCATCTACATGATTGCTAATGAGCAATCAACCGTCAATTTATTTTCTCTTATGCATGGGATGTCATTTCTCTTTTGTTGCATGAATTTCTGTAAATTTATCTTTGTTTGGGCAGGAACAGGTTCTTGAATTTTTACATTTAAGACTTTGTCCAAATTTGGAAAATAGTCAATCTTTCTTCAAACACTCTTCGGGCGTCACCCATTGGTCATCTCCCTGTGACTGCAGTGACCAAAATTTCATATCTTACAGATTTATCAGAATGAAATCATACTAAATATTATGAATGACTTTACAAAAAAATTGTGTGTAATGAGTACACAATGTATGATATACTGAAGCTGATAAAAATATAAAATATGAAGAGTACCACATCTCATAGAGAAAGCAAGCCTATTCTACAAAGCTTTCCCAAGAAAAAACCCCAGGTTCATCTACCTTCAGTAACTATTTTAAAGTACTTAAGGAACAAAATTCATGTAAACTTCAAACATATTTGAAAAAAGGAAAATCACTTGCAATTAGGTTTGATGATGTCTGTGTAAACTTTACTCAAGACGTGAAAGGAACTCCACAACAAATAGGAATTTATGACGCAATAACTCTGATGAGCCAAGTCCTTAAGAAAGTATTAACCAACTGAATTCAGTGATTTAAAAGATGGCTACTACATCATGACCAAGTGGAATTTACTCTAGAAATGCAAGGTTATTTGAGCATTTGAGAATCAGTTCATGTGAATCACTATATGAGCTGAAGGAGGAGAAAACACATGCAACCACCTTGACAGAGTCAGCACTTGGCCTTAATGTTAAAAAACATCTGTTCACAACTTGTATGAAAAATTATTTCTTCAATTTGAGAAATGATAGATATTGCACACATTAGTCTCAGCAATGAAATATGAAAACTGTTTCCTTCATATATGAAGTAGTACAGGAGTTAGGCAACGAATATGGCAAGAAAGTGCATAAAGAGATAATAAGTGCATCCAGGCAAAATGGTCATTATTTACTATTGATGTCATCAGGTACTTAGAAAGTAAAAATGTTAGACAAACTCATAGATTTAATAAGTAAATTTAAATAATGTTGTTGGATACAAAGTCAGTATACATTAAACCAATTATATTATTGATATAGTTTGGATGTTTATATTCTCCAAATCTCACTTTGGGATGTAACCTGAAATGCTGGAGAAGAGGCCTGGTGAGAGGTATTTTGGTCAAGGGGCAGATCCTTTATCAATGGCTTGGTGCCATCCTAGCTGAGATCTGGTTGTTTAAAGGAGTGCAGCTCTTCCCATCTTTCTGTGCTCCTGCTCTCACATGCAATACCTGGGCTCAGTTGGCAGGGTAAAAGAGCTACATATTATTCAGGGGGTCTCTATAGATCCTAATGCATAACACAAGCCCACGGGGGTATTTACAACTCAGCTCGTTGGTCCTCACTCCCTCACAATCTCCCTTTCTCAGCCAGGCTCAATCTTCCACGCATGCTAAGATTCAGTAGATGGACCAAAGGGTAAGAGTGGACACTTGTCCCTGCTCACCTAAGTGAGCAGAATTTGTTCATCTCTGGAATTCCCAATTTTTGTACTTTATGATCCACAGCTCATTAAAATTTTTAAAATAAAATTATTTTCCAGTTTACCTATACAGCTTAGTTCATATTTTTTGTTCTTATAATAACAATGACAATTCTTGTAAATTTGTGCCTTCTAACTGGCATTTTGGTTTATGATTCTTTTCCAATCCATGTTGATAGTCATACATAATTTACTAAAAGCTCTGTGTTTTCTCCCTTTCTATGGCTGTACCACAATTTACCTTTCTTTTATCTAAATATTGAGAACGTTTCTTTTTTCTTCTGTTAGTTTTTTATATGTCATCATGGACATACCAGAAAAAATTTACCAAGACTGTAAAAACCTAGGGTGGAAATCCTGTATTATCCTGACTACTCACAGGATTACACCAATGAATGCTCACAGTGCCACACACAGCACCAAATGTCATCTTGCAGTGTGCTGTCACTTCACATACTGCATAGTTTTCGTGATGTTCAAAAGTTTTGTCATCAAGACGAATTAATCAGTTTCTCTTTTAGAATTTGGAAATGTTTTTGTTATTGCAAACAGTGGCTCAACAAACAACCAATTTTATGTCTCCTCAGGCCCATGTAGGATTGTTTTTTTAAGACATCTGTCTTTCTTTAAGAAGGGTGTTTAGAATGGAATTTTTGTTGTTTTCAACAAGCATGTCACAATTGCATTTTGAGTTTTAATAGACACTACCACACTGCCATCCACTCAGACTTCTAATAATATGACAGAATCTATTCCCACAGAATCTTCTAAATTCTTGATTTTAAAATAAACTATGGTATTTGCCAATTTTGGCGGTTGGGGGTCAAGAAATAGTTGATTACATTGCTGTTTGAATTTGGATTTTTGCATTTATTGGTGAGTTTAAGCAAATATTTATATTTATTGGTTATTGGAATATTCTCTTTTATAATCAGTATAAACCCTTTGCCCATTTTTTCTGTGGCATTTCCATTAATTTATTTATTGATTAGTTACCAATTTTTTATAAGAAAGCCCATCGTCTGATGTATGTGATTCAAATTTTTCCTGCGCTTCATATACTTCTTTTAATTCTGTTATTTTCTTCATTCAAAGAAATCCGTAAATTTCCTAAAATATTTCTTTATTTGTGTGTTCTGATTTTGTCTTGCTCACAAAGTCTAATTTTTTAAAAAAGAATTATTTTAACAGGTTTACTAAAGCATAATTTACATACTATAATATTCGTTGTATATTTATAATTTTAGCAAATTAAAAGATTTGTGCAATTATCACAACAATCCAGCTTTATAACATTTGTCATGTCTAAAATTTCTCTCTTTATAGTTAATGCCCAATGATATCTCAAGCCCTAGACACCCAACGCGCTGTTCCTTCTGTCTATATATTTACCTCTTCTAGGTATTTCAAGTAAATGAAATCATACAACATGTAATCTCTTTTGTTCAGTTTCCTTCAGTTAGTTAACACTGTTAAAGTTCACCAGTTTTGTAGTATGTATCATCGTTTTGTTTCCTTTCATTTCATGTATTAAAATTTATTTTCTCGTTTTTCATTTGTGTAAATGTATAAGGTTCAGGTGTAGTTTTGTCGCATGCATAGATTGCATAGTGGTAAGTCAGTGTTTCTACAGAATCCATCACCCCAATCACATACATTGTACCCATTAAGTAATCTCTCATCATCCGGAGTGCAAGGGTAGAAACTTGCTTTGGGAAAACTACCCTCAGGTTCATGGTATCTCCCCTGCCAGATAAGTCTATTTTTGTTCCTTCTTGTTGTTGAATGATATTGGCTTGTATGGATGTAGTATCATTTTGTTTCTCCATTTACTAACTGAAGGATATTTGGATTGATCTCAGTTTGAGCCAACTATGAAGAAGGCTGTTCTGAACACTTGAACACATGTCTTTATGTGGACATATGTTTTTATATCTCTTAGGTAGACTCCAAGGAGTGTAATTGCTGGGTCGTATGGCAAATATATTTTAGGCTTTTTTTTCTGAGAGGGAGTCTCCCTCTGTCACCAGGATGGAGTGCAGTGGCACCACAGCCACTTCCTGCAACCCCCGCCCCTCCTGAGTTCAAGTGATTCTTCTGCCTCAGCCTCCTGAATAGCTGTGACCACAGACGCGTTCACCATGCCCTAATAATTTTTGTATTTTTAGTAAAGACGGGGTTTCATCATGTTGGTAAGGATGGTCTCGATCTCCTGACCTCCTGATCTACCTGCCTTGGCCTTCCAAAGTGCTGAGACTACAGGCATGAGCCACCATGCCAAGCCGCATATAATAAACTTTTTAAGAAATTGCCAAATGTCCAGGTATTTGTAAAATCACACACTCCCATCAGCAACACTTAAGGGTTAAGAAAACCTGTTTGCCTTCAGATACAATGATGATGATGATGATAGTATTAGAAACAACATCTGTCTTCATAATTTTATGTTTTCTCTTTATGTTTCAATTGTTATATTTTCGGGATCCATGCAGTGAAAGAAGTGAGCTTGGAATACAATTACCAAAAACTGAAACTGACTCTCAACTCCTTCTGTTTCTAATTCTAGACTCTGTTTTACTAGTATACTTACTTTAATAAATATCAGTAACAATGCATTTGTTTTTAGAAATTCATAGTATATTTTACAAAATGTAAAGTATATTTTAGACTTTATAGAGCTAGTCATTTCTTCTTTTCAAAATTTTTTCTGGAAAATGTATTTACCTCATAAAATAACATGTCAGCATACTTAATTGAGTTCTAAAAACAATCCTTTCTGCTTGCTTTTTGATTTTATTGTAATTTGAATTGATGGCTGAAATTTAATACTCGCTCTATATATGTATACATATACCCAAAACCCTGAATTGAGGATGCCTATCAGGAGTCTCTAGGCCTTCATGTAGAATTTAACTACAGATACTAACAACCTGATAGTACCACAATCTATCATTTCCCTAACCTGAAATCAATCTCTCCTACTCCACCCACCGTTTCTTTACTTTTTAAAAATATATGATTTTGCTCCTTTTCTTCCCTGTGCATCAGACCAACTCTACAAAGGTTGAATCCTGTCTTGTCTGAGCCCGTGTGATCCCACAGTCATTCCAATGTGTGAGAAAGTGGGTACAGGGAACACTCTGGAGACAGTTTAGTTGCTCCTTATAAAGACACACAGGAAAAAGTAGTATCCTTTTCCTGCCTTTGGGAGTTGTTGTGAAAGAATAAGAAACCTAAAGGTGCTACAGGGATCCTCTTACCATCTCAGGAAAGCTGACATGCTGTGTGTTATAGAGAGATGAGCTATGAAGTTCCAGGATCACTGGTGATGCCACTGGCCTGCTGAGTTGAGCAGCCTCAGATCTATCCGCTATGTGAGATAATGGGTTAAAGAAAAATAAAACCAACTGGATCAGATTTCCTGCTATTAGCAGCAGAAGGCATCTTCATTGAAATATTCATCCCACACATTTTAGTTCTACCTTATAATTCCACACCACAAGTCTCATAAAATGAGACAAATCATTTCCTCAACTTACGGAACAAGGCCTACTGGTTGCAACTCTGGGATCAAACAGAACAGACATAATTATCAGCTTAATATATTCCTATAGAATTTATATGTACTTGTACTGCTGTGTATGTACAAGTAACATATAACTAAAAATAAAATATGCATAAAATACTGATGATTATAGCATTAGGTCTTGGTAATTTATGCGCATAAAAGAAACATTAAGTTTGATTGAAAATAAAGCAAGTTGTCTCTGACAGTAGAGAAATTATGCTCAAATAATTATTACTTTGAAATAAACTTTTGAATTGATTCTGTACTTTTAGATTTGACACATTTGAAACTGATTTTCAGAACACAATGAATAACCCTTCATCTTCTACATTTGTCTTTCTCTGAAATGTGTACAAGTCCTTTGAGAAGATGATATAATCAAAGGCTCTGAAATGAAAAACTATGTACTAATTTACAGTTATAGATACCCAATAATGTGGATGCGGTTAAGAAAAAGTTCTATTGACTTGCTGGCTGGTTTCTCATCTCATGTTTAGCAAGTTTGTTTCAGTTGTTATAGTTTGTTATCAGTTTTCATGCATTGCGTTTTTAAACGTTGGGTTTACTTTTTTAATTGACAGGTAAAAGCTGTATAGTATCTTCATGTTGTATAGCATGAAGTTTTGATATGTGTTTATAGTATGGAATGTCTAAATCAAGCTATTTAACATACGCATCACCTCACATACTTATGACATACACATGAAAACCATTATTCTACTAGGAAATAATCTTCTCTTTTTCTTTATTCTTTCTTTTTTTATTTTTTGAGACTGGGTCTGGCTTTGTCACCAGGCTTGAGTGCAGCTGGGCCATCTTGGCACAGTGCAGCGTCTGACTCCCTGTTTCAAGCAATTCTCTTGCCTTAGCCTTCTGAGTAGCTGGGATTACAGGGACGCACCACCACACCCAGCTAAATTTTGTATTTTTAGTAGAGACAGGGTTTCAACATATTGGCCAAGGTGGTCTCAATATTCTGATCTCAATTTCTGCCCGCATCGGCCCCCCAAAAGCACTGGGATTACAGGCCTGAGTCACCGAGCCCGGTCTTTCCTTTTCTTTATATTTTTTTTCCTTGGAGCCAAATAGGCCGCACAATTTTTAACTCCATGTTTGAGAAAAATTTAATAATGTAATGTGTTTGTGGCACAGGGTGAGTATAGATGCATGGGAGGCATGAAGGGTTAGGTAAAGGGGAGCATAAAAGTTGAAGATGAAGAAATGCCATCAATGCCGGGACTTCACGCCAAGGGCAGGAGCTGAGGAAGCCACAAGGGAGGACATTTCTGCAGAGCTGCTGAACCAGTAGCAACCAGGTCCTGAGAAAGCTCTCTCTTGTGGAAGAATAAGAGCCAAGCAGGAAGGCTTTTCATCCAAAAAAGCTGGGAAAGAAGGTTCTTCCTTGAATGTGGTCATCTTCCCTTCAGCTCAGGAGTCCTGCAGAGACAGAGGAGAGTGTTGTTTTCAGACCTGGCTCTAACAATAGCTTCTTTCCCCCTCTTTGAAGGGCTCAGATGAGAGCACTGCAGAAAGAAGAAAAACAAGTTCCTAAGTTTCCCTGAGCCAATACCTGCAGAGCACAGGCCTTTTCTAAGTGGAGAGGAGGAGTTTTGGTGTAAATTGCCTGATCAGAAATATGGATCCAAAGTCTTTTCTACCATTTGTGTCTCAAGCCTTATCACCTCTACCATCATTCTAGGGAAACTGACTGTTTCTAAAAGACGATAAAAGGTATTACCTGTTGGCTGAAGTCCAGAGCGTCCTGGGGAAAAGAGGAAAAGATATACACTTAAAAGATATGGAAGAAAATCAGTCTTCCAGTACAATGTCCCAGACCCAGATCTCCCACCTGAGATTTCTCTTACACCACAACCCACACCAACCAGAGCAGAGAGGAGCAGAAACAGACCATGTGACCCATGAAGCGTGAAGTATCTGTCACAGGATCCAGTGTAATTGCATTAGACATAGTAGCTCTTCTTTAATTTATTCCAGGATCTAAACCAAGGACCCCTACTTGTTAATCTTCCTCATAACTCTGCAGGCCAATAGTTATTATGCTTTCAGATAGTAACCATGCCCTGATGATTTCTGGATTTGCAGGACATTGGAGGTTATTTGGGGAAAGAAAAGCTTTATCCAGGCCTACATATACTGAGAACTAACCTCAGCAAAGCTGTAATTCCTTCTCTAGAAAAGCCTATGGAGAGAGCAAGCTACCAAAGGCTCCTCGCCTTTCTGATTCCTGAAGTAGATGAACAGCCCTGCCCCAAGGAAGAGCAGGCCCAGCACAAAGCCCCCGACTCCACTCAGCATCTTACTCTGTGCAGATTCAGACTGTGCTCCTGAGAAAGGAAGGCAGGTTTTGTGATTTTTACCCCAAATTGAACATCTTTAATTCAGATCCTGAGATTCAGAGCTTTGAATATGGGAAAGGAACCTGACACTCAGGGATTAGCAAGTCCCCATCTTGGTGGGTAAGAAGAACTAAAATAACTGGCCATTTCTGGAGAAAAAAAGGTTTTCAAATCACAATGAACAGTTAGAAGGTTCAGGCGTCAAACTCATTCAAATATTACAGCTTTCATGTAAGGCCTGACTTCACCACCTGATCAACAGAAAGCCTGAGACTCAGTGAGGTTAAGTATTTTCTCTAGAGTGACAGAGTTCATATAGGCAGAGCTAAGGTTGGACTCCCCTCATGTCATGAAGGCCCCTACAGTTCCCCTCTTCTCAGACCACAGCAAACAACTCACAGCAACAGCACCAGAAACAGAGTCGTGGAGCAGGGCCTGGAACCCAGAGAGAGAAGGTGACCCTGTCTGTGATATCACTTGGAGGTTTAAAAGAGGGACAGCCTCTCCTTCCTGGCAGGCATGACTGCTTCCCATGGGCTACAGGTGTTTCTAGAAACTATTACAGGGCTCTCCCCAGTGACCTGTGCTGATGGTGATGAGAACATGGAGCAAATGAAAATCCGATATGGGAGAGGAGAAACCTGACACTCAGGGAATAGCAAGTCCCCTTCTTGGTGGGTGAGAAATTCATGAAGTCAGAAAGCGGCTCACTCCATTGCACTGTGAGAGGGCTCATCACGCTTGGGTGCTCCACTTGGCAGGTGTAAACCTCTCCACTCTGAGGAACTGTTTCCAGCATCACCAGGGTCTGGAAGGTCCAGTCTCCATTCTGGATCAGGCCTGTGGACACCACCCCAGCCTTCTCTTCCTGGCCGTTCCGGAACCACCTGACTTCAATGCTGCCTGGATAGAACCCACTCACAGAGCAGACCAGGAGGCTGTGGTGCTGCAGGGGCTGGGTCTTTGCAGGATACACAGTCACCTTAGGTTGGACTGGGAGAACAAAAGGGAGAGAGAATGAGTCAGGAAGACAGAGCAAGTCTCCTTGTTTGGCTGTTTGTTGCTTCTCTGTAAACCCAGGCTCTGGCCTTGACCAGGTCTCCAGCACAGCTGGCCATGTGGCCTCACAGTGTCATCAGCCTGGGATTTAATCTTTATAGTGGGGACCCATTAGATTTGAGCGATGTTGTGAAAAATGGTGTTTGTTTCTTCATAGCTTAAAATTGGCATGCATTGCCAAACTGTTTACAAATCTTTGAAAGTACAGATGGTATTAATTAATTCTGATTTTTGAGCCAGGTTGTCTGGTTCAAATCCAAGATCTGCCTATTACTAGTTGATCCTGGAAGAGGTTTTCAATTCTTCTGTGTCTCAACTTTCTCATCCATAATGGAGGATAATTATACTAATTCACCTCTTGGGGTTTTATGGGATTAATGCACATCAATATATAAAACAATGACTGAAGGTAGCCTTCAATGTTTAGGTTAGAAAGGTTCTCACTCCTTTTTACTGTGAGAGGGCTCATCACACTTGGGTGCTCCATTTGGCAGCTATTTATCATCCTTGTACACCTGGAGAGAAAAATATGATTTAAAGCAATGTGGATAGATAAAGGGACAGAGTAAGGTACATGAGGAAACCGAGGATGAAGTTTTAAGGATCCTACCGCCATGCACTCACACCTTAGAACACCACAGAAAAGGTTCTGCCCCTGGGAAGGTGAGACAGACAGGAATGACTCTCCAAATCTTTAATTTACTAGAAAGGCATGAGTCCTAAAGCAGAAAGGATGAAGGAAAGTCATTTTAGTTTTGAAAGTTCTTACATTTAATTTAGCTGATCAATGCAGCTCCCATGCAAAACAAGCATAACTATTAGAGACCTGTCATTGTAAAGTGATTTTTCTTTCCAGAATGACATTTGGGTCAAGGCAGGGTCTGGGACTCATTATTTGGGGTGCTTATGCCTAGGAAAATCCCTGACACTAGCAGACTCTCAATAAGTAGAGGTTTTATTTAAGAAGGAAGCAGAAACCTGGAGATAACAATACCACAAAAAGGTAGATTTAAGATGGATTATGAATCATTAATATAAATTTTGCAATATGTTTTATTAAATAAAAATGTTCAAATTCTTAACATGGAAAACAATTTTCGAAATCAACATACAACCACAAAATGGAGAAAATGTTGAATCAAATATCAATACAGTGTTACTAGTCTTACAGTACAAAGAACCCAGAAAATCACTGAGAAACAAACTAAGCCCTGGACATAGCAGACAACAGATCATTGTCCATTACCTCCCAAATACAACAGGGAATTCTTAGAGCAGTCATTATAACTGGGCAATCAATAGGTCAAAATAATTCAAAAGAATTACAAATTATAAAAATGTAAATTAAAAATTAACCAGAAACATACATTTTCAGTTTTAGTGAGTGTCAAAATAAAGGTCACCAAAGGGAAAGGAAGGTAAGTTGTGTCACAACAATTAGAATAAGGCCGGGCGCGGTGGCTCACGCCTGTAATCCCAGCACTTTAGGAGGCCGAGGCAGGCAGATCAGGAGGTCAGGAATTTGAGA
>NW_016107339.1:13719750-13746714 GCF_001604975.1 Cebus imitator | reverse complement strand
ATTGACAGCTCACAGGGAGGCCCCGCCCGCCGCGCTCACCTCTCCGCTGCACTGTGAAGCTCTCACCAACCCCGTAGTTGTGTCTGCAGTAGTTGTCCACCTGGCCCCGCTTCAGCTCCAGGATGTCCTTCTGGCTGTTCCAGTACTCTGCGCTAGGCCGCCCCAGCTCCGTCACCGCCCGGTACTCCCCCACGTCGCTGTCGAAGCGCACATACTCCTCCTGGTTATAGAAGTATCGGTCCAGGTACCGCACCCGCTCCGTCCCGTTGAAGAAATAACACTCAGACGTAGTCAGGAACAAGAAACGTGCTGTGGGAACACGAACGATCCGGTCACATGGGCGGCCTCCGGGAAAGACACCGACAGCGACGCCGCCATCGGGGCTCCCTGGGCGGGGTGCGCTCTGGGAACCTTGACCCGCCCCACCCGCAACCCCACCACGTGCAGCCCAGGGGCTCATCCTCCCTCTTCCCGAGGCGGACGGGGGCTGGGGGGCCAGGCGGGAAAACCTCCTCTGATCCCAAGTCTTTTGGTCCCCCCTCCTGCCTCCAGCCAGTTCTGGAGACCTCCAAGCAGGAGCTGGAGGAGGATCAGCCCAGCACCGTAGCCCGCGCCGCCTCCTCCTGGGAGCCTCCACCCCAAACACACTGTCACTTCTCTCCTCCCATAGGCTTCACCCGTTCCTTCAACAGCCCACACCATATTCACCCTGTGAACACTTACTTAGTGACCACCTTGTGCCAAACAAGGAGACTTACATTGCCAATAATATCAAATGTAGTATCACTACGGAAATCTGAGGCACCTTAGTGAAAAGTAATTGCAGCAGCATCACTGTTTGTGACTTAGAAGGGGAAAGTTGTGAAAAGTTAATAGAGACAGTGATGACCGACAACTCATGAAAATGGTGAAAATGCATAAGGCAAAAAATAAATATGAAGGTATTGAACTTGCACTGATAAACGGATTCAACAGGAAAGTGGTTGAATTTATGCAACTGTCTAGTTTTTTATAATGAAACAAGCAAAAATAAACCATAAAGAACTGAATGGAGGTGGTGAGTGTATAGAAGATGTGTCTAGAATTGTCACGAAGACCACAGTGTGAACCAGTGCTCAGCCTCAGAACTGTTGACATTTTGGACCAGATAATTCTTTGATGGTCATGGAGGCTGCTGTGCACACGGAAGGCTCTATAGCAGTGCCCCTGGCTTCTACTCATTAAATATCAGACAAAATCCCTGTTGTGACACCAAAAATTGTTCCAGACATTGCCACACGTTCCCCAAGGGTGATGGGAGGGAGGGGAGAGGTGGTGAACTCTGCCTGGGTAAGAACCGTGGGTGTGACCATCTGAAAAAATCTGTGTTGAACAAGCCACTATTAGTTATGGAGCAGCTGAGAATTACACTGAAAAATAACCATTGAAAATCTTGGTCATACATAAAATGAATGATTAATAGAATTCTGATCCCAATACAGAGCCCTCTTTCCAGAAAATGAACTTGTTGAGAACCAAGATTTATTGATTTCCTTGCCTTACCAATCAGTCACCAAATCTTATCATTTATCTTTCATGTCATCTTCTTTCTTAGTTTCTCTCCCACTGGTCCACTAATTATCTGTAGTAATGAATCACAACCACAGCTATTTTATTCTTAATTCCCCAACTAACTTGTTTATTTCAGTCTCCCATTCCCAACAACATTAGTAGGATTGAAATTACCAGCCTTGGCCGGAGGTAGAACTTTCCTTTTGTAGTCAAGCCCCCTCAGAAAGGGAGAAACCAAGAAAATGACATTCTCATACAGACAGTTTACAAGAAAATGAGCAGGTCCCCAGACTTTGAGTAAGACCTTCTTCACAAAGCTCCCTTTGGCTTTTAGATATGATGGCAGAGAGGAGTGCACCCTGGATCAAACAATGTGTATGTTTTTATTCTTAAATTATCTAAGCACTTTCTTTACAGAGATAAAGTTAAAAAACAAACATGCGTGAAGTTGCTGTCACTGTGTCTTCCATGGTTAGCCCTGTAATCCATGCTCATGTGTCCCACTTTGGGTTGAGAGATTTGGCCAATAAAACCAGAGGATGCCCAGTGAAATCTGGATTGCCAATAAATTATGGTTGTGTATCTGAAATTCAGATTTAACTAGGAACCTGTATTTTATTTGGCAATCCTAGCCCAATTTGCTAGTGAAACCTCAGAAGAAGGAGTGATTTCCTTGTGTTCTTCAACACAAGCCATGATAGACATATAGAACTTTTAAAATCATAAATGCAACATGAATGAAAATGTAAATAAGCTCAAGTAGAGTGCCCTAAACATATGAACTGAAGTTGGGTGAATCCATTTCTCTCTTTTTCACAAATGTGATGTCTTTTCTCTAACATTTTCATCTTTGTTAAATGTTTATTGGGTGATTGTCTGTCTGTCTCCTGTACTGTTGTGTAACTTCCTTGAGAGTAGGGACCCTCTCTGTCTTAATCAAATAGAATGATTTGAACCTAGAGGGGAGCTTAGTCAATAGTTGCTACCGAGAAAAATAAGTGTGATTTACATGAATAAACATGATCACTGTGGGGATCCTGGAGAGCAAGAAGGGGCTGAAGCTCCAGCACCCTTTCATTTTGATGTCACACTGTACTCCTTCCCTTCCCTGTGAGAAATACAGGCAAACTTCTTCTTTCTCCTCTTTCTATTTGGTAGAATTCACAGATAGAGAAACAGTGATTTAAGAAAAAAGATTATTTTTTTTTTCCATAATATGCAATTTATTATTCATTAATAGTCACCAGTTATCAATCATACAGAGCAGCAAGAGTAATTTGGAATCTAGTTGTCACTAAAGAAGACTGAAACTCAAGAAAGACTCAGATTAAAAAAAAAAAAAAAACTCAAAATATGTGTTGTGAAGTATGAAAAAAAATCGAAGCACCCTCCAGACACCGCTAAGACTTTGAAGAACTTCTTTGGGCCTCAGAGGCAGCTTTTTACCCCCAGTAACACATACAGCTAGTGCTCAACTTATGACCACGATTGGTTCCAACAGACTGGTCGTAACACGATTTGGTTGTAAGTTGAGTAGGCTATATGCACGCGGAGATGGTAGTGCTGCTGGAAGCTGGTCCGCACTGTCGTACGCCCAGCTGGGCAACGTTTGCGCTGCCAGACGCGGAGCAGTCGTGGCTAGCGATTGTGGTCGTAAAGTCAAATGGTCGTACGTTGCATAGCTCATAAGTTGATCAATACCTGTACTTTCTTCTTTTTTTTTTTTTCCCATTTATTTTATTGCATTTAAAGATTATTTTTTTTTTCGTGACGGTGTCTTACTCTGTTGCCAGAATGTAGTGCAGTGGCGCAATCTTGGCTCACTGCAACGTCCGGCTCCTGGGTTCAAGTGATTCTCCTGCCTCAGTCTCCTGAGTAGCTGGGATTACAGGCACAAGCCACCATGTCCAGCTAATTTTTTGATTTTAGTAGAGACGGATTCACCATGATAGCCATGATGGTCTTGATCTCTAGACCTCGTGATCTGCCTGTCTTGGCCTCCCAAAGTGCTGGGATTACAGGTGTGAGTCATTGCGCCTAGTCTAAAATTTTGTGGTTAAGATTCATCTCTTTTTGCTTGGGCGTGATGGCTCACACCTATAATCCTAGCACGTTGGGAGTCCAAGGCAGGAGGATTGCTTGGGTCCAGGAGCTTAAGGCCAGCCTGGACAACATGGCACAATCTGGTGTTTACCAAAATTACAAAAATGAGCTGGGCATGGTTGCCTGCCTGTAGTCTTTCCTACTCTGGAGGCTGAGGAAAGAGGATCGCTTGAGCCTTGAACACAGAGGTTGCAGTAAGCCTAGATGGCACAATTGCACTACAGCCTGGATGATGGAGCTAGGCCCTGTCTCAAAAAAAAAAAAAAAAAAAAAAAAAAAAAAAAAAAAAAAAAAAAAAAAAAAAAAAAAAAAAAAAATTATCTCTTTCAATGGATCTCATAATGCTTAGGGTCTGTGCAACCTCAAGAGATTTCTGGAAATAATGGCAACATACCTGGGGAAAAAACAGAAACTGGAGGAAGACGGAAGCAGACCTGGCTAATTAAGGAAAGCTGAGGGCATGACGGGTGAACCTATGAAATTTAGCACAAGACCCCAGTAAGACAATGAGTTCCCAGGACTTGCTCATTGACTTTCAGCCCTATGAGATGTGAACAGTGTCCCCAATCTCTCTATAACCCCACACATTATGAAATTTCTGATATTTGACCATTTTTTACTTACAAAAATAGAATTTCATATAATTTATCCTACGTTAGTTGAGTCTGTTCTTGTCATGCCTATTTAGAGCATGTTGGAGATGTAGGAAAACTGGTGTAGAAAGCTGAAAAAAGATTCATATAAAACTAACCTGGGCCAGGTTTTCAGAGGATGCCTTAAGTTCTTTAGGCACCAAAGAATACCTCATAAATGCTCTTTACCTGTAGGATGACCCCAAGTACTAAAGATCTCAGCTTCAGCTCCAGAGATGTTTCCCATAGGAAAGTAAGTGCACTGAGTATCACTTTTGGCAGAGAACCTATATACACTACAGGGATACAGGATTTACAAACATTGGAGTTCAGAAAGAAAAGAAAGGAGATACTGGGGAGGCCCCTGGGTACCTCCTCACATGTGAGGAAGAGGGGTCAACACCAAAGTTCCACAGGATCATCTAGGACAGACCCCTTGAATTCCCTTGACTCCCACAAAATTTTCAGAAAAAAAAAAAAAAAAAAAAAACAACTCCTTTGTCTGACATAAGTCAACATAATAAAGGGCAGTGCTGTATGGGGAATTTATTTTAGCATTCTTATTTCTAAATCCTCTGAAGACCCCAGGGAAATTTGATGCAAAGGTTTTGTTGGTGGAAATTTGAGAAGAAATGGCCTGTATTTTGGCCTCTTACACAGTCTCATGGAGAGGGCCAGTAGCCAAGCTTCTTTTGTGGTGGAAATAATTTGGGATCCAATGATAAAGATGGGCAATCTCTGAAGAAAACGTCAGAAATTGTTAAGAGATATGGCCTGGGCACAATGTTAACAAAACTCCCTATTTTTCCCACCCATTATTAACTCAGCACCCACAATATGCACTTACATTGGGTGTCCCCAGCCAAAGCCAGTGGGGAGCTCAACACCATCAGTGTCACTGTCAGCGCTGCCATGCAGGAGCCTCCAGGAAGCCTCAGGCACACTATGCTGGACAACAGGACAGGACCAGGTGCCAGAGCACCAGAGAAGCCTCACTCAGGAAGAACTATGGCCCGCCTCTATCACCTTTTCAAATTATAGGGAGGAAGCTACTGATGTCCTTGTTCCTGGATTGGTTAATCTCATGTTGGAGAACCAATCAGCATCTGAGATCAATAGCATCATCAGTTGCTACTCAGAGATGCTGTATGAAGGTCCTCTTGTGAAACAATTTCCTTCTCTAAAGGATTGTTTTATTTAGTACTAGAAAGTTTTGATCCAGTTACATGTGAAACACTTTAATTGGGACTCGATTGTGAACAAGCTCTGTGCTGGTAAGTGATTGTTCACAAGTTTGAGCCTTGTAAGGGCATTCATTTCTCACTTGACAAGAGAAGTGCTTCCAGGAGTGAGTGTGTGAGTGTTTTAGGAATACAAGCAATGGAGTGAACATGGTTGCAAATCAAGAGAGCTTTAATCTGATTCTTATTGCACCACATCTTAAAGTTGTAGGTTTGGGAAAATTAATTCCTGCCTCACAGTTGGAATGAAGGCAGTTTGATTCATGTTTTCAATACTGGAAAATGCTGTGATTCTGTGGACACCTCAAGGAGCACCAGCCCCGGGTATCTAATGATGTGACAGAATGACAGCTGTTGACTAGAGAGTTTAATATGTACCTATTTACAGGTAGGGATGTCTTCAATAAGTTGAAGGAAATTCAAAGTTTGTTAATAATATAATCTGAGTAAAAGGTTTTTATCAAGTGTGTCTCCTAATGCTGCTCCCAAGTTTAGTGACGCCTCCAGAACACTCACAGGCAAGGGGCTTGCAGGGGTACCTATGTGCAATGGATGGTCTGAAGGTGCCTTTGTGTAGCACTTACCCTAACAATGTGAAAAGGTCAACTGTGCAACCAAAGCATTCATGGGTCTGAGAGATCCATTAAGTACTCAAAGTCAGCTGTTGACACAACTCTGTTTTAAAATAAGTAATATTTCATGTGAAGATTGTTGAATCTCCCATTCCTGGTTTCCATTATGGCTTCCTCATTTGATATAGGCTATGACCCTTTACCCTTATGCTTGTCTTGTTTATCATAAGGGAAGTTATAAGAAGGCTTTGCTAATGCTTTCCAGAATGTTCAGGAAAGAGAACACTATGGAAAAACTATGCATTGCATCATTGATGTAATCATATAATAATAAACATATAATTCTACATTTATGTAATTATTAGCTTTATGCTAATATAAATGTAACATCTAAGATTTAGAATGGACTTCAAAGTACAACTGTACATACAAAGTTCTGCATGAATCCACATTCTCCCACAATTCTGATAGGAACTCATTCCTTATGTGCCTTAGTGTTTCCAGGGGCAGGATTCTCACCACGCTGCAATAAACATGAGCATTTTTCTCTGTACTCAGAATTGCACTAAGGGCTTCTATACTTCATATTTTTATTTAATTCTCACATCTGCTCAGTTAAATAAACATCCTTTTCATGCTTACATGTAGAGAGAATAAAAGAATGGAGGTAAATCAACTTTTGCAAAAATACAAAGCTAGTAAATGGTTCACTAGAGATTGAACCAAATGATATATCCCTCAAGCTTAGCCACTATACCATGCTCCTTCACATTCTATTTCTGAAGATAATGTTCCTTGTGTTAAAATAATGTATATTTGTATAATTTATGAATGTGCATAGCAGTAAGACTACTTCTTTTAATGAAAGATGGCAATACACAACTTTAGGAAATTACTGGGTAGCAATTCTAGTTCCTTCGAAAGATTCCCCTCATCATCATCCTTACCATCATCTGGAAATGACAACATTTGCATTTATCTTGTGTGATGATACCCATAGCTCCTGAGAAGTCTCCTTGTTATTAAAGGTAACAGTGACCTCAAAATTCCTAAATATAGACTATTGCTCAGAAGCATTATTTCAGATTTCTCATCATAAAGTAGTCAATTTGATCATCTCAAAATCAAAGAAGAAAAGTGCCTCATTTACTTTGGAAAAAACACAGTTCTATTAATACAGAATGTTCAAAATTTAAGCCGAGCACAGTGGCTCATGTCTATCCCAGAACTTTGTGAGTCAGTGTCGGGCAGATCACTTGAGGTCAGGAATTTGAGACCAGCCTGACCAACCTGGAGGAAGCCCACCTCTACTAAAAATACAAAATTATCTGGGCATAGTGGTGCTCTCCTGTAATCCCAGCTACCTGGGAGGCTGAGGCAGGAGAATTGCTTGAACCTGGGAGACAGAGATTGCGCAAGATGAGATCTCACCGTTGCACTCCAGCCTGGACAACATGAGCAAAACTCTGTCTCAAAACAAAACAAAACAAAACAAAACAACAAAAACAAAACAAAAGCAAGTTTAAAATTTCCTGGGTACAAGTCAGTATTGTCCCTTGATTTGAGAACAAACTATGTCTCTATATCCCAATAATAATTCAGTACTATTCAAAGTTGTGCATTTGCAACCAGAATATCATATTTAATTTGGTCAACAGAAAATGATAATTTACTTAGAAACTGATTTAGTTCCAGTTAGTTGGAAGGGGGAACGATTGCCTGAACCTGGGAGTTCCAGGCTGTAGTGAACCAAGATGATACCACTTCATCCTAGCCTGAGTGTCAGAGGGAGATTCTGAAAAAAACAAAAACAAAAACAAAAACAAAAGTAAAAGAAAGATATAAAAGGAAAGAAAAGAAGAAACAAATTGTTAAAAAAGAAACTAACTGTGATGATGGTAATCTAGGAAAGCCAGCTGAGGTTCACCTTAGTCTTTTAGGATAAAAGAACAAGAGGGTGCTGATGACGGCAGTGGCAGCTGTCCAGCGTGGTCAGTTACAGCAGGAAGTTGCAAGCAGTAGTGGCAGGAATGACTGCGGGACCAGAGGACATGGTGGGACCCCGTGACCCATGTCTCCAGGGCCTTGACTCCCTGAGGAAGCAGAGTGGGCTGCGCCAACCCTTGAGCAGCAGGTGGGACTCTCCCACAGGCCCAAAGCCTCCACCATTCCTGCCTTGCTGCTCTCACCTTGCAGCTGTGGGGATGGCATGGAGCTCGGACGTGATTCAGGGGCCCCAGGTAGGAATTGAAAGTGGCCCAGCTTTGGGGTCCTAGCCAGCAGCAAGGCTACTCTTCCACCCTGCCAAGGACATCCAGTTCCTGCACCTGAGGAGGAGACTCTGCTTGAGGCCACCCAGGGTTGTGTCCCTGCAGGAGGACTCTGAGCCTGATGCTCCCCTTGGCCCGGCCAGGGCAGTGATATGCTCCCCAAGGTGCCTCCCCAACCAGTTCCAGTCAAGAGGCAGCTCCAGGTACCCCTGAGTGCTAGGAAAAGAACTTGCAGAGACATCAGCCTTGCCCCAGATGCCGGTCTGGGCCCAGCGAGAGGAGCTGCGCACCCCAGGCTGCAAGAAGGTGTGACAGGGGCAACCTGCAGGCTCCGTGGATCTGGTGGGAGCCCTGCCTTGCACATAGCAGGATCCAGGCCTCTGTGCACTCCATGCACTCAAGGCCAAGAAGGCCTGCTGTCCCTGCAGGCCTGGGGCTGTCTGTCCCTCTGACTGGCCTCTCCTGGCTCCCAGTTTCTATGTACACACTCTGATGTCAGAGTGGAGTTGGGGCCAAGCCCTGGTGCTGTCTCAGCCTGGCTGGGTGTGTGGATGCTCAGGATAGCATTGACACACCAGCCTCCTGCCACCTCATGCATAAGGAAGCAGAGGGAAGATGAGCTAAGGGCAACTGGCAATGGCCTACAGGTGTCCCTTGGCATGAGCAGTCTGGGTGCCATAGTCAGCGGTGGGAGGAGGACAGCCTCTTGGGCAGAAGAGGTCAGGTCACTGGTAAGGCTCCTCCTTTTGGCCAGCAGGGGCCTGAAGGCTGCAGGCTGGGCTACCAGTCCTGCTGACAGGATTGGGAATTCTGGGCCTGCCCCATTGCCGTGCCCATTTCCTCCCCTCTGAGGACGGTAAGGGCCCTGGGTTCAGGCAGACTTGTGCAGAGGATAAGGAGAGCAGAGAGAGAGGACAGGGAGATGAGGGATGACCTGCTGCAGAGGAGTTGCCTTCCCCAGGGTCTCTTCTCAGCTGCAGAGTGGGACTGCCCTCACCAGGGTCTCCTCTCTGTGAGAACAGAGGAGAGGACAGGCTGATCAGCTGCACAAAGGACCTTCCCTTTCTGCTGAGAGCTGAAGAGCTTTCGGGACAACCTGGCTATGGAGAGGAGCTGCCCAATGCAGGTCTCTGATCTGTTCTATTGCTATAAAAAACCTCCTCTTTGTCCTCCTCACCCTCCACTTGTCTTCATACCTCATTCTTTCTGAACGCAGGAGAAGAACTGGGGATCTGCTGAATGGTGAGGGTAAAAGAGCTGTAACACAAACAAGGCTGAATCATGCCCCTTGCTGGCCATGTTGTGGGCAAAGAGAAGGAGAGAATAGCTGTAGCTCTTCAGGGAGCTCAAACCTGGGTGCTCACTGAGCCAGGGCTGTGACCCCCTTTTTGGAACCTGTGATTCCTGGGGTCTCCAAGCTTCTTGGTGGCACCACATTCTCTAGTGCCAGCTGTGGAAGCTGCTTGCAGTGCACCTGGTCCAGCTGCAGCCTCACAGGGAGCTGGCACTCATGCTGGTGCCTAGAGCTGCCCAACCCTGTCTCATGCCTGGCTGTGCACAATGGCTGGATCCCACACTCACTTACTCACACATCTCTCACCACCTGACTCACTTTTGGGAAGTATGGGATCCAGGCCTCTAACGTAAGTACAGCCTGCGAGGCGAAGTGGGTAGAATGAGCCCAGCTGACTGGAGCAAAAGTCAGGGAAAGGCATTACCAGCCACAAATCTGTGGCAAGAAAAGCCACACCTCAGTGATCCCATAACAGTGATATGGTTAGGCTGACTCCATTTCCCCTCCCAAATCTCATCCTGAATTGTAATCCCCATAATCTCCACACGTCCACGGTGGGACCTGGTCGGAGGTTATTCGATCATGAACACGGTTTCCCCCATGCTGTTTGTGAGTACTCACGAGATCTGATGGTTTTATAAGTGTTTGACAGTTCCTCCTATGGTGCATTCTCTCTTGCCTGCTGCCATATACAATGACCTCTTCCCTTTCTGCCATGATTGTAAGTTTCCTGAGGCCTTCCCATCCATAAAGAACTGTGAGTCAATTAGACCTTTTTCCTTACAAATTACCTAGTCTCAGGTATTTTTTATGGCAATGTAAGAACGAACTATTACAGGTGGCAAAGAAAAGTAATTCTTTATCAAAAACATACTGAAATAGGGCTAAAGGGAGCACTTTCAAAACTTGTTCCCATCATGTTATTGTCACCATGCAATGCTTCTGGAATATACCACATAGGATTCTTTCTCTACTGTGGATGGAATACTCTAAACGCTCTGTGGGCAGAAGGGGGCAGGTCACTGGTGAGGCTCTTCCTTTTGGCCAGTGGGGGCCTGAAGGCTGCGGGGTGGGCAGCCATGTACTTGTTGCTTCAAGTTTCTTCAAATAGTGATTTTTTCTGAATGTAGTATACTGTTTTGATGGTTCTAGGGTGAATTTTCTGGTGTTTGAGCTGGTTATTTTCAGTCAGGGGAGCTGAAGGATAAATTTTTTAATGTTCTTGAAGACATCTTTTTAATCCATGGGTAATCAAAAAGTATATAATCAAGTTTCCATATGTACCAATTTTCTTCCTGTTATTGATTTCTGATTCAAATCTGTCACTTCCACAGAGACAGTCTGTATGATTTCAATTCATTCACATTTGTTGAGTTTCCTTTTATGGTCCAGGATATGATCTATGTTGGTAAATATTACATGGACAGTTAAAAAATGTGTATTCTGCTGTTTGGTGTGGTGGTCTGTAAATGTCTATTAGATCTTATTGTTGGAGAGTTTTGTTTTTTAACTTCTTTCTTTCTTTTTCTATTTTTATTTTTTAATTAATTAATTTATTTTTTATTGTACTTTAGGTTCTGGGATACATGCGCAGATCATGCAGGACTGTTGTAGAGGTACATACATGTCAAGGTGGTTTGCTGCCTCCATTTCCCCTGTGCCCTATATCTGGCATTTCTTTCCATGTTATCCCTCCCCAACATCCCCACCCCTCAATTCCCCTCCCTTAGACCCCGCAAGAGACCACAGTGTGTGATGCTCCCCTCCCTATGCCCATGTATTCTCATTGTTCAACACCTGCCTACGAGTGAGAACATGAAGACTTTGGTTTTCTGTTCTTGTGTCCATTTGCTGAAAATGATGGTTTCCAGATTCATCCATGTCCCTACAAAGGACATGAACTCATCATTATTTATGGCTGCTTAGTATTTCACGGAGTATATGTGCCACATTTTCCTTGTCCAGTCTATCAGTGATGGGCATTTGTGTTGGTTCCAGGTCTTTGCTGTTGTAAAGAGTCCTGCAATGAACATACTTGTGCATGTGTCTTTTTAATAGAATGATTTAGAATCCTTTGGATATATACCTAGTAACAGGATTGCTGGGTCAAGTGGTATTGCTATTTTTAGATACTTGAGTAATCATCATACTGTCTTCCACAATGGTTGAATGAATTTACACTCCCACCAACAGTGTAAAAGTGTTCCTGTTTCTCCACATCTTTTCCAGCATCTGTTGTCTTCTGTTTTTTTTTTTTTAATGATCACCATTCTAACTGGTGTGAGATGGTCCCTCAATGTGGTTTTGATTTGCATTTCTCTAATGACCAATGATTATGAGCATTTTTTCATATGTTTGTTGGCCTCGTAAACGTCTTCTTTTGAAAAACGTCTCTTCATATCTTTCACCCACCTTTGAATAGACTTTTATGGTTTTTTTCTTTATCTGTTTTAGTTCTTTGTAGATTCTGGATATTAGCCCTTTGTCAGATGGGTAGATTGCAAAAATTTTTTCCCATTCTGTTGGTTGCTGGTTCACTCTAATGATTGTTTCTTTCACTCAGCAGAAACTTTTAAGTTTAACTAGATCCCCTTTGTCTATTTTGGCTTTTGTTGCCATTGCTTTTGGTGTTTTAGTCATGAAGTCCTTGAGTATGCCTATGTCCTGAATGATTTTACATGGGTTTTCTTCTAGGATTTTTACAGTGTTACCTTTTAGGTTTAAATCGTTAATCCATCTGGAGCTAACTTTAGTGTAAGTTGTAAGGAAGGGGTCCAGTTTCAGCTTTCTGCATGTGGCTAGAAAGTTTTCCCATCACCACTGATTAAACAGAGTATTCTTTCCCTATTGCTTGCTTTTGTCAGACTTGTCAAAGATCAGATGGTTGTAGATGTGTGGCATTGCCTCTGAGGCCTCTGCTCTGTTCCATTGGTCTATATCTGTTCGAGTGTTCTCTCTTTTCTTTCATATTAGTCTAGCTAGCAATCTGTCTATTTTGTTGGTTTTCTCAAAAACAAACAAACAAACAAACAAAAACAACAACAAAAAACAGCTCCTGGATTTGTTGATTTTTTTGAAGGGTTTTTTGTGTCCCTATCTCCTTCAGTTCTGCTTTGAGGTTGGTTATTTCTTGTCTTCTGGTAGCTTTTGAATTCTTTTGATCTTGCTCCTCTAACTCTTTCAATTTTGACAATAAGGTGTCGATTCTAGATCTTTCCTCACTTCTCATGTGAGCATTTATTGCTATAAATTTCCCTCCTGACACTGGTTTCAATGTGTCCTAGAGATTCTTGTATGATGTGTCTTATTCTCATTGGCTTTGAAGAACATTTTTATTTCTGCCTTCATTTCATTGTTTATCCAGTCAATTGGATAAACATTGTTTATCCAATCAGGAGCCAGTTGTTCAGTTTCCATGTGGTTGTATGGTTGTGAGTGCATTTCTTAGTCCTGAGTTGTAATTTGGTTGCACTGTGATCTGATAGACTGTTCGTTATGATTTTGTTTCTTTTGCATTTGCTGAGGAGGGATTTACTTCCAATTATGTGGTTGATTTTAGAGTAAGTGCGATATGGTGCTGAGAAGAATGTATATTCTGTGGATTTGGGGTGGAGAGTTCTGTACATGTCTATTAGTTCTGCTTGCTCCAGATCTGCGTTCAAGTCCTAAATATCTTTGTTGATTTTCTGTCTCATGGATCTGTCTAATATTGACAGTGGAGTGTTAAAGTCTCCCACTATTACTCTCTGGGAATCTAAGTCTCCTTGTAGGTCATTAAGAACTTGCTTTATGTCTCTGGGAGCTCCTGTATTGGGTGCATATATATTTAAGATCATTAGCTCTTCTTATTGCATTGATCCTTTTACCATTATGTAATGCTCCTCTTGGTCTCTTTTCATCTTTGTTGCTTTGAAGTCTGTTTTACCAGAGACTAGGATTGCAGCTCCTGCTTTTTATTTTTTATTTTTTCTCTCCATTTGCTTGGTAAATCTTCTTCCATCTCTTCATTTTGAGTCTATGTGAATCTTTGCACATGAGATGGGTCTCCTGAATACAGGACACTGATGCGTCTTGACATTTTATCCAGTTTGCCCATCTGTGTCTTTTGATGGGAGTATTTAGTCTGTTTACATTTAGTGTTAGAATAAATTTCTGTGAATTTGGTCCTGCCATTTTGTTACTGTTTTTTGTTTGTTTGTTTGTTTTTGTTTTTTTTTTCCCATTAGTTAGCATGGTTTCTTCATTGTGTCATTGGTCTTTATCATTTGGTATATTTTTGCAGTTTCTGGTACTGGTTGTTCCTCTCCATGTTTAGTGCTTCCTTCAGAAGCTCTTTAAGGCAGGTCTGGTGGTGTCAAAATCTCTCAGCAATTGCTTGTCCATAGAAGATTTTATTTCTCCTTTATTTTGATGATTAGCTTGGCTGGATATGAGATTCTGGGTTGAAAGTTCTTTTCTTTAAGGATGTTGAATATTGGCCCCCACTCTCTCCTGGCTTGTAGGGTTTCTGCAGAGAGATCTGCTGTGAGTCTGATGGGCTTCCCTTTGTGGGTTTCCCAACCTTTCTCTCTGGCTGCCCTTAGCATTTTTCCCTTCATTTCGACCTTTGTGAATCTGACAATTATGTGGCTTAGGATTGTTTTTCCTTAGGAGTGTCTTTGTGGTGTTCTCTATATTTCCAGGATTTGAATGTTGGCCTGCATTGCTAGGCTGGGAAGGTTCTCCTGGATAATATCCCAAAGAGTGTTTTCCAGCTTGGATTCATTCTTCTCGTCACATTCAGGTACCCCTATCAAGATTACATCTTTTTACATAATCCCATATTTCGTGGAGGCTTTGATCATTTCTTTTCACTCTTTTATCTCTAGTCTTGCCTACTCATTTTATTTCATTGAGTTGATCTTCATTCTGTCTTCTGCTTGATCGTTTTAGCTATTGAAACTTGTGTATGCTTCATGAAGTACTTGTGCTGTGTTTTTCAGCTTCATCAAGTTGTTTAAGTTCTTCTCTAAGCTGATTATTCTAGTTAGCTTTTCATCTAACCTTTTTTCAAGGTTTTTAGTTACTTTGCATTGAGTTAGAACATGCTCCTTTAGCTCAGAGAAGTTTGTTATTACCCATCTTCTGAAGCCTCCTTCTGTCAATTCATCAAATTCTTTCTCCATCCTGCTTTGTTCCCTTGCTGGTGAGGAGTTGTGATCCCTTGAAGGAGGTGAAGTGTTATGGTTTTTTTTGGTTTCACCCTTTTTGCACTGGTTTCTTCCCATCTTCGTGGGTTTATCTAGCTTTGATCTCAGGGAGCTGGTGGAGGAGACAATCTGTCCCTGTCTGCCTGTAGAGGCACTGCTGGGCTGCCAGGAACTCAGTCTGGCTGCTGTTTAAGCTTCCTGTGACTTTTTTACATAGGAAGATTAGGCCAGCTTCTGTAATGGCAGATTCTCTTCCTCCCACTGATCCCGATCATTTCAGGTCAAGTTCAAACTGATGTGCTTGCTGCAAAGCTCTCAAATGAGGGGCTTCAGTTTGCTGGGCTTTGCAGAGGAGAGACCCACCTAGTCACATTGTTGTCTCCCTGCTTTCAGGGAGCCATGTCCTTAAGAAAATATTAGCCAACTGAATTCAGTGATGTAAAAGATGGCTACTACATTCTGACCAAGTGGAGCTGTTCCAGAAATGCAAGATTGTTTGAGCATTTGAGAATCAGTTAGTGTGATTCACTACATGAACTGAAGGAAGGAGAAAACACATGCAACCAGCTTGATAGAGACATGAAATGTTATTTGATAGAATTCAGCACTTGGCCTTAATTTTTTAAAAATCTGTTTGCAAAGTTGTATTAAAAAGTTATTTCTTCAATCTGAGACATAATAGCTACCCTATTGCACACATTAGTATCAGCAGTGAAGTCTTTACAACAGTCTCCATCATATCTGGAGTGGTAGAGGATTTAGGCAATGAAAATGGGAAGAAAAAATATATAAAAGAGACAATAATTGCATCCAGGTAAAATTGGGATTATTTACTGTTGACATCATCAGGTACTTAGAAAATAAAAATAATAGACAACTTATAGATTTTAAAAGGAAATTTCAATAATGTTGCTGGATACAGTCAGTATACATTAAACCAATTATGTTATTGTTATATTTTAGATGTTTGTCCCCTCCAAATCTATGTTGAAATGTAACCTCTATTGTTGGAGATGAGACCTGGTGAGAGGTGTTTTGGTCGGGGGGCAGATCCTTCATCAATGGCTTGGTGTCATCCTAGCTGTAATGAGTGAGACATGGGAGTGGCCCCCACTTTAAGTAACTGTCAGCAGCAAGGAGCTTACACAGGAATGGGAAATGTCAGAAGTTTGGATTCTAGAGCAGAGATAAATAGGATGATCTCAGTTACCTCAGGGTGTCAGAGAAAGACCCTCTGAAGAGTGACAGCTCAGATGTGACTTGATAGGTTAAGCAGGTGTGAGCCAGGGGGCAGAGGGGGGCCTGTGTGTCTTTGGACAAAACGGGAAGCACATTTCAGGTTTAACAAATACCATGTACAAAAGCTTGAACTGATGAATTTCTTTAAAAAAACTAGAATAAAGTTCACTAAAATACAATTAAATACTACAAGGTCCTTGTGTGCATGGTGACTGCTCATGTGAAAGTTCACACAGCACTTGCTTCTCTGTCACATTCTCACCTCACCCACTTAGTGGTACTCACTGGCTTCTCTTTTCTTCTTGAAAATATCTATTTTCCCTGACTTACATGCATTATGTTTTCTTTTTTTTTTTTTATTCCGCCAACATCCCTGGGGCGCCCTCTCAGTCCCATTTGCTGGCCTGTGCCCACTCCTTTTTTCTCCATACAATCTATTACCCCATATGACCTCTTCCACACCCTGGAACTGAACACAGTACACGTATGGATGCTGTCAACATAAATACCTAAAGCCCTGGTCTCACAATAGGTCTCTTAAATGGCATTGGCCTTCTGATTGTTCCATATAAATGCCAAAAAGTTATCTCAAACTTAAACAAAACTTTTATTTCCAACCACCCACTTCAAATCATTTCCTCCCACAGTTTTCCCCATTTCAATAAATAACAGCACCATCCACTTATACCTCAAGACAAAATCCTTAGGAATAAAACAGATTTTTCTACCCCCTTTACAATAATCTCTTCACAAGCTAAGCAAAAATACATGCTGAGTCTGTCCACTTTATGTTTTTCACTGTCTTTACCGCTAATGCACTCCATGCAGCCGCAAGCCTGTTTTCCCTGAGGATTCCTTGCTGTGCTCCTAAATATTCTTCCTGACCACGTGTGAACTCAAACAATCCAATCCCCCATAGTAGCTAAAATTAGTTTAAAAATTAAATATAAATTAACTCCCCTTGTAACCATCCAGTAGCTTCCCATATCTGTTTAAATAAAATTTAACTTTCTTACAATGGATGTCAGGGCCTGATATGATGAGGCTCCTGACTCCCTCTCTGCGTCCTACCTCATCTTTTGTCAGTCCAGGTCCTTGCTTGCTATACATCAGCCCCTCTAGCCTTCTGCTGTCCCTGCACATAATTTCCCACACCAGAGCTTTTCTCCCATTCTGTCTCCCTGGATCATTCAATCCTTAGATCGTCACATGGCTGTCAACTTATTTTGTTGGCTCAGTTGAATGTCATTTTCTCAGATGGAGCTGCCTAGGCACATGAACCGAAGTTGGGTGAATCCAATTCTCTCTTTTCCACAAACCTCACGTCTTTTCTTCAGTGCACTATGACTCTCTGAAATTTTCTTTTTGTTAAATGATTATTGGGTTATTGTTTATCTTCTCTATGGTTTTGTAAATTCCATGAGTAGGGACTCACCATCTCTATTTTACTCAAATAAGATGACTTAAACTTAGAATGGAGCCCAGTACACAGTAGCTGCTGAGAAAAGTAAGTGTGGTTTACATGAATAAACCAGTACTCTGGGAACTGATCACTATGGGATCCTTGAAAGCAAACGGATCCTAAAAGTCCATCACTCTTTCATTTTGTCACACTATACCCCTTGTCTTCCCTGTGAGAAATACAGACAAACTTTTTATTTCTCCTCCTTCTATTTGGAAGAAGAATTCACAGATAAGGAAAGAGTAATTTAAAGAAACAAGAAATTGTTAAAATTAAGATTCATCTCTTTTTGGCTGGGTGCAGTGGCTCACAGCTATAATTCTAGAACATTCAGAGGCTGAGGCAGGAGGATTGCTTGAGGCCAGGAGTTGAAGACCAGCCAGGGCAATATGGCAAAATCCCATCTCTACCAAAATTACAAAAATGGACTGGGCCTGGTTGCCTGCCTGTAGTCCCAGCTACTCTGGTGGCTGAGGAAATAGGAACGCTTGAGCTCTCTTTATCTCTTTTGATGAATCTCATAGTGCTCTAGGTCTGTGCAAGCTTTAGGGATTTCAGGAAATCATTACAACATAGTCGGGGAAACAGAAAGAGAACCTGGAGGAAGTGCTAAGCAGACAAGGCTAATTAAGGAAGGTTGAAGGCATTATTGGTGAACCTATGAAATTTAGGGCAAGACCAAATAGGACGAGTCCAGAGCTTGCTCATTGACTTTCAGTCCTATGAGATGTGAACAATGTTTACATTTTCTCTGTAACCCTACACAGAGTATACAGTTTGAATCTTACCAAATTTCTGATATTTGATTATTTTTGACTTACAAAAATAGAATTTCATATAATTGACCCTGCATTTGCTGAATCTCTTCTTGTGGAGGCTAGTTAGAGCATGTAGGAGATGTAGGAGAAACTAGTATAGAAAGGTTAAAAGAGATTTTTAATAAACACTAACCTGGGCCAGGATTTCAGAGGATGGTTTAAGTACTTTAGGCCCCAGAGAACAGCCCATACATGCTCTTTATCTGTAGGGTGATGCCAAGTACTGAAGATCTCGGCTTCAGCTCCAGTGATTTTTCTCCATAAGAAAGAAAGAGCACTAAGCATAACTTTGATCAGAGAATCTACATATGCTAAAGGGATACAGGCTTTATACACATCGTGGTTCAGAAAGAAAAGAAAGAAGATAATGGGGAGGCCACAGGGCACATCCTCATATAGGAAGAAGAGGGGCCAACACCAAAGGTCCTGTAGATCGTCTAGGAGAGACTCTTTGAATTCCCTTGACTCCCATAAACTTTTCAGAAAAAAAAACTCCTTTTGTCTGACATAGGTCAAGATAATAAAGGGAAGTACTTGGTCAGGCATGGTGGCTCATGACATGGTGGCTCCCTGCACTTTGGGAGGCCAAGACAGGTGGGTCACCTGAGGCCAGGAGTTTGAGACCAAGCTGACCAACATGGTGAAACCCAATTTCTACCAAAAATACAAAAATTAGACAGAGGCTGTGGCAAGTGCCTGTAATCCCAGCTACTTGGGAGGCTGAGGCAGGAGAATTGCTTGAATGTGGGACTTGGAGGCTGCAGTGAACTGAGATCCCACCATTGCACTCCAGCCTGGGGGTCAAGAGTGAGACTCTGTCTCAAAGAAAATAAATAAATAAAATAAAAATAAAAATAAATAAAGGGAAGCATTCTATGGGGAATTTATATTACCATCCTTATTTATAAATCCTCTAATAACCCTGAGGAAATGTGATGTAAAGTTTTATTCATGGAGATTTGAGAAGAAATGGCCTATATGGAAGCCCCTTTTACAAGTCTCATGGAGAGGGCAGTAGTCAGGCTGCTTTTGTGGTGGAAATAATTTGAGATCCATATGATAAATATGGGCAACCCCTGAAGAAAACATCACAATTTCTTGATGATAGCTGAATAGGAACAGCTCTGGAGTGCAGTTCCCAGTGAGAGTAACACAGAGGGCGCATGATCTCTGCATTTCCAACCGAGGTACCAGGTACATCTCAATGGGACTGGTTGGACAGTGGGTGTAGCCTAAGAAGGTTGAGCCTAGGCAGAGTGGGGTGCTGCCTCATCCAGGAAGTGCAACAAAACAGAGGATCCCCCTCCTACCCAACAAAGGCCATAGGGGGCTTTTCCAGCCTCACCTGCACTTCAGTTCAGATATTGTGCTCTCCTGCAGTCTTTACAGCCCACATACCAGGAGATTCCTGGGGCTGACAAGCACCACAGGTTACCCACGAAGCTGTGGATACCACAGGTCTGCAGCACAAGAACCTGCACAAATCTGGGTGCCCATTTTAACTGTAGACTGGAATGCCTGGGAGACAGAGCTGCCCATTCACCTGAAAAAGACGGGACTGAAGCAAGGGAGTCAGGTGATCTGGCTCAGCAGGTCCTACCCCACAAAGTCCAGCAATCTGAAATGCACTGGCTTGAGAGTTTCACCACCAGCACAGCAGTTTGAGCTTGCCCTGGGACAGTCCAGGTATCCCTGGAGGAAATGGCATCCACCATTACTGAGGTAGTCCGCCATTACTGAGACAGTCTGCCATTACCCAGGAAGTTCTAACTTTACCTGTGCAAACAAAACTGCAAGCAGCAGCCGTGCAGAGCCTGAGGCAGCTCAGCAAGGCCTCTTCAGGCCTACTGTGACTAGACTCCCTCCTTGCTGGGCAGGGCATCTCTGAAAAAAGACAGCAGCATGTCAAGGATGTATACATAAAGCCCCACATTTCTGGGACAGAGCACCTGGAAAAAGAGGTGGTTGTGAGTTCTGCTGTGGCAGACGTAAACCTTCCTTCCCGGCAACTCTGAATGGAACAAGGTGGCTCCCAGCACAGCACTTGAGTTCTGATAAGGGACAGACTGCCTCCTCAAGCAGCTCCCTGACTCCCATATATCCAAAGAGACACCTCATAAAGGAGAGCTCCGGCTAATACCTTGCAGGTACCCTTCTGGGGCGAAGATACCAGAAGAAGGAATAGGAAGCAACCCTAACTGTTCTGCTGTCCCTGCGGATGATTCCCAGGTAAGCAGGGTCTGAAGTGGACCTCCAGCAGTCATGCAACAGAGGGGCCTGACTGTTAGAAGGAAAACTAAAAAACAGAAATAAATAGCTTCAGCATCAACAGAAAGGATATCCACTCAGAGAACCCATCCAAAAGTCACCAACTTCAAAGACCAAAAGTAGATAAATCCTTCAAGATGGGAAGAAAGCAGTGAAAAAAGGATGGAATCACCAAAAACAGAATGCCTCTCCTCCTCTAATGGATCACAACTACTCATCAGCAAGGAAACAAAACTGGATGGAGACTGAGTCTGATGATTTGGCAGAAGCAGGCTTCAGAGGGTGGTTAATAACAAACTTCCCTGAGCTAAAGGTACACGCTCTTACCCAACACAAAGAATATAAAACCCTGAAAAAAGGTTGGATGAAATGCTAACTAGAATAACCAGCTTAGAGAAGAAAACAAATGGCTTTATGGAGCTGAGAAGGACAGCACAAGAACTTCACGAACCATAAACAAGTTTCAATAGCCAAATCAATCAAGCAGAAGAAAGGATATCAGAGACTGAAGATCAACTCAATCAAATAAAAAGAGAAGGCAAGTTTGGAGAAAAAAGAGTGAAAAGAAACGAACAAAGCCTCCAAGAAATATGGGATTATGTGAAAAGACCTAATCTAGTCTTGATCAGTGTACCTGAATATGACGGGGAGAATGAATCCAAACTGGAAAACACTCTTCAGGATATTATCCAGGAGCAATTCCTCCACCTAGCAAGGCAGGCCAACAGTGAAATCCAGGAAATACAGAGAATACCACAAAGATATTCCTCAAGAAGAGCAACCCCAAGGCACAAAATTGTCAGATTCTCCAGGATTGAAATGAAGGAAAAAATGCTTAAGGGCAGCCAGAGAGAAAGTTTGGGTTACCAACAAAGGGAAGCCCATCAGACTCACAGCAGATCTCTTGGTAGAAACCTTACAACCCAGAAGAGAGTGGAGGCCAATATTCAAAATCGTTAAAGAAAAGAGGTATCAACCCAGAATTCCATCCAGCCAAACTAAGCTTCATAACTGAAGGAGAAATAAAATCCTTTACACAAAAGCAATTGCTGAGAGATTTTTGTCACCACCAGCCCTGCCTTGCAAGAGCTCCTGAAGGATGCACTAAACATGGAAAGCAACAACCAGTACCACCAGCCACTGCAAAAATGTACCAAATGGCAAAGATCATTGATACAATGAAGAAACTTTGTCAACTAATGGGCAAAACAACCAGCTAGTATCAAAATCACACATAACAATATTAACTTTAAATGTAAATGGGCTAAATACCCCAATCAAAAGATGCAGAGTGGCAAATTGGATAAAAAGTCAAGACCCGTCAGTATGCTGTATTCAGGAGACCCATCTCATGTGCAAAGACTCACATAGACTCAAAATAAAGGGATAGAGGAAAATTTACTAAGAAAATGGAGAGAGAGAAAAAAAAGCAGCATTTGCAATCCTAGTCTCTGATAAAACTGATGTTAAACAAACAAAGAACAAAGAGACAAAGAAGGGCATTACATAATCATAAAAGGATCAATGCAACAAGAAGAGCTAACTATCCTAAACACCTAAGCACACAATACAGGAGCACCTAAATACATAAAGCAAGACCTACAAAAAGACTTAGACTCCCACACAGTAATAGTGGGAGACTTTAACACTCCACTATCAATATTAGACAGAGCAATGAGACAGAAAATTAACAAGGATATCCAGGACTTGAACTCAGGTCTGGACTGAGAGTACATAGTAGACATGTATAGAACTCTCCACCACAAAACCACAGAACATACGTTCTTCTCAACACCACATCACACTTACTCTAAAATTGAACATATAATTGGAAGTCAATCCTTCCTCAGCAAATGCTAAAGAACAGAAATCATAACAAGCAATCTCTCAGACCACAGTGCAATTAAATAGAACTCAGCATTAAGAAACTCACTCAAAACCTCACAACTGCATAGAAATGGAATAACCTGTTCCTGAATGACTACTGGATGAATAATGAAATGAAGACAGAAATAAAGATGTTCTTCGAAACCAATGAGAACAAAGACATAACGTACCAGAATCTCCAGGACACATTTAAACCAGTGTCTAGAGGGAAATTTACAGCACTAAATGCGCATATGAGAAGTGAGGAAAAATCTAAAGTCAATACCTCATCTTCAAAATTAAAAGAGCTAGAGGTGTAAGATTAAACAAATTCAATAGCTAGCAGAAGACAAGAAATAACTAAGATCAGAGCAGAAATGAAGGAAATAGAGAGACACACACACACGCAAAACCCTTTGAAAAATCAATAAATCCAGGAGCTGGTTTTTTTAAAAACATCAACAAAATAGATAGACTGCTAGCCATACTAAGAAAAAAGAAAAGAGAGAAGAATTGAATAGATGCAATAAAAAATGTTAAAGGGAAATCACCAGTAATTCCACAGAAATACAAACTACCATCGGACATTACTACAAACAACTCTATGCACATAAACCAGTAAACCTGGAAGAAATGGGTAAATTCCTGGACACTTACACCCTCCCAAGACTAAACCAGGAAGAAGTTCAATCCCTGAATATATCAATAACAAGGTCTGAAGTAGAGGCAATAATTAATAGCCTACTAACCCAAAAAAAGTCCAGATCTAGACAGGTTCACAGCCGAATTCTACCAAATATGCAAAGAGGAGTTGGCACCATTCCTTCTGAAATTATTCCAAACAATACGAAAAGAGGGAATTCTACCTAACTCATTTTATGAGACCAACATCATCCTGATACCAAAACCTGGCAGAGATACAACTAATAAAGAAAATTTCAGGCCAATATTCATGATGAACATTGATGCAAAAATCTTCAATAAAATACTGGCAAACTGAATGCAATGGCACATCAAAAAGCTTTTTCACACGATCAAGTAGGCTTCATCCTGGGGATGCCACGCTGGTTCAACATACACAAATCTATAAATGTAATCCATCACATAAACAGAACCAAAGGCAAAAACCACGTGATTATCTCAATAGATGCAGGGAAGGCCTTGACAAAATTTAGTAGCCTTTTATGCTAAAAACTCTTAATAAACTAGGTCTTGATGGAACATATCTAAAAATAATAAAAGTTATTTATGACAAACTCACAGCCAATATCATACTGAATGGGCAATAACTGGAAGCATTCCCCTTGAAAACTGGCACTAGACAAGGATGCCCTCTCTCATCATTCCTATTCAACATAGTATTGGAAGGTCTACCCAGAGCAATCAGAAAAGAAAAAGAAATAAAGGGTATTTAATTAGGAAAAGAGGAAGTCTAATTGTCTCTATTTGCAGATGACAAGATTGCATTTTATAAGACCCCCTCACCCCAGGCTAAAATCTGCTTAAGCTGATAAGCAGCTTCAGCTAAGTCTCAGGATACAAAATCAATGTGCAAAAATCATAAGCATTCCTATACACCCAATAACAGACAAACAAGGACCAAATCATGAGTCCCAATCACAATTGCTACAAAGAGAATAAAATACCTAGTAATATAACTAACAAAGGACGTGAAGGACCTCTTTAAGGAGAACTACAAACCACTGCTCACGGAAATAAGAGAGGACACAAAAAGATATAAAAACATTTCATACTCATGGTTGGGAAGAATCAGTATCATCAAAATGACCATATTGCCCAAAGTAATTTATAGATTCAGTGCTATTCCAATCCCCGTCAGACTACCATTGACCTTCAGAGCTGAAAAAAAACCAGCTTAGCTTAAACTTCATATGGAACCAAAAAAAAAGAAAAAGAAAGAAAGAAAGAAAGAAAGAAAGAAAGAAAGAAAGAAAGAAAGAAAGAAAGAAAGAAAAGCCCAAGTAGCCAAGACAATCCTAAGCAAAAAGAACAAAGCTGGAGGCTTCACACTACCTGACTTCAAACTATACTACAAGGCTACAGTAATCAAAACAGAATGGTACTGGTACCAAAACAGAGATATAGACCAATGGAACAGAACAGAGGCCTCAGAAATAATGCCACACATTTACAACAATTTGATCTTTGACAAACCTGACAAAAACAAGCAATGGGGAAAGGAAAACCTGTTTAATAAACGGTGTTGGGAAAACTGGCTAGCCACATGCAGAAAGCTAAAACTGGACCCCTTCCTTACAACTTACACAAAAATTAACTCCAGATGGATTAAAGATTTAAACATAAGACCTAACACCATAAAAACCCTAGAAGAAAGCCTAGGCAGTACCACTGAGGACATAGGCATAGGCAAGGACTTCATGACTAAAACACCAAAAGCATTGGCAAGAAAAGCCAAAATAGACAAATGGGATCTTATTATACTTAAGAGCTTCTGCACAGCAAAAGAAACAATCATTAGAGTGAAGGGGCAAATGAACAGAATGGGAAAAACTGGTTGCAATCTACACATCTGACAAAGGGCTAATATCCAGAATCTACAAAGAACTAAAACAGATTTACAAGAAAAAAACAAACAAATCCATTCAAAAGTGGGCTAAGAACATGAACAGACACTTTGCAAAAGAAGACATTTATGTGGCCAACAAGCATATGAAAAAATGCTCATCATCACTGGTTATTAGAGAAATGCAAATTAAAACCACATTGAGATACCGTCTCATGCCAGTTTGAATGGCAATCATTAAAAATCCTGGAGACAACAGATGCTGGAGAGGATGTGGAGAAATAGGAGCACTTTTACACTGTTGGTGGGAGTGTAAGTTAGTTCATCCACTGTGGAAGACAGTATGGCAATTCCTCAAGGACCTAGAAATAGAAATTCCATTTGACCCAGCAATCCCATTACTGGGTATATACCCATGGGATTATAAATCATTGTATTATAAAGGCACAAGCACATGTATGTTCATTGTGGCACTGTTTACAATAGCAAAGACTTGAAACCATATCAAATGCTCATCCAAGATAGGCTGGGTAAAAAAAAATGTGGCACATATACACCATGGAACATTATGGAGCCATAAAAAAGGATGAGTTCATGTCATTTGCATGGACATGGATGAATCTGGAAACCATCATTCTTAGCAAACTGACACGGGAACAGAAAACCAAACACTGCATGTTCTCACTCATAAGTGGGTGTTGAACAATGAGAACACATGTACACAGGGAGTGGATCATCACACACTGGGGTCTGTTGGGGGTGGGGGACTAGGGCAGGGATAACAGGGGGTGGGGAGATTGGGGAGTGATAACATTAGGAGAAATACCTAATGTAGGTGACGTGGATAAAGGTAGCAAACCACCATGACATGTGTATGTCTATGTAACAATCCTGCAAGATCTGCACATGTACATCAGAACTTAAAGTAAAATAAAAAAAAAAAAACATAAAAAAGAAAACATCACAATTTCTTAAGGGACATGGCATGGACACAGTGACAAATTTAGCTCCATACTTTCCCAATCCAATAGGAGGTTCAGCACCCACAATGTTCACTTATGTCGGGTGTCCCCAGCCAAAGCCAGTGGGGAGCTCAGCACTATCAGTGTCACTATTACTGCTACCATGCAGGAGCCTCCAGGGAGCCTCAGACACACCATGCTGGAAAACAGGACAAGACCAGGTGCTAGAGCAGCAGGCAACTCTCATTCAGGAAGACCTATGGATCTCCCCCTTACCCCCGCCCAACCGTTTGCTCCTGGATTGGGTAATCTCATGTTGGGGAGCCAGTCAGTGAGTTAATAGCATCATCAGTTGCTGGTCAGAGATGCAGTAGAAAGGTCCTCTTCTGAAACATTTTCCTTCTTTAAAGGATTGTTTTAATTTAGTACTTGAAAGTTTTATCCAGTTACATGTAAAACACTTTAATTGGGTCTCTATTGTGAGCCAGCTCTGTGCTGGTCAGTGATGCGTTTGCAAGTTTGAGCCTTGTAAGGGCATTCATTTCCCACTTAACAGAAGTATATGCAGGAGTGAGAGTGTTTAGGAGTAAAGAAGATGGAGGGAACATGGTTGCAAACCAGGAGACCTTTAATCGGGTCCTCATTGTGCCATAATGTAATGTTGAGCTGAGCACAGCCTGCCAGGCAAGTGAGTGGAATGAGCCCAGCTGGCCCAAACAGAACTCAGGCAACAGTATTACCAGCCACAGGATTCTGGCAAGAAACGGGACACCCCAATGATTCTGTAACCCAAACCACATCTTGAATCGTACTACCATTGAATTTGGCAAAGCAAAGTTATCTTTTTTTTTTCCATTAATTTATTTTATTGCATTTTAGGTTTTGGGGTACATGTGAAGAACATGCAAGATTGTTGCATAGGCACACACGTGGCAGTGTGATTTGCTGCCTT
>NW_016107339.1:13714428-13715725 GCF_001604975.1 Cebus imitator | reverse complement strand
GGCTGTTGATACCTGCGCATGCTTCGCGAAGTTCTCGTGTTGTGTTTTTCAGCTCCATCAATTCACTTTTATTCCTTTCTATTTTGTCCATTCTCATGAGCATTTCGTCAAATCTTTTTTCAATGTTCTTAGTTTCTTTGCATTGGGTTAGAACATGTTCTTTTAGTTCACAGAAGTTTCTTACTACCCACCTTCTGAAATCTGATTCTGTCATTTCATCACACTCGTTCTCCATCCAACCTTGTTCCCTTGCTGGTGAGGAGTTGTGATCCCTTTCAGGAGGAGAGGTGTTCTGGTTTTGGGTGTTTTCATCCTTTTTGCGCCGGTTTCTTCCCATCTTTAAGGATTTATCCACCTGTCGACTTTTTAGTTGCCGGCTTTCAGATTGGGTCTCAAATCTTTCAGATTGACATTCGGTTTGTTGATGATGAGGTTATTTCTGTTTCTTGGTTTTCCTTCTGACAGCCTGGCCCCTCTGCTGTAGGTCTGCTGAGGTCCACTCCAGGCCCTGCTTGCCTGGGGTTCACCTGCAGCAGCTGCTGAACAGTAAGGGCTGTTACCAGTTTTCTTCTTCTGCTATCTTTGTCCTTGAAGGATACCCGCCAAGTGTCAATCTGATCTCTCTTTTATGAGGTGGCTGTTTGGATATACAGGGGTCAGCAAGCTGCTTGAGGAGACGGTCTCTTCTTTATAGGAGCTCAAATGCTGAGCTGTGAGCTCTGTTGTTCATTCAGAGCTGCTGGGCAGGTATGTTTAGGTCTGCTGCTGCATAACTCATAAACTGCTTTTTGTTCCCTGGTGCTCTGATCCAGGGATTTAGGGCTTTATGAGTTTCCGTTATGCTGCTGCCTTCTTTTTTTTTCCTTCAGAGCTGCCCTGTCCAGCAAGGAGGCAGCCTAGTCACTGTCTGCCTGTAGAGGCTTTGCTGAGCTGCTGTGGGCTCCGCCCAGCTGCCGAGTGAACTTCCCTGCAGTCCTGTTTATATGGGTGTAGTTAGAACTGCCTAGGCAAGGGTGGCCTGCCTCTGTTAAGGCGGAGCCTCTCTGCAGTGGCGTGTTGCCTTGGCAACAGTGGGCTGCCTCAGCAATGGTGGGTTGCCTTGGCAACGGTGGGCTGCCTCATCATTGGCTGACTACGTCTGTAGTGGTGGGCTGCCTTGGTAATGGCGGATGCCCCTCTCCCACAGAGCTGGACCATCTGGGGTTCACCTGTGCTTGCTGTGAAACTCTCAATCCAGAGAATTTCTGATTGCTGTCTTTTGTGGGGGTGGGGCAGCCGTGCCTGATCGCCTGGCTCC
>NW_016107339.1:13691027-13714075 GCF_001604975.1 Cebus imitator | reverse complement strand
AATTTGGTGTTCCAGTCACCTGTTGAATAGGCCCTGAGGTCTGTGTGTTTTCCCCTGTGGTGACTCACTGCGCTGGCTTAAACAGCGGCACTAAGATTTGTGGCGCATTTTTTGCCCTGGAATCTACTGTCCTGGTTCCCTGCTCAGTCCCCTTTTTAAACAGACGAATGGGCGACTTCCCATGGCTCCAATCGTCAGCCAAAAGGGCACCCAGACCGGTGTATTTTGCATGGAGAACCGCTGCTCCAGGGTGCCAACAAAGTAGCAGCACGGGGCAAAGCAGCAGCGCTGGCTGGCACAGCCGCACTGGCCGAAACAGCCATGCTGGTGACCCATGGAGTTCCTCCGCCTGGGAATTGCCTAGTCCGTGGGCAATAAAAATGCAGCATCCACTCACCCTCTGCACTTTCACTGGGAGGGGCAATCCTGAGCTGTTTCTAAACGGCCATCTTGGATCTGGATCCAAAGCAAAGTTATCTCTTATCAAAAGCATGGAAATAAGGTTAGAGGGAGTACTTTCTTTTTTTTTTTTTTCAGTTATGACTAACGGTTTATGCACACAGGTGCAAGATTACTTTCTGCACCACATTTTGTCTTTGTAATAAGCATATTACAAAGACACTATTTCTTAGTGGCTCATTAAAACAAGTTACATTTTGTTTACTCAGAATTTATTAGTGAACCAGAAGTTTCACTGTTCTTATTGAACTAAATATTGACATATCATATTGCTGTTTTGGCCTGCAACACTTTTGGTTACTCTTTTGAAAAGCACCTTAGGTTTTTTCTTCCAATTTGCTTTGTAATTAAAAACTTTAAAACTTTTTTTCTCACAATAGAGTCATAATAATTCTTCCTCTATTCCTGTCCTACAGTCAGGATGAGTTTTGTAGGTTAGGTTAATGTACTCCAGGTTGTGTAATAACACATACATTGCTATTAACAATCTTTGTAAGCTAATCTACATTTTGCTACAATATAATCCAAAAAAGTATGTGATTGATAACCACATTCATTACCGTGCTATGGGAAAAAAACCACTTTTTATTTTGTGAAGTTTTCTAAGAAAATCATTTGCATATCTAGAATTTATTTTCAAACTAAGTGCCATGAAGAACTGCTTGAAACTGCCCCCAAAGTCATTTTAAACTACACCAGAATGTGGACTTACAATAAAACAATTTTAGCAACCCTGGAGGAAATGCTTGGTACTATGCCTGTGTCAGGTTTTATAACACAGTGGCATGTCCTGTTGAATGAGTATGTTTTTGTGTTTTGTTTTGGTTTTATTTTTAAATCACTCACTAAGTATTTGCTTTTTAATACTATCTTAAAAATTGGGAACAAATACTGCCTCACCTGGGGTCTCTGTAACACAGTGTTCATAAAGAGGCAAAGGCACATACTGTTTCTCTACATACAAGGTCAACATTCCACCAATAATAGCAAATCTCCCTTTATTATAGATATTAGAACGCTATCATCACTTGGGCAAGTCAATCAAGAGGGCTTAGATGACAGCTGGGCAAATTTTAATCTGTTTATTTCTACAATTTGTTTTTATTAAAAGTTTTGTGAAGAAAAGAATCCTATAAATAGTAAAAAAGGAGAAACAGTGCTCCATGGTCTGAAGCAAATGGAGTCAATACATCTGTAAACAAGGTAAGATTGCTCAGGCTATTAAAAATACAAAAATAGAATGAGTCACAGATAGCAAGACTGTTCAAGGGCTGGGAGTGGGAAATGGGAAGTGTTTAATCCCAAGTTTTGGTGCCCTAAAATGGTCAGTAGTATAGTTAATTCTCAATTCTCTAGCTGTGATCACCGGTGCCTTCTGTGCTTTCCCACAGAAAACCACATTAGTTGAACCCAGTGCTCAGTCATTTTAGGGAGAGGGTTGAGACAACACTGCCAGCAACACAGCGGGAACCAACCAAGTAGGGAATATTAGCATTCCTGAGAGAATGTGAAACAGTTCTCAACATAGTATTTCTCCCTTCTTTTACAGTAAAATATTGGAAGTAAATAAAGATATGAAATGCAACATCTTTCTAGGGGTGTTTTACATTCAGTTGTTTGGAAGCATAACAGATTTAGCTCCTTTAAATCTTCCTGTTAGAAAGTATAGAATTACGGCCGGGCGCAGTGGCTCAAGCCTGTAATCCCAGCACTGTGGGAGGCTGAGGCGGGTGGATCACGAGGTCAAGAGATCGAGACCATCCTGGTCAACATGGTGAAACCCCGTCTCTACTAAAAATACAAAACATTAGCTGGGCATGGTGGCGCGTGCCTGTAATCCCAGCTACTCAGGAGGCTGAGGCTGGAGAATTGCCTGAACCCAGGAGGCGCAGGTTGCGGTGAGCCGAGATCACGCCATTGCACTCCAGCCTGGGTAACAAGAGCAAAACTCCGTCTCAAAAAAAAAAAAAAAAAGAAAGTATAGAATTACTCTATCACCTTTTGACGTGCAGTAAGACAAGAAAAAAAGTCATGTGAGGATAATACAGTTTGCAGGTGAATCTGCAACAAGAAATCTGCTCAACTCATAGATCTGTAGATTCATAGGGAAGATAAGCTCTAAGTGACCATGTCACAGAGACATGCAGGTGCTGAATTTCTTAGTAGATGCCGCCTGAGTAAACCAGATGTAGCTAGTGGGCAAAGGAAAAAAAGAAAATAAATCTTGTCCTCTACATGCATAGTTATGTTGTGAGAGTAATCCCCAAACTGAAAAGGCCATTTAATTTTCACAAGGAATTAATTAGGCAGGCCAGCTCACTTTAAACACTAGCTCATCTCTTTAAACCTAGTTTTTACCAATGACTTGAACTAAAAACAATGCAAACCACTGGGTCATGCACAGACAAATAGTTAAAACTCTTTAAAAAAAAAAATAAAAGGGCATAAGGGCATGAGTGGAAAATAAACCCTATGTGCCTAAGGGGTTGGGGGTGGGAGGAAGAAAACCACTTAGTATTTTGTATAGAATGGGGAAGAGAGGAAGATACTTTCATTATGGCTTTAGGATGGAAGCACTTTCAAAGCTTGTTCCCATTATTTTATTATCACCATGCAATGCTTCTGGAAGATATGGCATAAGTTTCTTTCTCTACTGTGAAATTTTCTAAATATTCTATGAGGACAGTTTCCACGTGTTGATTGTTTCAAGTTTCTTCAAACTGATTTTTCTCAATATACTGTACTATTTTGATGCTCTTTTGGTGAATTTTCTGGTGTTTGAGCTGGATATTTGCTGATGATTCTTGGGTGAATTTTCTGGAGTTGAGTGCGTTATTTGCAGTGAGGGGAGCTGGAGGATTGATGTGATCCCTTCATACTGAACTGTCTCCATGTCAAATGTATCATATAAGCTCTGGGAGGGTTAGAGCAGGCAGACAGCCAGAAATGAGCAGACATGGGAGCCCCTGGGCAAAGAAATCTTGGAGTCACAGCCCCCTGATAATCAGCACTGTGCACCAATAGCACAAAGGACAATGGCTACACTGGCTACATCTAGCCTTGTGTTTGGGCTCCTCAGGCCCTGGAGGGGACTTATCAGGCCCTACCCAGAAACAGCCATGGCAAGGACTTTCTTCACTGATGAAATTGTGCACTGCTCCAATAACTTGCCATAGAATAGGCTTTTGCTTATTATGATAGTTAAAAACACATCTCTAGGTGGAGATTTTAAATACTGAGACATGCAACGTGTGTAGCAGCATGTACAACCACAGAGCATTTGCACCCGAAGAGTCCTCCTGGAACATCCTTGTAAGTGACACCCCCTCATGCCCCTTCATGAATAATCATTGAGATTCTCATAAAGAGAGTCCTTCAGCACTGGCTGCTGCTGGCTCCTTCTTTGAGCAGCCCACTCTGTCTCCTCTTTCAGAATTTACTGTCTCTCTATATAAACACTGCTACCACTATTTTTTCCAGCTGGGACAGCCCAGAACTGTTTTCTGCTCCACTCTAGGAATGTACTTAATATTCCTTCAATCAACTCTGCTACTCAACCCTTGCTATGTGTCTCTTGGCTGAATTCTTTCTTCCAAGTTAGACAAAAATGAAGGATTCGTGCACTTCTTAGTAACAGAATCAATCAGAAATATCCAGGCTCATTGGGCTTGGCCTCTTTCTGAACATGTAAAGGAAATTGTGTTGCTGTGTTCTAGTCCTCAGCAGCAAAACCCTAAAGCAGGGTCTCACTGGAGATCTCTACTGCCAATGGGTTCAGAATCAGTTTTTGTTTTTTGAGCCTGCAAGTCAATGACATGTCTATATTTTCAGAAAAGTGAATCTGAAACCCCGGGGTTTGGCCCCTGAGAATGGGTGAGACACATGGAGAGGAGGAGATAGGGGGTAGAACGGGGAGCAGAATGAGAAGAGGACACACAAATATTACAAGATTCACATATCAGCATTGCTCCTTCCAGACTTAATGAGTAATGAGGTCAGACACTGAAGATTGGCATTGCCTATTCTTATAGAAAAGCCTTGGTTGCCTGTTCTATTGAAACCATCATATATTTGGACATGCGTATTTGGGTAGAAAAACTCACTAATGGGAGCATGGGCAGGATATGGCATTAAGATGAGAAGAAAATATTAAAAACACAGGATTTTTATGCTCATTTATCTGTAGAAGTATGATGATATTTATTTTAAAAATGGTCATTAGAAGGTATCACAAAACATAAAGATGAATTATCTGTGACAGTGTGATAGATTGCAAATATATATTGAGGTGAATTTGGATTTTATCTGGGCTGTATCAATTACTAGCTATGTTTTCACTGGTGTCTTACTTATCTTTGCCTCATATTCCTCATAAAAATACTAATGTTAACTTTTACTTACCCCTAATTTATAAACCCCTAATTTTAGTCAGTCATAGAGATGGATTTGACACTGGTCTCCCATTCCTCAGCTGCAGCACCTGATTAAAGATTAAAGCCTTCTGCTTTGGCAATACTCATTGTCATCTCAGTGATTGGCTTTCTGTGTGGTGAGCAGCACCACCCAGACCAAAGCCCTTATATTCAAGACCTAGAGTGAACCCCTGGTGTTTCAGTAACAAAAGTATCCTATGAAGTAGTCTCTCTGACCTAAAATTGTCCTGTGCTCCACCTCCTCATCCATTCCTCCTCCTTCTGAATCCTTGGAAACCACTATTTACTGTCTCTGTAGTTTTTCCATTTCCAGAATGTTATATAGTTGTAATCATATGGTACATAGTGTTTTCAGACTGGCTTCTTTCACTTAACAATATGCATATAGGTGTTCTCCATGTCTGTTCATTGCTTGATAGCTTATTTCTTTTTAATGTTATAACAACCCATGGTGTGCATATACCACAATATGTTTATCTACTCACTTACTGAAGGACATCTTGGTTTCTTTGAAGTTTTGGCAATTATGACTAAAGCTGCTATAAACATTCATGTACACTCATTTGTGTAAACACAGGTTTTCCACTCGTTCGGGCAAATAGGATCGCAATTGCTGAATCTTATGACAGAGTACGTTTAGTTTTCTAAGAAAAAGACAGAGTGTCTTCCAGATGAGGCTGAAGAATAGGGTCTAGAGACAGGGAAACTAAGGCCGTTTCAGTCTGTCTTCTGAATAGAACTAAACTGAAAGGAAATCCCTAACTTTCTATGCCTATGTAACAAAAGAACCAGAAACTACTCCATTTGTGAACCCCCACCTTTTCTGTGTGGCTCATGGGAAATTGAAAGAACCTCTGACTGTGTTTTGCAACCAATCAGATGTTTGCATAAAAGTGTAACTTTGTAACTTCATTTCAGCCTGTGATTGCTTGGGGAATTGTTTTCCTCAAAATTTCTAAGGCCTAGTGGTAAAAATTTAAGAAAAGCAAAATAAAACAAGCACAAACCAAGAAGGCACATAACCTTGTAAGACTTACAAATAAGCAACAAGTTTCTTTACCTATGCTTTAGAGAAAGCAGACTCTTGAGAATGTTGCTAATAGAGTCTTTGTTAACATACCTCCAATTGTAATATAAAATAAATGATGAAAAATGGAGAATACACTCAAACTCAGATAAGTATCAAATGAAAAGCCAAAGTAAATCCATATCGTCCCATGTAGCAAGACCATTTCTGAAACAGTTTTCACTGTACAAAAAAATTTCAGAGAAAGTTTAGGGAGTTCCCACATACCTCCTTCCCTAAAACAGCCCTCTGCTCAGTTTCTCCTGTTATTAACATTCTGCATTAGTGTTCCACACTTGTTACAATTAATGGAACAATACTGAGACTTACTGTTAACTAAGGTTGATAGTTACATTAGGGTTCTGTGGGTTCTGAGAAATACATAATGTTAGGTATCCACCTTAAAATGAAACCAACCCAATTGTTGCATAGTTATTTGGATAAACATAGAAATTGACACTAGGACTCTCAAAGCTTGAAATTTACATTTATCTGAGTTCCTTCCTCAAGAAAGGATCCTCATGTCTCTCAAAAATTATCATAGATCTGGAACTCACCAGATCGTCTCATCTAGACCATGATATGCCAGTCTCCATTGTACATTATGATCGTTTCTTTATTGTCCGGAATTCTTGTTTTTCCATACATAGTAACATTTCTTCTTTGCTACATAAACCCCTGATTTTAGTCAGTTAGGGAGGTGAATTTGAGACTGATCTCTCATCTACTCAGATGCAGTGCTTTAGAGATTAAAGCCTTCCTTGGCAATACTTGGCACCTCAATGATTGGCTTTCTGTGTGACCAGGGGAGGAGCTAGAAAAGTCCATGGTGTTTCAGTAACGAAAGCATCATACAAAGTAGTTTCCCTACCTATGCCTGAGGCTCAATCTCCTCACTCATCCCTCCTCCTCCTGAAGCCCTAGTCTATTTACTTTCCGTATTTTTGCCTTTTCCACAGTGTCATATAGTTGCAATTAAACAGTACAGGGCTTTTTCAGACTGGCTTCTTCCACTTAGCAATATACATATAGGTTACCTTCATGTGTTTTCATAGCTTGAAAGCTTATTTTTCTTTACTGTTGAATAATAACCCCATGGTATAGATCTATCACAATTTCTTTATCCACTCACCTATTGAGGACATCTTGGGGGCTTCCAATTTTTGGTAATTATGATTAAAGCTGCTATAAACATCCATGTACAGGTATTTGTGTGGACATAGGTTTTCCACTCATTTGGATAAATACTCAGACGTGTCATTGCTGGACTGTATGGTAAGAGTATGTGTAGCTTTGTGAGAAGCAGCCAGAGTGTCTTCCAAAGTGGCTGCGCCGTTTTGCATTCCCACCAGCAATGCGTCATTGTCCCTGTTGTTCTACATCCTTGCCAACATTTGGTTTTGTGAGCATTTTGGATTTCCACCAGAAAAGAAAAATGCTTTTTGAAAACATAGATTCACAGAAAATTGGAAATGCAGTACAGAGAACATATGTGTCCCCTTTTCCACCCAGTTTTTCTAAATGCTTAGATCTTAAGTAACTCTAGCACAGTATCAAAACCATTGCTTAGATCCTAAGTAACTTGAGCACACAGCCTCAGTATTTGTCCATGCCTCGACCTCAAATGCCTGTACATGTTTGAATACGTTGCCATGCACCCCCCACATCTGCCCCTTCTTTAATTCTTGGAGCATCCTGGTTATAGAATACATGGAAACTTCTGACTTTGGTATAATATGTGCCCATAGTTCTATGCCTGTGTCTTATCATATTTGCAGATTTATGTAACCACCACACAATCCGGTGGAGAGCTATTCCAATTCACAGAGATCTCCTCTCATGCTGCCCTTTAGAGTCACACCCTACTCCTTACACACCATCATCCTGACGACTGAGAACCACTAATTTGTTTTCCACCAATCTCTATTGCAGATTATAAATTCAGTGAACGTGAGAATGAAGTGCTCAGACAATTCCAGCTAAGTGGGTTAGGGAGCAACTCTTCTGAGAGAGTGCTGTCCCAAGATTCATCCGCTGAATATTTATTGAGAGAGCTTATTTAAACTACAATTCAGACAAACAAAAGACATCCACCTGCTGGCTCTCTGTGTTCCAGTCATGAGGCACATATGGCCTTGTAAAGCACTCAGACCACATTCTCAGGAGGCTGTTTTCAGTACTCCTTGTCACATATTCAGTTGCTTACCCTGTTTTCAGGGTCAAAGAGTTAGAGTCTCTGCACAAACAACACACACACAGAGCCTCAGTATTTGTCCTTGCCTCGACCTCAAATGCCTGTACATGTTTGAATATGTTGCAATACACCCCCCATATCGGCCCCGTCTTTAATTCTTGGAGCATCCTGGTTATTGAATACAAGGTAACTTCTGTTGTTCTCCTCTGGTCATATATGCATCGGGTGGCAGCACAGAGCCATCTGCAGATGCCTAGCAAACAGACACAGAAAAGAATAAGTATAGCGGCCATCACCCCAATGTGTATATTTAACCCAGACAACCAAGTATTTAGGTTTAACCACTGAAAGCCTTCTTGTAATTGCCGAAGGGTATTTGTTTATAATTGCTGTGACCAAGTTGTTGTTACTTTAACTTGCACTCGAGAGTAGAAATGTGAGAAGACAGGTGCTTGCTATAATCTTGCAGGTGTGCCTTCACTCTCTTCCCAGCATATTGTGTGATATTATATGGCAGAGGTGTGACACAGATGGAATTATATTGCCAATTACAATGTAAATTTTGACTGTAATGAATGCCTGCTGCTGATCCCCTGCCATTCAATGGCAGCTTCAAGAGTCTCCAGGTGAGACACAATAGTCTTATCAATCTTTACCTGTTCTTTAAATTCATGAGTTACATTGTATACCATGTGGTTCACCACTGAGGCTGCATGAATAGATTCTGCTGTAGAGACAGCTGCAGTAGCAGCAGTTGCTAGTATAATAATAAGTGAGACAAAAAAGACAATTAAAGTAGCCAGAAATCTTTTTTTTCTCAGTATGAGACAGTGCTTTTGAAAATAAACACAGCGTGGAATCCCCTTCCCAGCTCTGGTAAAATTTACAGGGAGCCACCATTCTGCATGCCATTTTAAGATTATGACATAGATTATATTAACTGTGTACCATGTTGATGAAACAAACATGTAGCACACAAACTACTGCAAGAGACATTAATAATATAAAAAGGCTTATTCTGCTCTGTGTTAGGAACACCTTGCCCAAGCAGAAGTATATAGGGGTGTGTAGTGCAAATCACAACTGTATTGTAACATTGTTGTGCAAGGAGAGGGTGTAGTTGCCACTGTTACTAATAATGAACTCACCTTGTGAAAGAACACTTTGAAAAAGGGAAGTCCTAGTCTCCAAATTTGGGAATAAGCAGGACTTAAAGCTTGTTTCCCTTTTAGTTGTAACATTGGTCCTGAAAGCCCATACCCTGACCAAGTGATAGAGCTATTTGAAGGACTCCCAAATCCAATAGTCTGGTTTGCAGACACAAGACTATCATGGGGACCAGGCTGGGCGTGGTGGCTCACGCCTGTAATCCCAGCACTTTGGGAGACGGACAGGGGTGTATCACCTGAGGTCAGGAGCTTGAGATCAGCCTGGCCAACATGGTGAAACCCTGTTTCTACTAAATACAAAAATTAGCCAGGCGTGGTGGTAGGCGCCTGTAATCCTAGCTACTTGGGAGGCTGAGGCACGATAATCACCTGAACCCAGAATTCGGAGGTTGCAGTGAGCAGATATCACCCCACTGCACTCCAGCCTGGGTGACAGAGTGAGACTTCATCTCAAAAAAAAAAAAAAAAAAAAAAAGATTATTACGAGGACCTTGATCAAGTAAGGTGCTATTATCAAACAGAGATCCTTGACGTGGCACAGCCTGTCTGCATGCCTCAAACTACATCGTCTGTCCCTTCTTCAACTTGCCTAGACTGCCGGAGACCAAATTGGCACTCCACAGCATTTCAGCAACTCTCCTGCTCCAGGCCTCTGTGGGCAGCAAGAAAGCCAGAGCCATATAGGATAAAACCCAGGAGGCCGCATGCAACTTCCCGTTATACTCCAGGGAAACAGAAAAAAGACAAGGCCAAGGCCGAGGCTGGAAGCAGGAAGTGAGAACTTGCATACTAGAAAGACAATCATAATCAACCACTTTCCTTCCCTCCTGGAGACATCCCTCCAGCAGGGAGGTTGGACAAGGGGGCGCAGCCACCCGGTCACACAGATGTTCACTGACCGGAGGTCTTATCCAAGAACCATCCCTTGGGCGGCCCCCAATCTCCTCAAGGGGGATGGAAGGTGCTGTTGCCTGAACAGGGCCAATGGATGCAGGTCTTTTTGAGAGGGGAGGAAAAGAGGGCAATGGCTTTTCCACTGGGGGAGGAAAAGGCTCTGGTCTGTCCTCATCATCACTAAGAAAATCCTCTTCCTTATGCCCCACAGAAGTGAGTGAGGTGGGGAGAGGAGCCCCTCCTTGTTGTTCTGGTTCCTGTGTTTCCTTTCCCTTTAATTCTTCTGAATTCCCTTTAGATGGAGTTAATGGGCAATCTGGCATATAAAGAGGGTACAATGTAGAGCGTATAAGGGCCCAGGTGGTCAAAAGAGTAACATTAGTAAAATGGCCCTGCTCAAATTCTCTTTTCAGGAAGCAACCCACCTGCTACCATAACTCGTTCCTTGATCAGGGAACCAAGCCCATTCCTGCTGAATTAAAAACATAAGCTTATGCAGAGCTTCAGACTCCACAGTGCACTGGATAGCAGTAAGTAATTCTTGCACTGTTTTGAAAAATACTTTTCGCTCTTGGATCATTTCCTGACTGGTGATGACCCAATCCCTAATATTATACATGTCAGTCCCATCCTCCTCATAGCGAGTGGGGACTGGCTCCTACCGGGATTCCCTGAAGATTGATGAGTCGACCTCCTCCACTCTAACTTCAAGGTGACCATGTTGGGGTCACCACTTGCAGCTTATAGCTTGCAGTGGACGTTGAGAATAAAATATAGATACCTTCAGCTGCACGAGGTGGGGACCAACTCTTCTGAGAGAGTGCCACCCCAAGATCTGTCCACTGAATATTTATTGAGAGAGCTTGTTAAACTACAATTCAGACAAACAGAAGACAGCCACCAGGTGGCTTTTTACAGTCTGGTCATGAGGCACACATGGCCTTGTGAAGCACTGGGACCACATTCTCAGGAGGCTGTTTTCAGGGCTCCTTGTCACACAGTCCTTTCCCTGCCCTGTTTTCATGGTCACGGAGCTGAAGTCTCTGCAGAAACATACACACAGTGCCTCAGTACCTGTCCATGCCCCGACCTCAAATGCCTGCACATAAGTTTGAATGTTGCTGTGCACACCCCACACTCTGTAATAGTGTCATTTTGAAAACATTACATAAATAGAATCACACAGTATGTGAGTTTTGTGACTGGCATTTTCTCCTCCGCATAATGTCCTTGAGATCCATCCACATTATCACATGTATCAACAATTTGCTCTTTTTTATTGCTGAGGAACACTCCATTAGATGGAGGCACTGCAGTTTATTTGCCTGCTGAGGGACATTTTGGCTGCTTCTAAATTTGGCACTGTTACAAATAAAGCTGTGATGAACATGTTTGTAAGATTTTTGTGTGAACATGGTGTTTTATTTCTCTGATATAAATGTCCCAGAATGTAATTCCTGGCTCATATGGCAAATATATGTCTAGTACTTCAAAACACTGCCAAACTGTTTTGTAGAAGAACTGTGACATTTTGCATTCTTACCATCAGTGTATGAGAATTCCCGTTTTTCCGCATTCTCACCGGCACTTACCATTGTCAGTTGTATTTTTTTTTTTTAGTTATATTCAGAGGTGTGTAGCGCTGTTATATCAAGTTCTTAATTTGCGTTTCCCTGATGTCTAGTGACTTGCATGCCGTTCATTGTGGCTTATTTGCCATGTATACATATGTTCTTTGATAAAATGTCTCTTCATGTGTTTTGCTCATTTTGTAATTAAATGTTATAGCCTGCACTCTATTACAGATTTTGTAGTAGAGCTTTTATAGTTGAGTATACATTGTAGATAATGTATTCTTGGTAATATATGTGGTTTTAAATATTTTCTCCATATCTCTAGCTTGCTTTCCATTTCTTAGCAGGATACCTTACAGAACAACAGTTTTAAATTTTGATAAAGTCCCGTTCACTGATTTTTGTCTTTGTTGTTGTATTTTACATATAGTGGTCTTGGTGTCATGTCTAAGAACTCAGAACGCAGACAAAAGGCCCTTGCTCCTGACGATTTCCTCATTTTTCTACTTCTTTTTTTTTTTTCTTTGAGATGGAGTTTTGTTCTTGTCATCCAGGCTAGAATGTCATGGTGAGATCTTAGCTCACCATAACCTCTGCTTCCTGGGTTGAAGTGATTCTCCTGTCTCAGCCTCCCGAGTACCTGGGATTACAGGTATGTGCCACCATGCCCAGCTACTTTTTTTTTGTATTTTTTAGTAGTGATTGGGTTTCTCCATGTTGGTCAGGCTGGTCTCAAACTCCTGACTGCAGGTGATTCACCTGCCTCATCCTCCCAAAGTGCTGGGGTTACAGGTGTCAGCCACGACACCTGGCCGATTTTCTCATATGTTTTCTTCTAAACATTTTACATGTAGACATGATTTCATTGGGTGTAAATGTTTTCATAAGGTGTGAGAATGTGTTGTTTCTTTCCTGCTTTTTCTTCTTCTTCTTCTTTGCTTCTTTTTTATTTTTGCTTGGTTCTGTTTGTCTATGGATTTCCACTTTCTCCTAAACCATCGTTTGAAAAGACCAGATTATCTTACCTCCGTTGAATTATTTTGCATCTTTGTCAACATGAGTTGGCATAGGTGTATTTCTGTATTCTCTATACTGGTCCATTAATCTACGTCTATCCCTGCACTAGTGTCAATCAGTGTTAATTACTACAGCTATAAAAATTCTGAAATTTGGTTACGGTTACTTCTCCATCTGTTCTTCCCTATGAAGTTTGTTTTACCTGTACTCATTCCCTTGCTTCTTCATACACATTTTAGAATAACTTTGCCTACAACTATTGTAAATGTTGCTGGAATTTAGAAAGAAATTGTATTAAACTTGAATATCAAATTGGGGAGGATTGACTTCTTTAGTTTTCTAGCAGATGAACACAATAAATCTCTTCATTTCTTCAGATTTTTTATTTCTCTGTCAGCATTTCAACACGGATTGTGTACATGTTCTATATACTTATGAAGTTTTCTGAGTGAACATTAATTCATGTTATATTTTTAATGTTTTGATTTCTTTATTACTGTATATTCAAATAAAATTGATTTTTTTGGTTGATCTTGAATTCTGTGATCTTTGTGAATTTTCTCATTAGCTGAACAGAAAAGGAAAAGCATTCAGTCTTTCACCATTAAGTATCATTTAGCCACAACATTTTTGTTGAAATTATTTATCAAGTTGAGGAGGTCCTCCCCTATCCTATTATTTTGAGGGTTTTTAAAATCATAAATGAATGTTCAATTATGTCAAAAGCCTTCTCTACATCAATTGATAGAATCATGTGATGTTTCTTCTTTGGCTTGCTAATATGGTGAATGACATTAATTGATTTCAAATATTAAACCAGACTTGCAACCCTAGAATAAATGCTACTTGGCATAGTTTACTTATTTTTTTTAATTTGACTGATTTTTATTTGCTAACATTTGTTAGGGAGTTTTACATCTAAAGTCATGCAGGTGTATTGGTTAATTTTCTTTTGCGGTACTGTTTTTGTATGCTTTTGATTTTAGAAAATGCTGGCCTCATAAAGTAAATTGGAATGTGTTCCTTTCTCTCCTGTTTTCTGGAGGAAATTTTGCTGACTTTAATTCTATTGAAACTTTTGGTGTATTTCTCCTGTGAAACTATTCTGGCCTAGAGATTTGTCCTTCAGCAGTCTTTATATTATAAGTCCAATTCCTTTCATAATGATAGAGCTTTTCAATTTATCTATATCATATTGAATTAGTTGTAATAGTGAGTAATTTTTAAGGGTTTTTTTTTTCCATTTCACCTAAGTGTATTTGGTGTACTATTGATATAGAAGGATCTGTAGTGATATAACATGTTTCAACTCCAATGTTAATGTTTTTCACCCTTTTCCCTTTTATTTTGTCCTAGAAATTTGTCAGTTCTATTAATCGTTTGAAATGAGAAACTTTTCCTTTCACTCATTTTCCTTCTTTCTGTTTTTCTTCCTTTTTTTGGAAACGAAATTTTTTGCTCTTGTTGCCCAGGTTGGAGTGCAATGGCGCGATCTCTGCTCACCACAACTTTTGCCTCTCCGGTTCTAGTGAATCTCCTGCCTCAGGCTCTAGCTGCAATTACGGGAATGCACCACCACGCCTGGCTAATTTTTTATTTTTATTTATTTATTTGTATTTTTTATTGTACTTTAGATCCTGGGGTACATGTGCAGATCATGGTACAAACATGGCAATGTGATTTGCTGCCTCCATTCCTCCATCACCTACATCTGGCTTTTCTCCCCGTGTTATCCCTGCCTGACCTCCTGCCTGCTGTCCCTCCCTTGGCCCCCCTCAACAGACCCCAGTGTGTGATGCTCCCCTCCCTGCGTCCATGTGTTCTCGTTGTCCATAACCCACCTATGAGTAAGAATATGTGGTGTTTGATGTTCTGTTCTTGTGTCACTTTACTGAAGATTATGGTTTCCAGATTCATCCATGTCCCTACAAAGGACACAAACTCATCATTTTTTATGGCTGCATAGTATTCCATGGTGTATATGTGCCACATTTCCCTTGTCCAGTCTATCTGCAATGGGCATTTGGGTTGGTTCCAAGTCTTTGCTATTGTAAACAGTGCTGCTATAAACATTCCTGAGCATGTGTCTTTATAATAGAATCATTTGTAGTCCTTTGGGTATATACCCAGTAATGGGATTGCTGGGTCAAATAGAATTTCTATTTCTAGGTCCTTGAGGAAGTGCCATACTGTCTTCCACAATGATTGAATTGGTTTGCACTCCCACCAACAGTGTAAAAGTGTCCCTATTTCTCCACATCGTCTCCAGCATCTGTTGTCTCCAGATTTTTTAATGATCAGCATTCTAACTGGCGTTAGGTGGTATCTCAATGTGGTTTCGAATTGCATTTCTCTAATAATCAGTGATGATGAGCATTTTTTCATATGTTTGTTGGCCTCATATATGTCTTCCTTTGAAAAGTGTCTGTTCATATCCTTTACCCACTTTTGGATGGGTTTATTTGTTTTTTTCTTGTAAATCTGTTTTAGTTCTTTGTAGATTCTGGATATAAGCCCTTTGTCAGATGGGTAGATTGCAAAAATTTTTTCCCATTCTGTTGGTTGCTGGTTCACTCTAATGATTGTCTCTTTTGCTGTAAGAAGCTCTGGAGTTTAATTAGATCCAATTTGTCTATTTTGGCTTTTGTTGCCAAAGCTTTTGGTGTTTTAGTCATGAAGTCCTTTGCTATGCCTATGTTCCAAATGGTTCTGCCTACATTTTCTTCTAGGGTTTTTATGGTGTTAGGTCTTATGTTTAAGTCTTCAATCCATCTGGAGTTAATTTTAGTGTAAGGTGTTAGGAAGGGGTCCAGTTTCTGCCTTTTGCACACTGCTAGCCAGTTTTCCCAAAACCATTTATTAAACAGTGAATCATTTCCCCATTGCTTGTTTTTGTCAGATTTGTCAAAGATAAGATGGTTGTAGATGTATGGTGTTTCCTCCAGGGCCTCTGTTCTGTTCCATTGGTCAATATCTCTATTTTGGTACCAGTACCATGCTGTTTTGAATACTGTAGGCTCATAGTATAGTTTGAAATCAGGTAGCATGATGCCTCCGGCTTTTTTTGTATGTGTGCTTAGGATTGTCTTGGCTATGCAGACTCTCTTTTGGTTCCATGAAATTGCCCTGTTAATTTTGTATTTTTAGTAGAGAATCAGTTTCTCCATATTGGTCAGGCTGGTGTCGATCTCCCGACCTCAGGTGATCCACTGGCCTTGGCCTCCCAGACTCCTGGAATTACAGGCATGAGCCCCCAAGTTCTGCCCTTATATTCATTTGTTAAAAAAACTTCTTCTTGCTTAGGGTTATTTTGGACTACTTTTCTAGAATCTTGAGGTGGGAACTGAGATTATTGGTTTTTGATCCTTTCTCTTTTTCAGTGTATATATTTTGCACTATAAATAGCTCTTCAAAGCACTGCTTTAGCTGTGTGTCAAATAGTCTGATATGTTGCATTTTCATTTTCACTTAGTTGAATACACTTTTTATGTTCCTTAACACATCTTTTTTTGATCCATGAGTAATTTAAAAGTATGTTATTAATTTACCATGTGTTTGGGGTTGTACCGATTTTCTTCATGTTACTGATCTGGTTCAACTCCACAGGTTTTGGAGAACACAGCCTGTATGATTTCAATTCTTTCACATTTGTTGAGGTTCCTTTTATGGTCAAGGATATGATCTATGTTGGGAAATATCCCATGGACAGTTTAAAAATGTGTTTTGTGCTGTTTGGTGTGGTGGTCTGTAAATGTCTATTCGATCTTATTGGTGGATAGTCTTGTTGCGTTTCATTATGTTGCTGAGTTTTTGGACAGTTCTTTTATAAATTTTTTAGAGATGGTTTGTGAATTCTCAAAGATTAACTGTGTATTTGTCTATTTCTCCTTTTGGTTCTGACCATCTTTGCTCTACTTTTTGTAACTCAGTTGTTTGGTGCACACACATTTAGAGTTGCTGTGTCTTCTTTCCGGATTAACACCTTTAGCATTATGTAGTGTTTCTGTTTGTCTCTCAGAATATTCTTTGCTCTGTGGGTTTTTTTTTTTTTTTTTTTTTTTTTTTTTCTGTGTTTTTTTTTTTTTTTTTTTTTTTTTTTTTTTTTTTTTTTTTCTGTTCTAGCCTTTCATTGTTGTTGCCCAGACTGGAGTGCAATGGCAGGATCTCGGTTCACCGCAACCTCCGCCTCCTGGGTTCAAGGAATTCTCCTGCCTCAGCCTCCCGAGTAGCTGGGACTACAGGCACGCGCCACCATGCCCAGCTAATTTTTGTATTTTTAGTAGAGACGATGTTTCACCATGTTGACCAGGATGGTCTCGATCTGTTGACCTCGTGATCCACCCACCTCGGCCTCCCAAAGTGCTGGGATTATAGGCATGAGCCACCACGCCCAGCTACTCTGTGGGTTTTATGGTGTCTGATATGATAGCCATTTCTGCTTTGACAAATGTTTTTACGGTTTACCTTTTCCATTCTTCTCTTTCAACCTTCTTCTATTTCAACCTTCCACTCTTGTAATATCTGCAGTAAGTTTCTTTTAGGTAACATATGGATGAGTCATTTTTCACTCTGACATTGTCTTTTTAGACCATTTACCTGTAATACAATTATTAATATGTGAGCTCCTATAACTGCCATCTGCTTTCTGTTTTCTTTGTTTTTTTCATGTTTTTTGATGTGTTCCTTAAGCAATGTTTAGAATTCCATTTTTAATCAATCTTTTTTTGGTGTATCTCATTGGATAGTTTTTTGTGATTTATCTGTTCGTTAACGTAACTTAGTCTAGTGGTGCTGACATTTTACCAACTTGACTAAAATGCAGAAGCTTTAACTCCTTTCTATCCCTTTCCACTCCTGCATTTATAACATGTATTTTTTATTTTCTCTACTTGAATCAAAAATCACATCTGAAAATGTTGTAATTTTTGCCTCAACCATCAAATTAATTAAAGAAACTGAAGAAGTCTGTTGCATGTACCCATATTTTTACTCGTTCTATTGTTTATTTTTTTTCTGATTGTTCAAGGTTTCTCCCATTATCATTTCTATTCCAGTTCAAGCACTTCTTTTAGTCTTTTGTCTTACATTAAGTCAGCTAGCATGAAATTATCTTGATTTTCCTTCCTCTAAGAATGTCATGGCTGGGCACAGTGGCTCACGCCTGTAATCCCAGACCTTTGGGAGGCCAAGGCAGGTAGAGCCTCTGACTCAAGAATTTGAGACGAGCCTGGGCAACATGACCAAACCTTGTCTCTGCCAAAAATACAAAAAATTAGCCAGGCGTGGGGGTGTATGTCAGTAATCCCAGCTACTCAGGAGGCTGAGGTGTAAGGATCACATGAGCCTGGAAGGCAGAGGCTGCAGTGAGCCATGTTCATGCCACTGCCCTCCAGCCCGGGTGACAGAACAAGACTCCATCTAAAAAACAGAAAAGAAAAAGAAAAAAAAAATGTCATGATACAGCCGTCATTTTATAAAAATATTTTTACTGGGTATGCATTCTAGGTCAACATTCTTTTCTGCTATTAGAATATCTTGCACCACTTCTGTCTGGTCTACATGATTGCTAATGAGCAATGCACTGTCAATTTATTTTTTCCTATGCATGGGATGTCATTTCTCTTTTGTTGCATAAATTTCTGTAAATTTATCTTTGTTTGGGTAAGAACAGGTTCTTGAATTTTTACATTTAAGACTTTGTCCAAATTTGGAAAACAGTCAATCTTCCTTCAAACCCTCTTCAGGCATCACCCATTGGTCATCTCCCTGTGACTGCAGTGACACAAATTTCATATCTTATAGTCTTACAGATTTATCAGCATGAAATCATACTAAATATTATGAATGACTTTACAAAAAAAATTGGTGTGTAATGAATACACAATGTACTGAAGCTGACAAAAACATAAAATATGAAGTGTTCCACATCTCATAGAGAAAGCAAGCCCATTCTATAAAGTTTTCTCAAGAAAAAACCCCAGGTCCATCTACCTTCAGTAACTATTTTAAAATACTTAAGGAACAAAATTTATGTAAACTTTAAACATATCTGAAAAAAGGAAAATCACTTGTAATTAGGTTTGATGAGATCTGTGGGAACTTTACTTCAACTCCTGAAAGGAACTCCACAACAAATAGGATTTATGGAGCAATAACTCTTATGAGCCAAGTTCTTAAGAAAATATAAGCCAACTGAATGCAGTGATTTGAAAGATGGCTACTACATCATGACCAAGTGAAGTTTACTCCAGAAATGCAAGGTTGTTTGAGCATTTGAGAATCAGTTCATGTGAATAACTACATGAACTGAAGGAAGCAGAAAACACATGCAACCATCTTGATAGAGTCAGCACTTGGCCTTAATGTTAAAAAAGTCTGTTTGCTTGGGGAGAGATAGCATGGGAAGAAATGCCAGGTATAGGTGATGGAAAAGAAGGCAGCAAATCACACTGCCATGTGTGTACCTATGCAACAATCTTGCATGTTCTTCATGTGTACTCCAAAACCTAAAATGCAATAAAAAAAAGAAAAAAGAAAAAGAAAGTCTGTTTGCAACTTGTATTAAAAAGTTATTTCTTCAATCTGAGAAAGGATAAACACACCATTGCACACATTAGTCTCATCAGTGAAATATGAAAACTCTTTCCTTCATATCTGGAGTAGTACAGGAGTTAGGCAATGAAAATGGCAAGAAAAATACATAAAAGAGATAATAATTGCATCCAGGTAAAATGGTCATTTTACTCTTGACATCATCAGGTACTTAGAAAATAAAAATAATAGGCAAACTCATAGATTTAATAAGTAAATTTAAATAATGTTGCTGGATACAAAGTTAGTATACATTAAACCAATTATGCTATGGATACAGTTTGGATGTTTATATTCTCCAAATCTCACTTTGAAATGTAACCTCCAATGCTGGAGACAAGGCCTGGTGAGAGGTATTTTGGTCAGGGGCAGATCCTTCATCAATGGCTTGGTGCCGTCCTAGCTGTAATGAGTGAGTTCTCAGTTCACAAGAGATCTGGTTGTTTAAATGAATGCGACTCTACCCCACTTTCTCTGTGCTCCTGCTCTCACATGTGATACCTGGGCTCCCCTTTTCTTCCCCCATGATTCTTAGCCTCCTGAGGCCATCACTAGGAGCAATTGCCAGCACCACACCTCCTGTACAGCCTGCAAAACCCTGAGCCAATTCAACTTCTTTTCTTTATGAATTATTCAGCCTTAGGTATTTCTTTTTAAAAATGTAAGAATGGACTAACATGTTTATGCTCTGCCATAAACAAACAGAAAACAAAACAAAGAAAATAATTTTACCAATTTCCTCACCTCTTTGTTTTTTTCTACTTTTTTCAACTTAAATTTGCTTTTACTGATTCTTAAAAGATTAGATCTTTGATTTTTATATGTTTATCCTTTTGTAATACAAGCATTTAAAACTGTAAATGTTTTTCTGTAAGGACTGCCTTAGTTGCATATCAAAAGTTAAAAATTCATTTTAGTATTATTTTATTTAAACTTATTTTCTAATTTTCCTTCTGATTTCCTTTTTGACAAGCCATAGATCATTTAGAAATGTGTTATTATACTTCCAAAAGTTTGGGAAATTTTGTCAATCTTACTAATTTGTAATTTGATAAGTCTGTGTTCAGAGAATATACTCTGTGTGACTTTATTCTTTTGAAAGTCATTGAGACTAGTTTTACAGTCATAGTATTTGTTCTATTTCATGGATAATCTTGGTGCAATGTAAATAAATAAATATTCTGTAGTTATCTGATGTTGTCAATATATATGTCAGTTATAAAGGCCAACAAACTCAGGGTGGTTGAAAGTGTTGATGCCATCTTGATTTCCTTCCTGATCTTTGTTGCAGGAAGCTACAGAGATGTTTGTTGTCTTCTCTCTGCCTCCCTAGTTCCCACACCACCAGCATGAAGTCAGAAAAAGTTCTGGAAGGAGAATCAGCTGGCAGGGTAAAGTAGATACATATTATTCAGGGGGTGGTCTCTGTAGATTGTAATGCACCACACAAGCCCACAGGGGTATTTATAACTCAGATGGTTTGTCCTCACTCCCTCACAGTCTCCCCTTCTCAGCCAGGCTCAGTCTTCCACCCATGTTAAGATTCAGTAGATGGACCAAAGAGTAAGAGTGGACACTTGTCCCTGCTCACCTAATGGGAGTTTTTTCATCTCTGGAATTTGCAATTTTTGTACTTTATGATCCGCAGCTCATTAAAATTTTAAAAATAAGATTATTTTCCAGCTTACCTATAAAGTTTAGTTCATATTGTTTTGTTCTTATAGTAACAGTGACAGTTCTTGTAAATTTGTGCCTTCTAACTGGCATTATAGTTGATGATTCTTTTCCAATCCACGTTAACAGTCCTACAGAATTTACTTAAAGCTGTGTGTTTTATTGCTTTCTATGGCTATACCACAATTTACCTTTCTTCTATCTAAATATTGAGAACGTTTCTTTTTCCTCCTGTTAGTTTTTTTATATGTCATCATGGACATACAAGAAAAAATTTACCAAGACTGTAAAAACCTAGAGTGGAAATCCTGTATTATCCTGACTGCTCACAGGATTACACCAATGAATGCTCACAGTGCCACACACAGCACCAAATGTCATCTTGCAGTGTGCTGTCACTTCACATACTGCATAGTTTTTATGATGTTCAAAAGTTTTGTCATCAAGACAAATTAATGTTTCTCTTTTAGAATTTGGGAATGTTTTTGTTATTCCAAACAGTGGCTCAACAAATAACCAATTTTATGTCTCCTCAGGCCCATGTAGGATTGTTTTTTTAAGACATCTGTCTTTCTTTAAGACAGATGTTTAGAATGAAATTTTTGTTTTTTTCAACAAGCATGTAACAATTGCGTTTTGAGTTTTAATAGACACCACCACACTGCCATCCACTCAGACTTCTAATAGTATGACAGAATCTATTCCCATAGAATCTTCTAAATTCTTGATTTTAAAATAAACTATTGTATTTTTCAATTTTGGGGTTGGGGGTGAGAAATAATTTATTACATTGCTGTTTGAATTTGGATTTTTCCATTTATTGGTGAGTTTAAGCAAATATTTATATTTATTGACTATTGAAATATTCTCTTTTATAGTCAGTATAAATCCTTTGCCCAGTTTTTCTGTGACATTTCCATTAGTTTATTTATTGATGAGTTACCAATTTTTTATAAGAAAGTTAGCCCATCGTCTGACATATGTGATCCAAATTTTTCCTGAGCTTCATATACTTCCTTAAATATTGTTATTTTCTTATTTCAAATAAATCAGTAAATTTCCTAAAATATTTCTTTATTTGTGTGTTCTGGATTTTGTCTTACTCACAAAGTCTAATTTCTTTAAAAAGAATTACTTTAACAGGTTTACTAAAGCATAATTTACATACTTCAAAATTCATTGTATATTTATAATTTTATAATTTTAGCAAATTAAAAGATTTGTGCAATTGTCACAAGAATCCAGCTTTATAACATTTCTGTCATGTCTAAAATTTCTCTCTTTATAGTTCATTCCCACCAATATCTCAAGCCCTAGACACCCAAAGCGCTGCTTCTTCTGTCTGTATATTTACCTCTTCTAGGTATTTCAAGTAAATGAAATCATACAACATGTAATCTCTTGTGTTCAGTTTCCTTCAGTTAGTTAACACAGTTGGAGTTCACCAGTTTTGTAATATGTATCATCATTTTGTTTCCTTTCATTTCATGTATTAAAATTTATTTTCTCATTTTTCATTTGCGTAAATGTATAAAGTATAGGTGTAGTTTTGTTGCATGCATAGATTGCATAGTGGTAAGCCAGTGTTTCTGCAGTATCCATCACCCAAATCACATACATTGTACCCATTAAGTAATCTCTCATCATCCACAGTGCAAGGGTTGAAACTTGCCTTGGGAAAACTACCCTCATGTTCATGGTATCTTCCCTGCTAGATAAGTCTGTTTTTGTTCTTTCTTATTGTTGAGTGATAGATACTGCCTTGCATGGTTGTAGTATCATGTTTCTCCATTTACTAACTGAAGGATATTTGGATTGATCTCCATTTTGGCCAACTATGGTGAAGGCTGTTCTGAACATTAGAACACATATCTTTGTGAGGACATGTTTTTGTATCTCTTAGGTAGACTCCAAAGAGTGAAATTGCTGGATCATATGGCAAATACATGTTCGACTTTTTTTTTTTTTTTTTTTTTT
>NW_016107339.1:13689006-13690997 GCF_001604975.1 Cebus imitator | reverse complement strand
TTTTTTTTTGAGAGGGAATCTCCCTCTGTCACCAGGTTGGAGTGCAGTGGCATGATTGCCGCTCACTGCAACCCCCACCCTCCTGGGTTCAAGTGATTCTCCTGCCTCAGCCTCCCGAATAGCTGTGACCACAGATGCATATACCATGCCCTGCTAATTTTTGTATTTTTAGTAGAGACGGGGTTTCATCATGTTGGTAAGGATGGTCTCAATCTCCTGACCTCCTGATCTACTTGCCTTGGCCTCCCAAAGTGCTGAGATTACAGGCATGAGCCACCGTGCCCAGTCACATATGTTAAACTTTTTAAGAAATTGCCATATGTCCAGGTATTTGTAAAATCACACACTCCCATCAGCAACACATAAGGGTTAAGAAAATCTGTTTGCCTTTAGATACAATGATGATGATGATGATAGTATTAGAAATAACATCTGTCTTCATAATTTTATGTTTTCTCTTTATGTTTCAATTGTTGTATTTCAGGATCCATGTAGTGAAAGAAGTGAGCCTGGAATACAATTACCAAAAACTGAAACTGACTCTCAACCCCTTCTGTTTCTAATTCTAGACTCTGTTTTACTAGTATATTTCATTTAATAAATACCAGCAACAGTGCACTTGTTTTAAAAAATGCGTAGTATATTTTAGAAAATGTACAGTATATTTTAGACTTTATAGAGCTAATCACTTCTTCTTTTTTTCAAAAATTTTTCTGGAAAATGTATTTGCCTTATAAAATAACATGTCAGCATACTTGAGTTCCAAAATCAATCCTTTTTGCTTGCTTTTTGATTTTATTGTAATTTGAAACTCTCTCTCTCTATATATATGTGTATATATATATATATATACACATATATATATACGCACACACACACACATATGTGTGTATATATATATACATATATATATATATACACACACATATATGAAATTGAGGATTTCAGGATGCCTATCAGGAGTCTCTAGGCCTTCATGTAGAATGTAACTACAAATACTAATAACCTGATAGTACCACAATCTATCATTTCCCTACCCTGAAATCAACCTCTCCTACTCCATCCACCATTTCTTTATTTATTTACAAATATATGATTTTGCTCCTGTTCTTCCCATGTGCATCAGGCCCAGTCTACAAAGGTTGAATCCTGGCTTGTCTGAGCCCGTGTGATCCCACGGTCATTCCAATGTGTGAGAAAATGGGTACAGCGAATACTCTGGAGACAGTTTAGTTGCTCCTTATAAAGGCACACAGGAAAAAGTAGTATCCTTTTCCTGGCTTTGGGAGTTGTTGTGAAAGAATAAGAAACCTAAAGGCGCTGCAGGGGTCTTCCTACCATCTCAGGAAAGCTGACATGCTGTGTGTTGTAGAGAGATGAGCTATGAAGTTCCAGGATCACTGGTGATGCCACTGGTCTGCTGAGTTGAGCAGCCTTAGCTCTATCAGCTATGTGAGATAATGGGTTAAAGAAAAATAAAACCCACTAGATCTGATTTCCTGCTATGAACAGCAGAACGCATCTTCATTGAAATATTCATCCCACACGTTTTAGTTCTACCTTATAATTCCACACCACAAGTCTCATATAAAATGAGACAAACCATTTCCTCAACTTAAGAAACAAGGCCTATTTGTTGCAACTCTGGGATCAAACAGAACAGACATAATTATCAGGTTAATATATTCCTATAGAATTTATATGTACTTGTACTGCTGTGTATGTACAAGTAACATATAACTAAAAATAAAATATGCATAAAATACTGGTGATTATAGCATTAGGTCTTGGTAATTTATATGCATAAAATAAAGTTTGATTGAAAATATACAGTTGTCTCTGACAGTAGAGAAATTATGCTCAAATGATTATTACTTTGAAATAAACTTTTGAATTGATAATGTACTTTTAGATTGGACACATTTGAAACTGATTTTCAGAACACAATGAATAACCCTCCATCTTCTAAATTTGTCTTTCTCTGAAATCTG
>NW_016107339.1:13684026-13685176 GCF_001604975.1 Cebus imitator | reverse complement strand
GGGGTTTCACCATGTTGACCAGGATGGTCTCGATCTCTTGACCTCGTGATCCACCCGCCTCGGCCTCCCAAAGTGCTGGGATTACAGGCTTGAGCCACCGCGCCCGGCCCGTCATTTTAGTTTTGAAAGCTCTTACATTTACATGTAGCTGATCAATGCATCTCCTGTGCAAAACAAGCATAACTATTATAGACCTGTCAATGCAAAACAAGCATAACTATTATAGACCTGTCATTGTAAAGTGATTTTTCTTTCCAAATGACATTTGGGTCATGGCAACATCTGAGACATATTGGTTGGGGTGCTTATGCCTAGGAAAATCCCTGACACTAGCAGACTCTCAGCAAATACAATTTTTTTTTTTAAAGAAGGTAGCAGAAACCTGGAGATAACAATACCACAAAAAGGTAGATTTAATATGGATTGTGAATCATTAATACAAATTTTGCAATATGTTTTATTAAATAAAAATGTTCAAATTCTTAAGATGGAAAACAATTTTCAAAATCAACATACAAACCACAAAATGGAGAAAATGCTGAATCAAATATCAATAAAGTCTTAATAGTCTTACAGCACAAAGATCACTGAGAGTAATACTAAGCCCTGGACATAACAGACAACAGATCATTGTCCATTACGTCCAAAATACAACAGGGAATTCTTAGAGCAGTCATTATAATCGGGCAATGAATAGGTCAAAATAATTCAAAACAATAGCAAATTACAAAAATATAAATTAAAAATTAACCGGAAAAATACATTTCCAATTTTGGTGAGTGTCAAAATAAAGGTCACCAAAGGGAAAAGGACGTAAGTTGTTTCATAACTATCAGAATAAGCCGGGCGCGGTGGCTGACGCCTGTAATCCCAGCACTTTAGGAGACTGAGGCAGGCAAATCAGGAGGTCAGGAGTTTGAAAACAGCCTGGCCAACATGGTGAAACCCTTTCTCTAGTAAAAATTCTAATGTAGCTGGGCAAGGTGGCAAGCATCTGTAGTGCCAACTACTCGTGAGGCTGAGGCAGAAGAATCGCTTGAACCTGGGAGGCGGAGGTTGCAGTGAGCCAAGATGGTGCCACCGCATTCCCACCTGGTGACAGAGTGAGACTCCATTTCAAAATAATAATAATCATAATAATAATAATAAG
>NW_016107339.1:13681529-13683467 GCF_001604975.1 Cebus imitator | reverse complement strand
TTTTCCCACTCTGTCGCTGAGACTGGAGTGCAGTGGTGCAATCTTGGTTCACCTCAACCTCCAACTCCTGGGTTCAAGCCATTCTCCTGCCTCAGTCTCTGGAGTAGCGGAGACTACAGGCATAACACTACACCCAGCTAATTTTTGTATTTTTGGTAGAGACAGGGTTTCACCATGGTGGCCAGAATGGTCTCGATCTCTTGACCTTATGATCCACTAGCCTTGGCCTCCCAAACTGCTGGGATTACAGGCTGAGCCACCGTGCCCAGCCAGTAAAAATGTGTTAAAACTTTATTCAACATGTTAGCTTCACAGTCATTTCAACTATGTAAAAATATACACATTAAGAAAACAGAAAATAGTAAATAATTTCCACCTAAAGAAGCTTCAGAGGTACCTCAGTGGTCTCCTCAGTTCCCCTAGAAATTAATCTGATGCTTTTGCAAACAACCACTGCACACTTTGATTTCAGAGACTGCATGAAGGGTGTGTGCAGGGACAGTCTGGAACTGGCCTCCTCACACTATCCCAAACCTTCCACACCCCTCAGCTCTCCTCCCTTAAACCCTCACCCCAGCCACACACACCTCACACTTCCCTTCCTGCATCTCTAAGGACCCAGGACAACCCAGGTCTCCTCCCCCTCCAGCCCCGCACCCACCTCCCATGTCACCTCCCCACAGAGGCCTCCAACGATAAGAAGCCCCCTCCTGCCTCCCCTCCCAGAACAGCCTCACACACAAATCCACACTCTACACACACCTGTGCCCTCTGAGCTCCCTGCTCTGGATTGAGAGGATTCTAAATGCTCACAGATGGCGCCCTCGCTCCTGCTCTCTCTCTCTCAGTCTCTCTCTCAGTCTCTCTCAGTCTCCCTCAAAGTCTCTCTCATTCTCACTCTCTGTCTCTGTCTCTCTGTCTCTCTCTCAGTGTCTCTCAGTCTCTCTCTCAGTCTTTCGGTCTCTCTCAGTCTCTCTCTCAGTCTCTCTCAGTCTCCCTAAGTCTCTCTCATTCTCACTCTCTGTCTCTGTCTCTGTGTCTCTCTCTCAGTGTCTCTCAGTCTCTCTCTCAGTCTTTCAGTCTCTCTCTCAGTCTCTCTCTCTCAGTCTCTCTCTCAGTCTCTCTCAGTCTCCCTAAGTCTCTCTCATTCTCACTCTCTGTCTCTGTCTCTCTGTCTCTCTCTCAGTGTCTCTCAGTCTCTCTCTCAGTCTTTCAGTCTCTCTCTCAGTCTCTTTCAGTCTCTGTCTCTCTCAGTGTCTCTCTCTGTCTCTCTCTGAGTGTCTCATCTCTCTTGGTCTCTCAGTCTCTCTCAGTCTCTTTCAGTCTGTCTCTCTCAGTCTCTCTCAGTCTGTCTCTCTCTGCCTCTCTCTTAGTCTGTCTCTCTCAGTCTCTCAGTCTCTCTCTATCTCTCTCAGTCTTTCTCTCAGTCTCTCTCAGTCTCTGTCTCTCTGTCTCTCAGTGTCTCTCTGTCTCTCAGTCTCTCTCAGTCTCTAAGCCTCTCTCTGTCTCTCAGTCTTTCTCTCAGTCTCTCTGTCTCTCTCCCTCTAGTCTCTCTCAGTTTCTGTCTCATCTCTCTCAGTCTCTCAGTCTCGCTCAGTCTCTCTCTCTCAGTCTATCTCAATCTCTCTCTCAGTCTCTCTCTGTCTCTGTCTCTCTCGGTGTCTCAGTCTCTCTCTCAGCCTCTCTGTCTTTCAGTCTCTCTCTGCCTCTCTCTGTCTCTCTCAGTGTCTCTCTCCGTTTCTCTCTGTCTCTCTCAGTCTGTCTCAGTCTCTCAGTCTCTCTCTCACAGTCTCCCTGTCTCTCTCAGTGTCTCTCTGTCTCTCAGTCTTCCTCTCAGTCTGTCTGTCTCTCTCTCAGTCTCTCTCTGTCTCTCTCAGTCTTTCACTCAGTCTCTCTGTCTCTTTCTCAGTCTTTCAGTCTCTCTCTCTCAGTCTCAGT
>NW_016107339.1:13669476-13681458 GCF_001604975.1 Cebus imitator | reverse complement strand
TTGACAGCTCACAGGGAGGCCCCGCCCGCCGCGCTCACCTCTCCGCTGCACTGTGAAGCTCTCGCCAACCCGGTAGTTGTGTCTGCAGTAGTTGTCCACCTGGCCCCGCTTCTGCTCCAGGAGTTCCTTCTGGCTGTTCCAGTACTCTGCGCTAGGCCGCCCCAGCTCCGTCACCGCCCGGTACTCCCCCACGTCGCTGTCGAAGCGCACATACTCCTCCTGGTTATAGAAGTATCTCTGCAGGTACCGCACCCGCTCCGTCCCGTTGAAGAAATGACACTCAGACTTAGCCTGCTCCAAGAAACGTGCTGTGGGGACACGAACGATCCGGTCACAGGGGCGGCCTCCGGGAAAGACATGGACAGCGACGCCGCCATCGGGGCTCCCGGGGGAGGGAGGCGCTGAGCGAGCTCTGGGAACCTTGACCGGCCCCACCCGCAACCCCCGCCCTCCAGGCCAGGGGCTCCTCTTCTGTCTTCCTGAGGCGGACGGGGTCTGGGGGACCGGGGGCGGAAAACCTCCTCTGATCCCAAGTAATTTGCCCCCCCAACCCCACCCCGCCCGCCCGCCCGCCCGCCGGCCGTCTCCAGCCTGTTCTGTAGACCTCTAAGCAGGAGCTGGAGGAGGATCCTCCCCGCACCGCAGCCCGCGCCGCCTCCTCCTGGGAGCCTCCACCCCAAACACACTCTCTGCCCCTTCTCTCATCGCACGGGCTTCACCCGTTCCCTCAACAGCCCCCACCTCGTTCATCCTGTGAACATTTCTTTAGTGACGACCTTGTGCCAAACAAGGACACTTACATTGTGAATAATATCAAATGTGGAATCACTACGGAAATCTGAGGCATCTTAGTGAAAAGTAATTGCAGCAGCATCACTGTGACTTAGAAGAGGGCAAGTTGTGAAAAGTTAATAGAGACAGTGATGACCAACAACTCACGAAAATGCATAAGGCAAAAAATAAATATGAAGGTATTGAACGCGAACTGACTAAATGGATTTAACAAGAAAGTGGTTGAATTCATGCAACTGTCTACTTTTTGCAATGAAACAAGAAAAAATAAACCATAAAGAACTGAATGGGGGCCGTGAGTGTATAGAAGATGTGAGTCTAGAATTTTCAGGAAGAACACAGTGTGAACCAGCGCTCTCAGCCTCAGAACTGTTGACATTTTGAACCAGATAATTCTTTGTTGATGACAGAGGCTGTTGTGACCATGACAGGTTCTCTAGCAGTGTCCCTGGCTTCTACTCATTAAATATCAGATGAAACCCCTGTTGTGACAAACAAAAATTGCTCCAAACATTGCTACACATTCCCCAAGGGTGATGGGAGAGAGGGGAGTGGTGGCGAACTCTGCCTGGGTAAGAACCGTGGGTGTGACCATCTGAAAAAATCTGTGTTGAACAAGCCACTATTAGTAATGCAGCAGCTGAGAATTACATGGAAAAATATACATTGAAAATCTTGGTCCTACATAAAACGAATGACTTATAGAATTCTGATCTCAATACTGAGCCCTCTTTCCAGAAAATGAACTTGTTGAGGACCAAGATTTATTGATTTCTTTGCCTTACCAATCAGTCACCAAATCTTATCGTTTATCTTTCATATCATCTTCTTTTTTAGCTTCTCTGCCACTAATTATCTGTAGTAATGAATCACAACCACAGCTATTTTATTCTTGTTTAATTCCCCAACTAACTCATTTATTTCAGTCTGCCACTTCCAACAACATTAGTAGGATTCAAATTATCAGCCTTTGCCAGAGGTAAAACTCTCCTTTTGTAGTCAAGTCCCGTCAGAAACGGAGAAGCCAAGAAAATGACATTCTTGTACAGTTTACAAGAAAATGAGCAGGTCCCCAGACTTTGAGTAAGAACTTCCTACAAAGGACATGAACTCATCATTTTTGATGGCTGCATAATATTCCATGGTGTATATGTACCACATTTTCCCTGTCCAGTCTATCATTGATGGGCATTTGGGTTGGCTCCAGGTCTTTGCTATTGTAAACAGTGCTGCAATGAACATACGTGTGCATGTGTCCTTATAAGTAGAACGATTTATAATCCTTTGGATATGGGATATGGATGAACCTGGAAACCATCATTCTCAGCAAACTGACACAAGAGCAAAAAATCAAACACCGCAGGTTCTCACTCATAGGCAGGTGTTGAACAATGAGAACACATGGACACAGGGAGGGGAGCACTACACACTCAGGTCTGCTGGGGGGAAATCGTGGAGGGATGGTGGGGGGGGAGGTGGGGAGAGATAGCATGGGGAGAAATGCCAGATATAGGTGAAGGGGAGGAAGGCAGCAAATCACACTGCCATATGTGTACCTATGCAACAATCTTGCATGTTCTTCACATGTACCCCAAAACCTAAAATGCAATTAAAAAAAAAAGACCTTCTTCACGAAGCTCCCTTTGCCCTTTAGATACGATGGCAGAGAGGAGGGCACCCTGGATCAAACAATGTGTGTCTTTTTATCTTTTTACTCTTAAATTATCTAAGCACTTTCTTTACAGAGAGAATGTTAAAAAATAAACTTGTGTGAAGTTGCTGTCTCTGTGTCTTACATGGTTAGCCCTGTAATCCATGCTCATGTGTCCCACATAAGGTTGACAGATTTGGAAAATAAAATCAGAAAATGCCTGTTAAATCTGGATTGCCATTTAATTATGGTTGTATATCTGAAATCATCTTTAACTAGGAACCTCTATTTTATTTGGCAACCTAGCCCCACTTGCTAGTGAAACCTCAGAAAAAGGAGTGACTTAATACTTCCTTGTATTCTTCGACACATGCCTTGATAGACATATAGAACTTTTAAAATGTTAAATGCAACATGGATGAAAATGAAAATGAGCTCAGGTAGAGCGCCCTAAACATATGAACTAAAGTTGGGTGAATCCATTTCTCTCTTTTTCACAAATGTGATGTATTTTCTCTAACATTTTCTTCTTTGTTAAATGCTTATTGGGTTATTGTCTGCCCCTTTACTGTTGTGTAACTTCCTTGAGAGTAGGGACCTTCTCTGTCTTTTTTTTTTTTTTTAAACGGAGTTTTGCTCTTGTTATTCAGGCTGGAGTGCAATGGCCCAATGTCGGCTCAGGGCAACCTCCGCCTCCTGGGTTCAAGCAATTCTCCTGCCTCAGCCTCCCAAGTAGTTGGGACTACAGGTACGTGCCACCATGCCCAGCTAATTTTTGTATGTTTAGTAGAAACGGGGTTTCACCATGTAGACCAGGATGGTCTCGATCTCTTGACCTCGTGATTCATCTGCCTCGGCCTCCCAACCTCTCTGTCTTAACGAAATAGAATGATTTGAAACTAGAGGGGAGCTTAGTAAATAGTTGCTGCTGAGAAAATGAGTGTGATTTACATGAGTAAACCAGGGATCTGGGAACTGATGACTGTTGGGATCCTGGAGAGCAAGAAGGGGCTGAAGCTCCAGCAGCCTTTCATTTTGATGTCACATTCTACCCCTTCTCTTCCCTGTGAGAAATACAGGCAAACTTCTTCTTTCTCCTCTTTCTATTTGGTAGAAGAATTCACAGATAGAGAAACAGTGATTTAAGAAAAAAATTTTTTTTGAGACGGTGTCTCACTCTGTTGCCAGGCTGTAGTGAAGTGGTACAGTCTTGGCTCACTGCAACGTCTGTCTCCTGGGTTCAAGTGATTCTCCTGCCTCAGTCTCCCGAGTAGCTGGGATTACAGGCACAGGCCACCATGCCCAGCTAATTTTTGTGATTTTAGTAGAGACGACGTTTCATCATGTTAGCCATGATGGTCTCGATCTCTTGACCTCGTGATCTGCCTGTCTCGGCTTCCCAAAATGCCGGTATTACAGCCGTGAGCCATTACACCAGTCTAAAATTTTGTGATTAAGATTCATCTCTTTTTGCTTGGGTGTGGTGGGTCACACCTGTAATCATAGCACGTTGGGAATCCAAGGCAGGAGGATTGCTTGAGGCCAGGAGCTTAAGGCCAGCCTGGGCAACATGGCAAAATGTGGTGTTTACTAAAATTACAAAAATGAGCTGGGGCTAGATATGGTTGCCTGCCTGTTGTCTTTGCTACTCTGGAGGCTGAGGAGGGAGGATTGCTTGAGCCTTAAAGGAAGAGGTTGCAGTGAGCCAAGATCACACAACTGCACTATAGCCTGGGTGATGGAGCCAGGTCTTGTCTCAAAAAAAAAAAAAAAAAAAAAAAATTATCTCTTTCAATGGATCTCATAATGCTAATGCTGTGCAACCTTAAGAGATTTCTGGAAATGATGGCAACATATCTGGGGAAAAAATAGAGAGAAACTGGAGGAAGAGGTAAGCAGACATGGTTAATTAAGGAAACCTGAGGGCATGACGGGTGAACCTATGAAATTTAGGACAAGACCCCAGTAAGACAATGAGTTCCCAGGACTTGCTCATTGACTTTCAGCCCTATGAGATGTGAACAATGTCCACATTCTCTCTGTAACCCCACACATTATGAAATTTCTGATATTTGACCATTTTTTACTGACAAAAATAGAATTTCATATAATTTATCCCACGTTAGTTGAGTCTCTTCTTGTCATGCCTAGTTAGAGCACGTAGGAGATGTAGGAGAAACTAGTACAGAAAGCTTAAAACAGATTCATAAAAAATTAACCTGGGCCAGGTTTTCAGAGGATGCCTTAAGTTCTTTAGGCACCAAAGAATACCTCATAAATGCTGTTTACCTGTAGGGTGACTCCAAGTCCTAAAGACCTCAGCTTCCGCTCCAGGGATGTTTCCCCATAAGAAAGCAAGTGCACTGAGTATCGCTTTTGGCAGAGAACCTACATACACTGCAGGGATACAGGATTTACAAACATTGGAGTTCAGAAAGAAAAGAAAGGAGATAATGGGGAGGCCCCTGGGTACATCCTCACATGTGAGGAAGAGGGGTCAACACCAAAGGTCCCGTGGAAGATGTAACACAGGATCATCTAGGACAGACCCCTTGAATTCCCTTGACTCCCACAAAATTTTTTGGAAAAAAACCTCCTTTTGTGTGACATAAGTCAGCATAATAAAGGGCAGTGCTATATGGAGAGTTTATTTTAGCATCCTTATTTCTAAATCCTCTAAAGGCCCCGAGGAAATGTGATGCAAAGCTTTTCTTGGTGGAAATTTGAGAAGAAATGGCCTGTATCGTGGCCCCTTCCACAAGTCTCATGGAGAGGGCAAGTAGCCAAGCTCCTTTGGTGGTGGAAATACTTTGGGATCCAATGATAAAGATGGGCAATCTCTGAAGAGAACATCACAAATTGTTAAGGGACACAGCCAGGGCACAATGTTAACAAAACTCCCTATTTTCCCCACCCCATAGTAGCTCAGCACCCACAATGTGCACTTACGTCGGGTGTCCCCAGCCAAAGCCAGTGGGGAGCTCAGCACCATCAGTGTCACTGTCAGCGCTGCCATGCAGAAGCCTCCAGGGAGCCTCAGACACACCATGCTGGACAACGGGACAGGACCAGGGGCCAGAGAAGCCGACAAGTCTCACTCAGGGAGAACTATGACCCACTCCACCCACATTCCAAATTATAGGGAGGAAGTTACTGATTTCCTTGCTCCTGGATTGGGTAATCTCTTGTTGGAGAACCAGTAAGCATCTGAGGTCAATAGCATCATCAGTTGCTGGTCAGAGATGCTGTATGAAGGTCCTCTTCTGAAACAGAATTTCCTTCTCTAGAGGATTGTTTTAATTCAGTACTTGAAAGGTTTGATCCAGCTGCATGTAAAACACTTTGACTGGGTCCCTACTGTGAGCCAGTTCTGTGCTGGTCAGTGATGTGTTCACAAGTTTGAGCCTTGCAAGAACATTTATTTCTCACTTGACAAGAGAACTGTTTATGGGAGTGAGTGTGTGAGTGTTTAGGAGTAAAGGAGATGGAGGGAACACGGTTGCAAATCTGGAGACCTTTAATCTGGTCCTTATTGTACCATATCTTAATGTTGTAGATTTGGGAATATTGCTTCACGTCTAACAGTTGAAATGAAGGCTCTGCGATCTTTCATGTCTTTCAATCGTGGAAAATGCTGTGATTCTGTGGACGCCTCAAGGAGCAGCAGCCCTGGGTATCTGATGATATGACAGAATGACAGCTGTTGACTGGAGAGTTTAATCTGTACCTATTTCCAGAAAGGGATGTCTCTAACAAGCTAAAGAAATTGAAAGTTAGTTAATAATTTAATCTAAAAAAAAAGGTTTTTTCAAGTGTATTTTCTGATGCTGCCAAGTTTAGTGGCACCTCCAGAACACACACAGGCAAGGGGCTTGCAGGGGCACCTATGCACAAGGAAGGTCTGAAGGTGCCTTTGTGTAGCACTTACCCTAGCAACGTGAAAAGGTCAACTCTGCGACCAAAGTATTCAGGGGTCTGAGAGGTAGATCAAGGACAAAATCAGCTGTTGACAGAAAAACTCTGATTTAAAATAATTAATGTTTTATGTGAAGAGTGTTCAATCTCTTATTCCTGGTTCCCATTATGATTTCCTCATTTGATTGAGGCTATCGCCCTTTACTATTCCTCTTCTCTAGTTTTATTCTAAGGGAAGATATAAGAAGACATTGCTAACTAATACGTTACAGAATTTTCAGGAAACAGAAGCCTATGGAAAATCTATGAATTATATTAGCTGATGTAATCATATAATTTTTAACATATCATTCTATATTTAGATAATTATGCTTATTTTTTTGAGATGGAGTCTCACTCTGTCACTCAGCTGGAGTGCAGTGGTGCAACCTCAGCTCACTGCAACTTCCACCTCCCAGGTTCAAGAGATTCTTCTGCACCAGTCTCCCAAGTAGCTGGGACTACAGGCACGTGCCATCATGCCCTGCTAATTTTTTGTATTTTTAGTAGAGATGGATTTCATCTTGTTAGCCAGGATGGTCTCGATCTCCTTACTTTGTGATCTGCCTGCCTGGGCTTCCAAAGTGCTGGGATTACAGGCGTGAGCCACCACGCCCAGCCTATGCTTTATATCAATATAAATGTAGCATCTAAGATTCAGAATGGACTTCAAAGTACAACAATACATATAAAGTTCTGCATGAATTAACACTCATCACAGTTCTGATAGGCACTCATTCCTTATGTCTGTTAGTGTTTCTAGGGAAACACTACAGCAATATTCTGCCATAAAAATGACTAAAATTTATTGAGCAATTTTTGAGTATTTTGCTTTGTATGCAGAAATGTACCAAGAGCCATACATCATATTTTTGTTCAATTCTCACATTAGCTCAGTGAAGGGAAATACCCTTTTCATCCCTACAATTAGAGAGAATAAAATGATGGAGATTAAACAACTTTTGCAAGGCTACAAGGCTAGTAACTACTAAACTCGTAAACTCCAGATTGAACCAATGGATTATAATATGATTCCAAACCCCTCAAGCTCAGTCATTGTATTATATTACCTCACATTCAATTTCTAAAAAGAATTATTTTTATCACTTTAATTCATAGCTGTGCAAATCAGTAAGACTATTTCTTTTAATGAATGGCAACATTTTATAGAGTTTGGGATAGATACTGTGTAGCAATTCTAGTTCCTTCAAAAGATGCCCCTCATCACCATGGTTACTCTCTTCTGGAAATGACACAATTTGGGTTTATGTTACCTAAGAACAACCATAACTCCTGCACAAATCTCCTTCTCATTAAAGATAATGAGAGCCTCAACATTTCTAACTCCATTCTATTATGCTCAATCATTCTGTCCGATTTCACAGCACAAAGTAGCAGAAGTTTGATGTCAGAAGAGAATAAAAATAGTGTCCCATTTATTTTGGAAAAATATATTCCTGTTAATGTGAAAAGGTAAAGATTTCTTGGAGAGGTTGGGTGGAAGTCACTATTGTCCCTGGATTTGGGAATAAACTGTGTTCCTACACTGCAGTGCTAATTAGGTACTATGGACAATTGTGCACTTGCAACCAGGACATTATCACACTTAATTTGATAATACAAGATCATAATTTGCTAATAAACTAACTAATTGTGATATGGTAATCTAGGAAATGAAGCTAAGGTTCATCTTAGAATTACAAGATAAAAGGGGTGGCAAAAATAAGTAAATGTACTAAAATATAGTTAAAGAGAAACTTTCAAAACTTGTTCATATAAATTTGACACACTATTTAAAAATCAAATACATTTATATTTAAAAAGATGGCCAATGGCAATGAACTAAATTCTGCATATTTTATACATTTGTGAGTAACAAGGATGTTGTCTTAGTTCATTTGTGCTGCGATAAATTACAGTAGACTGGGTAATTTATAAAGAACACATGGAGGCTGAGAAGTCCAAGATTAAGGCACTAGCAGGTTGAATGTCTGGCAAAGGGCATGGTCTCCCTTCCAAGATGGTGCCCTGCATCCTCCAGAGAGGAAGAACGCTGTGTACTCACATGGTAGAAGGTGGAAGGACAAGAGGCTAAAAACTGTGTGAAGCATTTTTTACAAGGGTCCTAATCCCATTCATGAATGAGGAGCCCTACCTGAATTTTAAAGGGGACACACTTATACTACAGCAGATGTGCTTTTTTAAATTATGCATCTCACACTTGTCTTCAATATTCAATATTAGGATAGTTCAGGTTAAACAATGTAGCAACTGTCACCAAACCATCAATCATACAGGTGATCTCTAGGTTGAGCTTTTTCACTGAAAACGAGAGAAGAATCTTCTCAATTCTGCCACGTGTGAGAGGTGTCAAATAAGAGAGCTTATTTCCTGAGGAAATGGCAAGTAAATTGATTTCTGGAAGAAAGTGATTTTCAGTATAGAAGTTCTATGGTTTCTGGTCTTGATGCATGAAACCATAGGTTTGCTTTTATGTGAAATAAATCTCAACATTCCCAGAACCAAACAAGTAAAATCAGAAGCACAGACTTTTGTTGAACTACAAGCAAATTGACATTGGTAGCATTACAGAATGTGGAGTCCTGCTGATTGTCACAGAATGGGGCTCACTTGTAGTAACCCTGACTTGCAACACATTTTGGAAAAATAGGTTATTTTGCTTGTCAGCAAGCCTTAGTTATCATAGAATGTTTGCCACTTGTCCAAGTAGTCTCAAAATAATCTCAGGAGTTTTCAGAAAGCAACTACCACTAATCTAAAATTTAAAGTAAAAAGCAGGTTACTAATCATTATATCTAAATCTGGAATTTAAGGTAAAAAGCAGGTTATTAATCCTTATATCTATATCTGGAATTTAATGTAAAAAGCAGGTTACTAATCCTTATATCTAAAGAAAAAATGATAATAACGATAAATGGATAAACAGGACGTTTCTTCTTACCATGGAAGATATGTATCCTGAACAGAAGACTGTGCCATGTAAGGGCCTTATTAGTATTCATCACACTTGACAGGACCCTTTCCAGTAAGATCTCAGCCATGTCCTCCATTGAGGAACTTTGGTAGAACCAATCATTGTACCATGACACTATCTAGGTCAGTTGATAGGACTTCTTCAACTTCCAAATGTCATTCTATGACTTAACTGAGCTGTTTTATGACAGAATGCTTGCCATTGCATAGTTATAGAGAGAACAACTAGAATTCCCACAGGCCTTTCTACTAAAATTGTATGTTCGAAGAATTTTTATTTTATTTCTCTTTCTAGGTCTTAAGTTAATTGTGCTGTGGTAAGTAACCACCTATCTATCCAGTCCAAAATAAGCCAGATTATTTTTCAAAATTTCATTTTGGTATTACATTAGCCCACTCCCCAGAGACTGCAGTTTGGACAGTGAAGAAATTGATGACTTTGTTGAACTGTATCAACCTCTTTAAAATCTGTCCTGTAAAGTGTGTGCCTGGTTTCTTTCTTATTTTATTTGAAATAAACCATAAAATCTTTTAGCAGTTAATTTTATAATAGTTCATCTTGTAGACAATTTATCTTGAAAAAGTAAATTTATTAGTACTTGTTTATGTCAACATTTTACCTAAATAAAATCAACTTATATATGTGCAAAAGAATTAACTATTCCTTTTGTCATGACATCTCTTCCTACCCCATGTGCCTGTCAAACAAAGCAACTCTCAATATACAGAAATTTTGAGAAAAATAAAGCACACGAATCACACTAACTATTGCTGCCATCCCTATTTTGGTCATGTGTTCATTCAAGAGATTACACCATCAAGATAAAGGGAAAACTTGTTACTATTATGTATCCATCTAGAGATGCTAAAGATTATCTGGGTGTAAAGGATACCCTGTCAGTATCCATAGTTCAGAATTTTGGACATGATCTTAAAGAGGTATCTAGCCAATTGTTAGAACAAGAAAAAAGTTACCAGCTAATAAAATCTAAGCCATAGCTATATTATTAAACAGAGGAAAATATAATAACCACAACAGAAGATAACATAGGGATTATTAGAAATTTTAAGTTTTCCAGAAGTGAGGAATCCTTATTGCTATTACAATTTCTAAAGCTATAAACAAACAAAAAAACAAAAAGCATGACAGGAATCAGTTCTAAAAGCAATTGGTTCTGCCACCTAGGCAAAATACACAGGTGTGGGTTTATTTTCTCTGCAGAACAGGAGTCAAACACTAAATTCTTTTAACTGTCAATGTTTCCTTTGGTGGTATTGCTGATACTAATTGCAATATCATTAATACTGACCATGGTTTTTGCACTTAGAGATTTACAGCCATAACGTAGACAGTGCCATGGTGCAAAGCCTGGCTCCACCCAAAGTTCCTCATTGGAAGACATTGCTGAAATCCTACCAGACAGGGTCCTATTAAGTCTGATGAATACTAATATGGCCTTTAAATGGCACAGTCTTCTGTTGAGGATACTTATCCTCCATGGTAAGAAGAAATCTATCATGTTTATCCATTTATTGTTGTTATTTTTCCTTAGTAACTTTACACTATCAGAAACCAATTTGTGTTCCCATATGGGCAACTGATTAGAGTGTTTATCTACATGGACTCTAGACCTAATCCCTTCCAAAGGGCATACCTCACAATCCTATTATATTGGGGATTAGGACTTAACATATGATTGGGAGGGAACATACACATTTAGTCTATAATATCTTTTTTGGAGACATATCTGTTTAAGTCCTTTACCCATTTTTTAATTAGGTTATTTGTTTGTTTGGTTGTTTGTTTTGCTCTTGAATTGTGTGAGTTCCTTATACATTTTGGAATTAGCCCCTTATCAAATAAAACGTTTGCAAATATTTTCTTCAGTTTTGCAGGTTATCTTCTCATTCTGTTTATTGCTTTCTTTGCTATGCAAAAGGTTTTTCGTTTGACTTATGCTGAATAAAATAAGGCAGTTACAGAAAGATATATATTGCATAATTCCTCTTATATGAGGTATCTAAAATAGTCAAGCTCATAGAAGCAGAAAATACAATAGTAGTTAACAAGAGCTAGGGGCTGGGGGAAATGGAGAGTTGTCGTTGAAAGGCTATAAAGTGTTAGTTTTGCTGGATGAATAAGTTCTAGAGATCTGCTATTTAAGATATTTAACATAAGATCTGCCTATAGTTAACAAAATGATATTGTGCACTTCAAAATTAGTTCAGACTTGTTTTGTGGCCTAACATCTGATCTATCCTGGAGAAAGTTCAGTGTGTGCTTGAGAAGAATGTGCATTATATCTAAAAAATGCTAAAAAATTTACCAAAACGCTGTTAGAACTAATAAATGAATACAGTAAAGTTGCAGCATATAAAATCAACACACAAAAATCAGTAGTTTATCTGTACACTAACAATAAAGTATTCAAAAAAGAAATCAAGAAAACAATCACATTTATAATATCTACAAAAAATATAAAATTCATATGGAACCACATAAAAAGCCTGAATAGCTAAGACAATCTTGAGCAAAAAGAACAAAACTGAAGATATTACACCACTTGACTTCAAACTATATTACAAAGCTA
>NW_016107339.1:13557398-13669451 GCF_001604975.1 Cebus imitator | reverse complement strand
AAAAAAAAAAAAAATAGACACATCAATCAATAAAATAGAATAGAGAGCCCAGAAATGAAGCTACTTATTTATGACCAAGTTATTTTCAATAAAGGTATCAAGAACACACAATGGGAAATGAAGAGTTTCTTCAATTAACAGTGCTAAGAGAACTAGATATTCACATGCAGAAGAATAAAATAGGACCTTTATCTCACACCATATACAAAAATCAACTAAAAATGGATTGGAGACTTAAATATAAGACCTGAAACTGCAAAAATACTAGAAGAAAACATAGAGAGAAACCAGACAACATTGGTCTGGACAATGATTTCTTTTTTTATTTGATCCCGAAAGCTCAGGCAACAAAATTACAAAATAGATAAGTGGGATTATATCATTAAAACACTTCTGCACAACAAAGAAAATAATTAACAGAATGAAGAGACAACCTATAGGTTGGGAGAAAATATTTCCAAGCAATACATCTGATGTAGGGTTAACATCGAAAATGTATTAGGAACTCTCAATAGCAAAAAAACAAAAACAAACAAACAAAAAAAACAAGATTTTAAAATAAGCAAAGAATATGAATAAACATTTCTAAAAAGTAGACATTTAAGTGGCCAACAAATGCTTAACATCACTAATCATTAGGGAAAAGCAAATTAAAGCCACAATGAGATATCACCTCACACCAAAAGAATGGTTCTTATTGAAAGGGGGAAAGATAAGTGCTGGTGAGGATGTGGAGAAAATGGAACACTTGGCTGGCAATGGTGGCTCATGCCTGTAATCCGAGCACTTTGAGAGGCCGAGGTGATGGATTGCCTGAGCTCAGGAGTTCAAGACCAGCCTGGGCAACACGATGAAACCCCATCTCTACTAAAAAATTAAAATTAAAAAATTAGCCAAGCGTGGCAGCATGCGCCTATAGTCCCAGCAATTCAGGAGGCTGAGGCAGGAGAATGGCTTGAACCCTGGAGGCAGAAGTTGCAGTGAGCTGAGTTCTAGCCATGGCAGTCCAGCCTGGGTGACACAGTGAGACTTTGTCTCAAAAAAAAAAGGGCAGGAAGTACTTGTATGCCGTTGGTGGAAATGTAAATTAGTATAGCCATTATAAAAAAACTGTATGGAAGTTCTTGAAAAAGTTAAAAGTAGAACTACCACATGATCCAGCAATTGCACTTCTGAGTGTATGTCCAAGGACTTAAAATCAGTATGTTGAAGAGATACCTGCACTCTGATGTTCATTACAATGTTACTTACAATAGCCAAGATAAGGAATCAACCTAAGTGTCCATTAACTGACAAATTTTTTAATGTGGTAGGTAAACAGAATATACTCTGTATAACAGAATGACATAGAGCCTTTAAAAAGAAGGCTATTCTGTCATTTGTAACAACATGAATGAACCTAGAGGGCATGCTAAATGAAATAAGCTAGACATTTCTAAGTGAAATAAAACAAATACTGCATATTCTCACTTATATGTGGAATCAAAAACAATCAAATTCGTAGAAGCAGAGAGTAGAATAGCAGTTATCACAGGCTGCAGATTGGGAGGAATGGGAAGACGTTAGTCAAAAAGTATAAAGTACTACAGATAGACAGGTGGAATAAATGAAAAGTTTTTAAGGTGGTGGTCAAATGAATTAGATTCTACTTTTAAGTAGATTCTACACAGACAAAAGCACATCATAATGACAGACATATAAAATTAATATTAAAATGTCACAAGATCTACAACAGACAAATCTATAAAAAACAATCAAACACAATTTGGTGTCATTAATTTTTAAGACAAGACAAAAATGGTTAAAATTAGATATAAACTTAAATTTACAAGAAGGAAGCATTTCTATAGATGTGAGTTCCAGAAGTGAAACTCAGAACACAGAGGAAGGGTTATGTCTCAGGTTGGCTAGAGACTTGCTGCGGAACAGGAGCTATCATGAATAACATGTGTGCAGGAGGCAGGGGGAGTCAGGAAATGGAAATGGAGATAATAAAGAGGAGTCTGTTTGACTAGAATTGAAAGGCCCCTTAGATAATGCTGGGAGACCAGAGAGGATGTGCAGAGCTGAAGTTCACTAGGAAAGACACTGAAAATTTGGCAAAGACATTACATCTTTAGAAAGACGTGGATGGATGCAGGAAAAATATCAAGTAGCAAAGTTTTTACAATCCAAGGTTAGTTATGAGGGACTGGACACAGAAATTAGCGTGGTGACAACAGGAATGGATGATGGGAGTACCACGCTCCTTTTGGATTTCCAGATATGTACTAGAACTGGTATATGATGAATAAGGAACAGAAGGTCTTTTAGAAATAATATATTTTCCTTCCTTTTGTAGGTAACACCAACAGGGATCAATCTTCCTGTCCATCTGTGTCTTGGCTCTTTCCTTCTGGTTGAGACATTTTGTAGAAAAACAAGACAGATTTACTGGAAATCCCCACCCCTTCACAAATAGCTGTTGCTGTTTTTTCTATAACCAATATGGATAGAGAATGAAACAACATCACTTATCTCCAGCAGATACATCTGACTAGAAAGTCTTGGAGAGAAGTTGCAGGAGAACAGGATGACTAAATAAGGTGTTGATAAGAAAGGCTGAAAGCTGGGCTGGGCGTGGTGGCTCACGTCTGTAATCACAAGGCTTTGAGAAGCCGAGGTGGAGGGATCATGAGGTCAGGAGTTCAAGACCAGCCTGGCCATCATGGTGAAACCCCATCACTACTGAAAATACAAAAATCAGCTGGGTGTGGTGGTGGGTGCCTGTAATCCCAGCTACTCAGGGGGCTGAGGCAGGAGAATCACTTGAAACCAAATGGTGGAGGTTGCGGTGAGCCGAGATTGCACCACTGCACTCCAGGCTGGGTGACAGAGTGAGACTCTGTCTCAATAAATAAATAAATAAATATTGATTACTTGGATATGGTCAGGAAACCAAATGTGTTACACTTTTAACATTGTATAGTGTCATAGCACACACATATAGCAAAATACAGAAAGCATAAATGTACAGCTTAATCAATCATTACAATGCCAACATCCATGAAGCCACCACCCAAATCAAGAAACAGCAAACAGGGCAGTCCCAGAAGCCCTCCCGTGCCTCCTCCTGTCCACACTGCTCTCCCTTCCCACCGAGACAACTCACCATCAGACTCTCACAGTAGTCACTTCATTGCTTCTCAATACACCTTCAAAGCTAATATTTACTCCTAAACACGCTTAGTAACATTATATAAATTAAACTATGCAATATGTTCTCTTTTGTGCTCTAATAATTGTCAATTAAGTGACCAGAAAATAATAAACCTGTTAATAAATGCTGCTGGGTCAGTTGGATATCCTCACTGAAAAAAAAAAAAAAAAAAAGAAAAGAAATTTGACACCTATTTCATATCATACACAAAGTTAATGCCAGTAGAAAACATATCTATCTATAAAAATAAATACATTGAAACTTCTAGAAGACAATATTAGAGAATATCTTCATGACGTTGAAATAGAAAAAGATTTTTAAAATAGAATCCAAAATTCAGAACCATAAAAAAAAAGAGGTTCATCAGTGGTCACAAATATAATATATTTAAAATAGGGACAGCAAGAAATTACTGGACATAACTAGCAGGTGCCATGGGATGTACCTGGAAAGCTCCATGTGCTTATCACACTCCTGCTATGAGCTTCTCACCAGGGGGCTCCAGTATTTGTGGTTAGGAAAAGAGAAATAAGAACAGAGGAATGCACCCTCAGGTACTTTGGATGTCACAAGGGAAAAGGGTATGAAAATCGGAAACACTGGCACACACGTTAATGAATGTTTTTCGTGGTTATAACGAAGCTGAAGGAGAGGACAGAGTGAAGGACACTGGGGTGGGGGTGGGGGGGCTCCAGGAATAGTTTTGTGATTCGGTTGGTATTTCTTGTGTATAGTTCCAGTTCTTGTCAAACTTTTTGGTCGCTAAACTGTTCATTTCTATACATTAAGACAGGTTTCACCTCCTTTCTCATTTTAGAATACATTAGTAGAGGGCTTCACAGAGTGACAAACACCTATCGACTTCTTTAGGAAGGTGATTAAGTAAAATGAGCCAAGATTGCACTCCAGCCTGGGCGACAGAGAGAGACCCTGTCTCAAAAAAGAAAAAAAAAAAGGGTGCCAGATGCCAGATGCCAGATGCTTAGATAATTCTCCCCTGGTACAAGACCTGGAAAGGAAAGGAGATTTTCTACAGAATGTGGACTTTCCCCACAAGAGACAGCTTTGCAGGGCCATTTTAAACTACGTCAAATAAATATATTTTGGAATAAAATACTTTGATTTTCTCCAGAGCATGGTATCACTCACGTTGGTATCTTATTGCCACAAAGAGTCTGTTTTGTCCATCTTGAGGGTTTGTTCTAGTGTCAATGAGGGTCAGCTGTGCCTCAATTCTAAAGGGAGGAAGGTAAAATGAGGCATGACCAACCTCCCCTTCCCATCACAGCCTGAACTAGTGTTTCAAGTTTACCTTAAAATGTCCTTGGCCAAGCAGAAAGGCCCATTTCGTTGGTTGAAGGGCTTAAATTTTACTTTTGGTTTATAGTGTGAACTGTGAACTGTATTTTCAATTACTGAAATGACTAATGATAGTGAAATAAAAATGAAACGTTTTTTAGTATTTATTATGGTCCAGGAATGAGTTAAGTATTAACATAGGAGATTATGTAATTCAACCATTTAATTTTAGTGATGAAGAAATAGACGTTCAACAGCTGGGCGCCCTGGCTAACGCCTGTAATCCCAGCACTTTGGAAGGCTGAGGCGGGCAGATCACCTGAGGTCTGGAGTTTGAGACCAGCCTGACCAACATGGAGAAACCCCCCTTCTACTACAGACACCAAAAAAAGAAAAATTAGTGGGCCGTGGTGGTGCATGCCTGTAATCCCAGGTACTTGGATGGCTGAGGTAGGAGAATCACTGGAATCTGGGAGGCAGAAGTTACAGTGAGCAAAGATAATACCTGGGCAACAAGAGCAAAACTCCATCTCAAAACAAACAAACAAACAAACAAATAAAGAAATAGACACTCAAAAGAGTAAATTACCTGATCAAGGCATAAGTTGGGTGCCAGAATTCTGACCTCATGACCATGAATACAATGTTTTTATTCCCATTCTACTATGTAATTATATTCACTAACTGAACTCCAGGGAACTCAGATAAAGTAAAATAATACTTTGTATGAGAGGGGTGTTGGAATAGGGAATAATAAATTGAGGTGTGTGGAATTTATAGAATGAAGATTCACTCAGCTTTTATTTTGGACACCTGTTTACTTTAGATAATCTAATAATTTTAATTCCTGGGCTTTGAGTTTAGGCAGAACTGGATTTCAATCCTAATAATTGTCTCTTAAATCACTAAAATTTCTTAAAATCACTCTTTAAAATTTTAAGAGATCCTAATGATCTCTTAAAATTGCTAATTCTTGGTAATCTACCCATTTATTTATTAATTTTACAAATATTTATTGAGTGCTGGGAGCCGAACATTCAGAAGTTCACAAAAATAATGATTAATTGAGATAATATGCCTGGAAGTACTACTTTGCTAGAGTAAAACAATCAGTACATAATAATGTGACTTTCCCTCAAATTGTCCTATGACAGTCGGCAGGTGGATAACGGACTTCTTCATAATTTCCACCTTGTCCACCACAGGTGCTCATGCATCACTAGCAGGGAGAATCCAGAGTGGTAGCCATGCCCTTCCCTTTGAAACTGACCAGGGACTTTCCACAGAGGCATGAAGAAAACCTCTTCTCCCCCAGTAATACTGAATACTACGTCTCACTCTTTACTCTGCTTCACAACTACAAAATATGATATCTTGTCTCTCCACATGGCGTATCTTACTTCTTTCCATGAAACTACATTGTCAGCCATTCCTGTCACCACTTATGAGTCATCCTGCCCCTCCCCTGCCTCCTCCCCAAGACCTGGAATCGGATCAGACCTTCTTAGCGGATATATCTGCTGGAGACAAGTGATGCTGCCTCATTCTCTATTCCTATTGGTTGAGGAAACATGCCTGTGAAAGATTGGGGATTTCCAGGAATGCTTTTTTTTCTTGAAATGCCTGGTGCAGGAAGCTGGAATGCCTTCCCCAAAAGGAAGTGACCTGAACTGAGACTGATGAGGTAGTTCTGGGTTTGAGACCTGTCTGTGGGTACTGCCTCTGAAAAGAGAGATGTGTTCCTTCTAAAAGGACTCATCTTTCTCTCTTTATCAAATGACATTGCCTAGCATGATAACCAGAAAATTAGTGCTCAGTAAATCGAAACTGTTCATTCTAACCATTGTTTCCTAGCCTTATAACTACACTGGGATTTCCAAAATAATTTAGTGGTTGATATGCCTTCCATCCGTAGCTATACGGGTCTTGTTTTTGTTGGGTCCTTTCACTCTGTACATCCCCTTCCATTCCTGAAGGAAGAATCTTTGCTCCCATCAGACAGTCCTCCTCTCCCTGCCTGCGTCTTTCATCCTTTGCTTGCCTTACATATTGTTTCACTATCTTTTCTCTACCCCTTCTACAGCCTTAATTAACCAAACTTGCCATTTTTAATAGCGCTATCCATATGTACCATCTCATACACATGGATAGCACCACTTTTTAATTTTTAAGGTTCATGTAGGTGTGTAAAACATTTTATTATTATTATTACTATTATTATTATTTTGAGACGGAGTCTCGCTCTGTCACCCAGGCTGGAGTGCCGTGGTGCAATCTCAGCTCACTGCAAACTCCACCTCCCAGGTTCAAAGGATTCTCCTGCCTCAGCCTCCCAAGTAGCTGGGACTACAGGTGTGCGCCACCACACTCGGCTAATTTTTGTATTTTTAGTAGAGACAGGGTTTTGCCGCGTTGGTCAGGCTGGTCTCAAACTCCTGACCTCAGGTGATCCACCTGCCTTGGCCTCCCAAAGTGCTGGGATTACAGGCGTGAGCCACAGCACCCAGCAGGTGTGCAAAACATTTTAACAATTCGACTTGTGTTTGAAAACCCACAAATTTGTGCTCATACTATAATTCATAAGCAAATGGATTGCAGCTCTTATTGCAGTGTATTATAGCAAGTTTATGTTGGCTTTGAGCTCTTAGGAAACAAGATCTGCAGATCCTATTTATTCTAATAACGCATAACTTTGAAAAATGTTTTGCACAATTGCAGCAGTAATACATTTTTAATAAATTTATGTTCCCCCAAAGCAAATAAATGTTATCAATAAAAGTCAGGATATAATTCCCATATTTCTACCATCACCTCCAAAAGGGGTACAAAAGATTATTTTCAGAGTTGTTATAAAGATTAAATGAGATCATTGAAAAATGGCTATATTCACTAACTGAACTCCAAGGAACTCAGGTAAAGTAACCAGAGCCTGGAAGTATTGATTCTCTTTTTCATCATTGTCCCTGCACTTCCTTCTTATAACCAGCAGGTGGGGAGATGACCCTTAATCAATCTGTTTCTTCTTTCCTTTCCGTTTTCTCCCTACCACAGATTTTAGTTTTCTACCAGTGATGACACCCTAGCATTACAGCAATTTTCTTTTCATTTAGTCCTGGACAGGGACTTTCCACCTATGTCTGAAAAAGAACAAGTATCCTGATTCGCACTCTACACCCGTTAAGCATACTTGCTCTTACTTGAAAAGGGGAAAGTTCTTGGCAATCCACACAGCCATAACCTGTCTCTTTCAACAAATTTCAGGTATTATATCTTTCTCTCACCACATAACTATTAACTTGCCCTACTCCACCTTTTTGCACGGTCTCGAAACCAGACTAATGCTAAGACTTTGCAGTAGTGTTATTCACTGCAGACAAATGATGTTAGTTCACCCAGTGGTTGCATAGAAAGAAAACTCATAGGAATGGAGACTTTCATGAAGTCCCTTTGTCCAGAACACTGACCTGCTTCATCTTAAAGCACAGAGCCTAGGAACCAGAATAGAGAATCAACCTGGGGGTTTGAGAACTGAGTCTTGGGATGCTATCTCTGAAAGAAGAAAACAGGTCCAAAAAAATTCCCACATTTTATTTTTCAACTCATTTGATTATAGTACTTAGCACAAGTTTGGAAGGACACAAGGCACTCAGTAAAACCAGTCTCATAGTCTCACTGTCACCTCCCCAGCCTTGATGCTCCTCCTATGCCTATATGACACTTGCCTTACCAACAGGTGATTTTGCTGTCTTACATTTGCATATTTCAGTTCATCACCTTTAAAAGTAACTCCTCAACTTCTAAGGCCTTTCATAAAAACAGGTCCTCTCTGTGCATCTTCTCTTATCCTACACTGTTCTTTAATCTAAATGTTCACTCCAGTGAATCTGGGCTTTTCCCTAAATCAACCCACTTCTCCCCACTCTCTGTCCCACCCCACTGCCAGTACTGCTCTCACTCATGCGGTTCATGATTGTTCCTTTCCCCCTGCTGTTCCTCAGAATCATATCCTCCTCTTCCCTGCCTCAAGTCTTACTTCTGCAAATGAACTAGCATTACAGCAATTTTCTACAAGTTTTCAGGTTTTCTCTAAATACTTCAATCTGTGCGAATATGCCCTTTATCTACTATTCTTGAATTTTGTTACTTTTAAATTATACCCCTCCCTCACCTTTTTTTTTTTTTGAAGACAGAGTCTCACTCTGTTGTCCAGGGTAGAGTGCAGTGGCATGATCTTGCTGCAACCTCCGCTTCTCAGGTTCAAGCAATTCTCATGCTTCTACCTTCTGAGTAGCTGGAATTACAAGTGCATGCCACCATGTCCGGCTAATCTTTTGTATTTTAGTAGAGACGGGGTTTCACCATGTTACCCAGGGCGGTCTCCTGAGCTCAGGCAATCTGCCCGCCTTAGCCCAAAGTGCTAGGATTACAGGTGTGAGCCACTGCTCCTAGGCCCCATTTGTATTTTCATTATAATTTATAAGTGTTTATATTTACACTTAATATATGGTTTATTAATTCAACAACTATTAACAACTTTCTATTTTGAACCAGGAATTTTTTTAGAAACTGAGAAGAGTGCACACAGTCTCTGATGTATGGAGTTTACGCTGTATTTGTGTCTTTTTCCTGGTAGATATTGATCTTCATGAGATCTTCATCCTGGACCCTTAGCTCCTGCCACACTCCTTGAAACACAAGAGATGTTCAGTAAGCATTAGCTCTTTGAATGTCGTAAGTTATACTCCGTGCTTCTTATAGAAGAGTATGCATACATTCTTCTGTATAAATTACTTGACCCATACCTTGGTCAAGTAATTTACTCTTTTGAGTGTCTATTCCTTTTTGTTTGTTTGTATGTTTAATTTTTGTTTTGTTTTGTTTTGAGATGGAGTTTTGCTCTTGTTGTCCAGGCACTATCTTGGCTCACTGCAAACTCCACCTTCTGGGTTCAAGTGATTCTCCTACCTGAGCCTCCCAAGAAGCTGGGATTACAGGCATGCACCACCACGCCCTGCTAATTTTTTTTTTTTTAATCTGTAATAGAGACGGGGTTTCTCCATATTGGTCAGGCTGGTCTTGAACTCCCGATCTCAGGTGATCTGCCCACCTTGGCCTCCCAAAGTGCAGGGATTATAGGCGTGAACCAGGGCGCCCAGCTGTTGAGCGTCTATTTCTTCATCACTAAAATTAAAGGGTTGAATTACATAATCTCCTATGTGAATACTTAACTCATTCCTGGACCACAATAAATACTAATAAACATTTCATTTTTATTTCACTATCATTGGTCATTTCAGTAATTGAAAATACAGTTCACAGTTCACACTGTAAACCAAAAGTAAAATTTAAGCCCTTCAACCAACGAAATGGGCCTTTCTGCTTGGCCAAGGACATTTTAAGGTAAACTTGAAACACTAGCTCAGGCTGTGATGGGAAAGGGAGGTAGGTCATGCCTCATTTTACCTTCCTCCCTTTAGAATTGAGGCACAGCTGACCCTCATTAACACTCGAACAAAGACCTCAAGATGGACAAAACAGACTCAGTGTAGCAATAAGATACCAACATGAGAGATATCATCCCTGGAGGAAATCAAAGTATTTTATCCCAAAATATATTTATTTGACATACTTTGAAATGGACCTGCAAATCTGTCTCTTGTGGGGAAAGTCCACATTCTGTAGAAAATCTCCTTTCCTTTCCAGGTCTTTCTCTTGTACCAGGGGAGAATTATCTAAGCATCTGGCACATTTTTTTTTTTTTTTTTTTTTTATACTGGGTCTCCCTCTGTCGCCCAGGCTGGAGTGCAGTGGCCAATCTCTGCTCATTTTACTTAATCACCTCCCTAAAGAAGTCTATGGGCCTTTGTCACTCTGTGAAGCCCTCTACCAACGTATTCTAAAGTGAGAAAGGAGGTGAAACCTGCCTTAATGTATAGAAATGAACAGTTTAGGGCCAAAACGTTTGACAAGAACTGGAACTATATACAAGAAATACCAACAGAACCACAGAACTATTCCTGGAGCACCCCCACCCCCAGTGTCCTTCACTCAGGCCTCTCCTTCAGTATAACCACAGAAAACATTCACTACATTCATTAACATTCATGCCAATATTTCCGATTTTCCTGCCCTTTTCCCTTCTGTGACTTTCAAAGTACCTGAGGGTGCATTCCTCTGTTGTTCTTATTTCTCATTTCCTAACCATGAATACTGGAGCCCCCTGGGGAGAAGCTTCTAGCAGGAGTGTGATAGGCTCATGGTAGGTCCTCATCAGCAGCTTTCCAGGCACATCCCATGGCACCTGCTAGCTATGCCCAATAATTTCTTTCTGTCCCTATTTTAAATATATTTGTGACCACTTACGACCTTTTTTTATGATTCTGAATTTTGGATTCTATTTTTAAAATCTTTTTCTATTTCAAATTCATGAAGATCTTCTCTAATATTGTCTTCTAGAAGTATTATTGCATTGATTTTTATAGATATATATGTTTTCTACTGGACTTTATTTTGTGTATGACGTGAAATAGGTGTCAAATTTCTTTTCTTCCCTCCCCCCACCCCAGGTAAGGATATCCAACTGATTTAGCAGCATTTATTAACAGACTTATTCTTTCCTGGTCACTCAATTGACAACTATTAGATCACAAAAGAGGCACAAAACAGAACATACTGTATAGTTTATATAATGTTACTAAGCGTGTTCAGGAATAAATATTAGATTTTGAAGGTGTATTGAGAAGCAATGAAGTGACTGCTTTGAAAGTCTGATGGTGAGTTGTCTTGGTGGGAAGGGAGAGCAGTGTGGACAGGAGGAGGTACGGGAGGCCTCCAGTGCTGCCCCGTGTGCTGTGTCTTGATTTGGGTGGTGGGTCCACGTATGTCAGCATTGTAATGTTTGATTAAGTTGTAGGTTTATGCTTTCTGTGTTTTGCTACATGTGTGTTTTATGCCACTATACAATGTTAAAAGTGTAACACATTTGGTTTCCTGACCGTATCCTAGTAATCAATATTTATTTATTTATTCATTTTTTGAATGAATAAATAAATATTGCACTGCACCCCACCCTCTGTCGCCCAGGCTGGGGTGCAATAGCACGATCTCGGCTCACTGCAATCTCCACCTTCCCGTTTCAAGCAATTCTCCTTCCTCAGCCTCCCGAGTAGCTGGGATTACAGGCGCCCACCACCAGACCCAGCTAATTTTTGTATTTTTAGTAGAGATGGGGTTTCATCATGATGGCCAGGCTGGTCTTGAACTCCTGACCTCATGAACCCCCCTGCCTCGGCCTCCCAAAGTGTTGAGGTTTAGGGAGTGAGCCACCACGTCCAGCCCAGCTTTCAGCCTTTCTTATCAACACCTAATTTAGTCATCCTGTTCTCCCGCAACTTCTCTCCAAGGCTTTATATAAGACTTTCTGGTCAGATGTGTCTGCTGGAGATAAGTGATGTTGTTTCAGTCTTTATCCCTATTGGTTATACAAAAAACGACAACAACTATTTGTGAAGAGGTGGGGATTTCCAGTAAATCTCTTTTTTCTACAGAATGTCTCAACCAGAAGGAAAAAACCAACACACAGTTGGACAGGAAGATTGATCCCTGTTGGTGTTACCTATAAAAGGAAAGAAGCTACATTCTTTCTAAAAGCCTTCTGCTCCTCCCTTATTCATCAGATACCAGTTCTACTGCATATCTGGAAATCCAAAAGGAGCGTGGTACTCCCGTCATCCATTCCTCTTGTCACCACACTAATCTCTGTGTCCGGTTCCTCATAACTAACCTTGGATTGTAAAAACTTTGATACTTGATATTTTTTCCTGCATCCATCCACATCTTTCTAAGAGATGTCACATCTTTACCAAATTTTCAGTGCCTTTCCTAGTGAACTTCAGCTCTGCATATCCACTCTGGTCTCCCAGCATTATCTAAGGGGGCTTTTCAATTCTAGTCAAACAGACCCCCCTCTGTTTTCTCTATTTCTACTTCTTGACTCCCCCTGCTTCCTGCACACACATTATTCACATAGTTCCTCTTCCTCAGAAAGTCTCTAGCTAGCCTCAAATATAACCCTTCCTCTGTGCTCTGAGTTTCACTTCCTTTGAAATTCACATGTATGTAAATACTCCCTTGTTATAAATATAAGTTTATACCTAATTTTAACCATTTTTTTGTCTTAATAATCAATGACACCAAATGGTGTTTGATTGTTTTTTATTGATATGTCTGTTGTCGATCTTGTGACATTTTTAAATTAATTGTATATGTCTGTCATTACTATGCACTCTTTTGTCTGTGTAGAATCTACTTAAAGGTAGGATCTAATTCATGTGACTCTGTTATCCCCAGCATTAGAAGAATCTTTTGCACAAAGAAAGCACTGAACACATATTTTGCGCTTAAATATCCCCCTCTGATTTCGTGTGTATGTGCACGTGCATATGGTGGATCCTCAGTTAAAATGTACCGAATGTTAAATGCAGCAGAAGATATCAGAGATATATTAAGAATAATTTTTCTGATGGTAAGGATTTATATATGGAAATATGTGAAGGAGGGACAATTCCTTCTACAAAGTTCTTTCACCATATTATTGCTGACTGCTATCCCACAACAAATTCTCCTCTGCAGAAGCAGATAACTACATTTTTCTAGAAAATGAGAGGATAAGCTGTCTAGTGAGCAAGGGGTTAAATGGCTCTCAAATCATGTTCTCAGTGATGCCCACTAGTTCTCATTTCATAATTCAATCACCAGTTACAAAAGATCTTCTGGATGCCAGATGTTTGGGTCTTCTGGAACTCTCTCCTGCTCTTCTGGTATATCCACAAACAGTCTTGTCAAAACTGGATCCTGATGTTTCATACAATTTCTTGCTTCAGGACCTCTTAAGTTTCATTTCTCATTTCCTCATTTCCTCACCAAATGCTGGTGTCCACTGAGTGAGAAGGGGCTAGCCTCGGCCATGTGTTTACTTTGGAGGCCTAGTCAAGAGCTTTTCTAGAACATCCTGTGAAAATCAGTGGTCTTGCCCCAATATTTTCTCATTATTTTCATACTATTCACTGTTCCCATTCAATGCTGCTGCCAAGCTATTACTTTTCTCTCCGTCTAGACAGTGGTAACCCTGGCTGGAGGGCCATCTTGACTGATTTTCTATATCTCATTGTCCATTATGACTCACATGTGTCGGTGAACCATGCTCTTTGTCACAAAACACAATTTCCAGCTTCCTACTCCTCCCCAACACTTGCACTTATGGGAATGTTTCCTTCCCATTTCCCTTTTCTGTGTCTACCATCTTTTATCTGCCCTAATATCGACAAAAATATTCCCCAGTTCTCTTGAAGTAAAAATTGACACATTTAAAATTGTTTATGTAATTATGGGTGTATATACATAAATTTGTGTATATACATATTTGTTTATTCATGGATATTGGTGAATAAATGTCAGGGTACCCCTACTTTTTACACCCGCTTCTCTGTTTGGTCACAATGCAGACGCACTCTCTGCATCTGGGTGGGAGGCAGTGAGAGAATCGTGGATTCGCTTGGTTGGTGAATAAACACGTGCACAGGAAATGCCCAGTTTTTACTTCCCAGCCTCCATTTTGCTTCCAGTACATGTCTCACCTCAACTATATCTTTAGAGGGTATTTGAAGGTTTATCCTGATCCTTCCATAATATAAGAACCTTACTCCATCCTATCATTTTTTAAATTATTTTAATTTTATTTTTTGACAAAATATAATTGCATATAATTATGGGGTACAAAATAATATTATGATTTATATATGCAAGCTAATTAACATATCCATCCCCTTAAAAGCTTTTCATTTATTCCTCCTGTCTGCCACTTTATACTCTTTGACTAATGTCTTCCCCTTCCTCCCAATCTGCAGCCTCTGATACCATTATTCTACTCTCCGCTTCTATGAATTTGTTTTTGAGTTTACATATAAGTGAGACTATGCAGTATTTGTCTTATTTTACTTAGAAATGTCTAGCTTATTTCACTTAGCATAATGTCCTCTAGGTTCATTCGTGTTGTTACAAATGACAGAATAGCCTTCTTTTTAAAGGCTCTAAGTCATTCTGTTATACAGAATATATTCTATACATATACCACATTAAAAAATTTGTCAGTTGATGGACACTTAGATTGATTCCCTATCTTAGCTATTGTAAGTGGCCACTGTAATGAACATGAGCATGCAGTTATCTCTTCAACATACTGATTTTAAGTCCTTAGGATACACACCGAGAAGCAGGATGGCTGGATATCATGGTGATTCTACTTAACTTTTTCAAGAACTTCCATACGGTTTTTTATAATGGCTATATCAATTTACATTTCCACCAACAATGCACAAGTGTTTCCTTTCCTTTTCCTTTGTTGCCCAGGCTGGAGTGCAATGGCGAGATCTCGGCTCACTTCAACTTCTGCCTCCCAGGTTCAAGCCATTCTCCTGCCTCAGCCTCCTGAATAGCTGGGACTACAAGGGGACACTGCTGCATCTGGGTAATTTTTTTTTTTTTTTTTTTTTTTTGGTATTTTTTAGTAGAGACAGGGTTTCACTGTTTGCCCAGGCTGGTCTCGAACTTCTGAGCTAAGGCAATCTGCCCGCCTTGGCCTCCCAAAGTGCTAAGATTTCAGGAGTGAGCCACTGTGCCCGGCCAAGTGTTCCCTTTTCTCCACGTCCTCACCAAACTTACCTTTTACCTTTTTTATAAGAACGATTCTTTTGAGTGTGAGGTGGTATCTCATTGTGACTTTAATTTGCATTTCCCTAATGATTAGTGATGCATTTAAGCATTTTTTCATATGCCTTTTGTTCACTTAAATGTCTTCCTGTCTTAATTTTTTTTTTTAAGACAGTGTCTCACTCTGTTGCCCAGACTGAAGTGAAGTGGTGCAATATTGGCTCATTGCAACCTCCGCCTCCCGTATTCTAAGCAATTCTCCTGCCTCAGCCTCCCTAGTAGCTGGGATTATAGGCATGCACCATCACACCGCGCTAATTTTGTATTTTCAGGAGAGGTGGGATTTTACCATGTTAGCTAGGCTGGTCTTGAACTCCTGACCTCAGGTGATCCACCTGACTCGGCCTCCGAAAGTGCTGGGATTACAGGCTGAGCTACTGCACCCGGCCCATCTGGCACCTTTTTAAGTTTGATAAGAAACATTTACAATGTAGTCTGTCTGAAACCTGCTACTTGGAGGCTTCATCTGCATGATAAATAACAACCTTGGTCTCTGCAACCCCTTATCTTAACCTAGACACTTCCTTCTATTGAATGCATGTCTTTAGATAAACTCTCAACCAATTGCCAACCAGAAAATCTTTGAATCCACCTGTGACCTGGAAGCCCCCACTTCAAGTTGTTCCCTTTCTGGACCAAACCAATGTACATCTTACATGTATTGACTGATGTCTTATGCCTCCCTAAAATGTATAAAGCCAAGCTGTAGCCCAACTACCTTGGACGCATATTCTCAGGATCTCCTAGAACTGTGCCAGAGGCCACTGGTCACTCATATTTGGCTCAAAATAAATCTCTTCAAATATTTTACAGAGTTTGACTCTTTTTGTCAACAACTTAATGCAGGGGTTAGGGACACCAATGCCCAACACAGTCAAAAATCTTCGTATAACTTTTGACTCCCTAAAAACTACCAATAGCCTACTGTTGACCAGAGGTTTTACCAATAACATAAACAGTCTATTCATACATATTTGTATATTTATTATATTCTATATTCTTATAATAAAATGAGCTAAAGAAAATAAAAATAATAAAGAAAATAAAATAATAAAGAAATTAAAATGAGAAAATAATAAAGAAAATACATCCACAGTACTGTATTGTGTTTATTGATACTGTAAATTTACAACAGCTGGTTTACAAGACAAATCATGTGTCCAAAATCGTGAGGAACAGCAGATGCAGACCTCACTCTATGGTACATATCAAACAATGCAACTTTTTCCTGTAATGCCAGGACTTTTCTCTGCTCCTTGGGAGCACTTCTAGCATCCCTAGTGGCACTTTGTGTGGATCCCATGGTGTTATTCAACGTTTACAACATAGCACTAAACATGAAAAATAAACGAGAACCATAAGAGATCACTTCGTACTGCGATACACAATTCATGGTGATCAGCATCAGAAGACATTTTACGCACATACTTGCACACTTGGACTCACCACAGCAGCAACAGAAGGTGGCTATCAAATTATTACAGTAATACCATAGGTATTATAGTTATTCCATGCAGTTATGACTCAACACTATATCTTTATGTTTGTTTATATGTCTCTTCACTGTGAATGGTGTTAACGTATGTAAGTGCAGAAGTTTTCGTAAGTTTTAATTTTTTATAACAGATTTGTGTATATTTTATGGTAGTAAATTATAAAACAGACTAGTATCTACATATGTTTTATGAGTTCATGGCATACCTAACTTTAAAAAAGCTTTCAATATTTCTAGGCTACATGATTCACCTGTGAGTTTTTGCAAACTGTCATATACTTCAAAAAAAATTCAAATATATTTATTTTTAAAAATCAACCTATAAGAGGACCCATGCAATTCGAACCTATGTTGTTCAAAAGTAAACTGTAATTACAAAAAGGAGAAAAGAATGGTCTGAAACTGACTTCAACAAAAATAAAGATAAAATATTTTAATTATTCTAAAGAAAAATAATTCCTCAATATAACTAAGCAATGTTAATTAATAAAAAACAGTCCTTTGTGGATTCTTTTTCAAGTACTCCTTAGAGGCAAGCCAAAGACATTATTTGTTGAAACCACTTTTGGGGTAATTATGCTCAGTGAAATTCAATTAGCCAGTACATTGATAGTACCGTTTGACACTTAACATAGAATTATGGAATGGGATCTTAACTCTTTGGGTAAGAAATGTAAGTTTCACAGATTAGGCAAGAAACATTGTAGCTTAGTTTTCATCATTATGTACTCACAAACTTTCCAACTCATTTCCTGATAAACTGGCTACAGAGCTAGTATCATTTGTCACCCCCATGGTAACTCCATGTGAATTCTTCGCTGAAAGCCTGGCTTGATGCCTGTGCTTCCAATGTACAACTTCCTAATATTCTGTGCTTGCCAATTCCTAAGTAAGGGTGAAAAGTTGAAACTCCTTGTCTTTTATATGAACCAGTAGTTGGAAAAGTGTGTCACACCTCATGCAGGAAGCAATAGACCTAAGCAGGGTTTACTGAGGGGTCCTCTAGATTTCCCTGGAATACAGGAATTTCTGTCAAGGGAGGAGAGGAATGACCAAGTGATCTGCCATTTTTATTGTTGGGAAAAATATCAGAATTCATGTAAAAAAGGTCTACTTTATGAGTTAAGTCTTGGTCCAAAATGAAACCTCCATGTACATGCAATGTAAGTAGGGGATTGGTCAATACTCTCTTGGATGAATTCTCAAGTACAAGAGAATATTTTAACTGCAACACTGCCTCATTGATGTCAGTACCCAGCTATCTTTCAGTGAGGCTACTGGTTATTGGAGCAGGTACAGGACTTCCAAAATTCAAGTGAAGAAAAAGTGCAGTGTCACATTCTTTTTTGTTTTTGAAAAATAAAAACACACACTTTTCTTATAATATTAGTAACACCTGCCCAATAAGGAAATATTGGAATTCTACAAAATTAATAGAGACAAATTAATCTGTCATTGCTTCATTGTGAAATAATTACTATGGGATCCACTCTCTGATGCAACTGATTTTAGAAACATTAAAGCCTCGGCTGGGCGCGGTGGCTCAGGCCTGTAATCCCAGCACTTTGAGAAGCCAAGGCGGGTGGATCACAAGGTCAAGAAATCAAGGCCATCCTGGCCAACATGGTGTAATCACGTTTCTACTAAAAACACAAAAATTAGGAGCGATGGTGCCTGCTTGTAGTCCCAGCTACTCGGGAGGCTGAGGCGGAATAATCACTTAAACTGGGAGGCGGAGGATGCAGTGAGCCGAGATTGGGCCACTACACTCCAGCCTGGTGTCAGAGACTCTGTCTCAAAAAAAAAAAAAAAAAAAAGATTAAAGCCCCTGAAAAGCATCCTAAGGACAAACAGCAGTAATGAGACATCATTGAAGAAAATCTCTGAAAATTAGTAAGAAAAGCAAGAGCCTGTGGTATTTGAGCCAAGACTATACCCTCCCTCTCTCCTGCATGCCAGCTCAGTGAGGCATAGACTCCACTCTAGACTGCTACAGCCCAGAGCACAGGCCTCGCGGTCCCCACAGCTCCATACCAGAGGGCTTTATTCCCAGGAGGAGCAGGAATTCGGAGTCCCTCATCCTGCCTCCAGCTACCTGTTCCTGACACAAGTCCCAGACAAGTGTAGTTGAGAAGTAAGAGCACCCTTCTTCTGCCCAACTCCCACCCTTGGAATGGAGGGTCTGCCTTGGGCGTGGCATGCTAAGATTACTGAGGCCCTAATAACCCATTCCCTGGCTCCTGAGGGAATGGCTCCACCCCAGGAGAGGCAAAGCAATAGGACAGCAGGTTGCTGGCCACACCCTCCACTCAGTGCTCAGCTCCTAGAATTGAGGTGTTACTCAGAGACAAGCTTGCCACAGTTACCCAGCTCCAGAGCCCTGACTTAGATAGAGAGTTTGTCTAAGGTCACTCTCAACAACAGTAGAGGTTGTGGTGAAAAGCATTTGGGGGGAGATTTGAGCATCTACTGCAGATACAGCTAAGACGGTAGGCTGGTTAGTTTACAGAAGAGAACTGGAGAATAAGATAGGTGGGAGGAGCCCTCCTGAAGTAGGACAAATATCAAACACCAACTTCAGAAACTATTTCATAGAAGGACTCACAATTTTATTGGATTACTTTGTGGAGGAATTTGCCCCAGGGAATTGTTGAAAACAGTGGCAATTAATGGACTTTAACAGCTGGGTTGGCGAGGGAGAGAGTGAAGAAGAGTCCTATAGGACCACTGTCATTCCAGGTAACCCTGGGTAGACTCAACGCTGGGCATCCTTGAGGCAACATCAAAAGCTTAATGCTGTGGGATGAGGAGAGGAAGACAGACTTTATAAAAATAATCCACTGGGAGGCTGAGGTGGGCGGATCACCTGAGGCCAGGAATTCCAGACCAGCCTGGCCAACATGGCAAAACCCTGTCTCTGCTAAAAATACAAAAATTAGCTGGGTATGGTGGCACACACCTGTAGTCTCAGCTCCTTGGGGAGGCTGATGCAGGAGATTCACTTGAACCCGGCAGGCGGAGGTTGCAGTGAGCTGAGATCATTGCACCACTGCACTCCAGCCTGGGCGACAGAGTGAGAATCTGTCTCAAATAATAATAATCATCATCATCATCATCATTATCCAGACAATCATTGTTAATCACACAAACAAGCAAATAAGAATAACAAGCACAGTGGGGGAGGGGAGGTGATTGACTTCCTCAATTATGGATGCCAAGAACTGCCACAATATGCCATCTGCAAGTAGGAGACCCAGGAAAGCAGGTGGTATAATTCAGTGAGAGTCAGAAGGTCTGAGAATCAACGTACAACTCCCAGTCTGAGGCCAAAAGCCAGAGAACCAGGAAATGGGCTGGAGTCATGGGGGCAGGAGGGGAAGAAGGAGCTCTGGTGTCCAGAGGTAGAAGTAGATGTATGTCCCAGCTCAAAGAGAAAGAGAATTTACCCTTCCTCCACCTTTTTGCTTTATTTGGGTCCTCAGTGGACTGAATGATGCCCACATACGTTGGTAAGGGATATCTTCTTTATTAAGTCGCCTGATTCAAATACTAAACTATTCTGGAAACCCCCTCACAGTCACACTCAGAAACAATGTTTTACCAGCTATCTGGGCATCCCTTAGCCAACTCAAATTGACTCATAACATTATCCATCACACTCACAGACCTAAAGGAAAGCGTGACTAAAGAGGTGAAGGAAGGTGTGATGGGAATGTTGCATCAAAGAGAGGGTAACAATAGCCATAACAGTTGTCTTGGTCCACTCAACTGCTGTAACAAAATGCCTTCGACTAGATAATTTATAAACAACAGAAATGCATTGCTCACAGTTCTGGAGGCTAGGAAATCCAAGATCAAGGAACTAGCAGATTCAGTGTCTGGTGAGAGCTTGCTGTCTGTTTCCCAGACAGTGCCTTCTACCTATGTTTTCATATGGTGGAAGTGGTGAATGAGCACTCTCAGCTATTTTTACAAGAGTAATTCCATTTATGAGGACTCTACCCTCATAACGCAAAGCCCCATCTCTTAGTACCACACACTAGAAACTAGGAAATGGGCTTCAAAATATAAGTCTGGGGGCAGGGGACACAAACATTTAGATAACAGTATAATAAAAAGGAACCAAATAGAAATTGCGGAGTTGAAATGTACAATAATAGAAACAAAAATTCACTAGAGGAAGTCAACCATAGGTTTGGCCTAGCAGAAGAAAAAACTATAGAAAAAAGTTTATATTTCAAAAAAATATTTTGGTAGGTCTAATCCATGCATCATCTTTGCCTTTCAAAATCCAAAGACATTTTCTTTTTTCTTTTCTTTTTTTTTTGAGACAGAATCTAGCTCTGTCACCCAGGCTGGAGTGCAATGGGGCAATCTTGGCTCACTGCAACCTCCGACTCCTGGGCTCAAATGATTCTCCTGCCTCAGCCTCCCAAGTAGATGAAACTATAGGCAGCTGCCACCACGCCTGGCTAATTTTTTGTACTTTTAGTAGAGACGAGGTTTCACTTATATTGGCCAGGCTGGTCTCTAACTCCTGACCTAGTGATCCACTTGTCTTGGCCTCCCAAGTGCTGGGACTACAGGTATGAGCCACTGTGCCCAGCCACAAAGACATTTTCAAAGTATATTCAATTGTAACATTTCCCATTTCCCATGAAAGTAGTCATTATTCTCCAAATGTACATAATTTATCTTTTTCGAAGAAACCACCTACTACGTAACATTATAAATGAGTACTTCTTTTGTGTTCCATTAGACCATAAGCTCCTTAAGTTTAGGCCCTGTTTTCCACAAGTCTGCATCTCCCACTGAGCCTAGAAAATGGCCTTGATTCAAAAAATATTTTCTGTATCTATAAACAAATTGAGTTGAATTCAACACAGAGGGGTGTTTCTCTACAACTCTATGCTGTTCCTACATTCTCTAGTGTTTTCATATCGTACTTGCCTCCATCACATTTAATTGTTCCTGGTCTCGCTTTTATTCAGTCATGAGTTACAACTAACAAATGAATTATATAAAAACAATAACCCCTGCTTCCTATGTTACCTCATTCTCATGTGTGGTTTTTTAGGTACAAATTTCTAGGGATTAATTCAAACACAAAGAATTGCTTCTGGAAATTTAGAAGCTGGAATTCTCTAATGATAGAGAATTCTGCCTCATAATTCTTGTCTGGCCAAGACTAGCATTGCCTTTAGTCAACATGCAAATGTATATTTCCTCTCCCATTTGTCTATAAGCTCAACCACATGTAGATAAGTCAACTTGTCATGTAATAAAACCGGTTACAAAAAAAGGGTACCAGGGCTTTGGAATTAGGCAGAACTTAGTTTAAATTTTACTATGCTATATACTGGATGTTTGACTTTGTGTAATTTTAATGGTCTCTCTGAACCTCAACTTTTTAACCTACACAATATGTTAAGCAAGTCTATCAATACATAATTGAAAAACATCAAAATTAAAGTTAGGTATAATATATAAATCTAACAAGTTATTGAGATCTGTTACATCAGGGGTTTACATTGAACTGAATTAAATTGATCAAAATTGTTTATGATAAAAAACAGATGAATGTTGGTCATTTAGGTAGTTTAATTTAACACTTCATTAAAAGACATTAGAGAGTGGGTGTGGTGGCTCAGGCCTGTAATCTCAGCACTTTGGGAGGCCAAGGTGGGTGGATCACTTGAGGCCAGGAGTTCAAGACCAGCCCGGCCAACATAGTGAAATCTTGTCTCTACTAAAAATACAAAAATTAGCCAGGCATGGTAGCGTGAGCCTGTAATCCCAGCTACTCAGGTGGGTGAGACACAAGAATCACTGGAACCTGGGAGGTGGAGGTTACAATGAACTGAGATTGTGCCACTGCACTCCAGCCTCCAGACAGTGTGAGACTCTGTCTCAAAAAAAANAAAAAAAAAAAAAAAAAAAGACACTACAGATACCTATATAAATGGAAAGGTATGCTATATTTATGAATAAAATACCCAAAGAAACACAATTTTTCTCTGAGTTTGTCTCTAGAGCCAATGCAATTCTACTCAAAATCCCAACATAATATTGTGACATCACCAAGCTGACTCTAAATAATTATAGAAGAGCAATTGCTTAAGACTAGCCTACAAATTTGTTATACCTACAGAAAACAGTTTGGTTTCTTTACTAGTTATACACAGAAAGAAACAGGTTGGTAAGATTTTGCCCAGCTAATCCTCAATTAATTATGAAACTTAGGTAAAAATAGGAGAGTTGTATGGATGCATGGATAGACATATACAGACAAAGGAACAGAAACAGCAGGCCCAGAACCAACTCACTCGTTTGTAAAATCATATATATGTAGGAGCTGGCATTGGAATTTACTTATGAAATAATGCAGTAAGCCATCCTGAGAGAGTTTGTTATCCAGAGGGAAAACTCAGCGTTTGATTCATACAAAATAGTATTCACAAAAATCAATTCAATTCAGACTAATTCAATGTGAACAAGAACCACGGTGAACTATCATCTTATCACAGTTGGAATGCCTACTGTCAAAAAGGTCAAAAAGGCCAAAAAGGCTGGAAACAGTGTCTCATGCCTGTAATGCTAGCACTTTGGGAGGCTGAGGTGGGTGGATTGCCAGAGCTCAGGAGTTCAAGACCAGCCTGGGCAACACGATGAAACACCGTCTCTACTAAAATAGAAAAAATTAGCCGGGTATAGTGGTGTGTGCCTGTAGTCCCAGCTACTCAGGAGGCTGAGGAAGGAGAATCGCTTGAACCTGGAAAAGGGAGGTTGCAGTGAGCCAAGATCATGCCACTGCACTCCAGCCTGGGCGAAGAGGGAGACTCTCTCAAAAATAAATAAATAAAGGCAAAGAAATGCTGGCAATGAGGAGGGTAAAAGAGAACTTTTATACACCATTGGTAGGAATGTAAATTAGCACAGCCATTATGGAAAACTGTATGAAGGTTTCTTTAAAAACTAAAAATAAAACTATCATATCATCCAGCAATCCCATTACTATTTATCCAAAGGAAAGGAAATAAATGCATCAAAGGGATTGTAGACTAAAGGGATTGTAGCCAACAGCCAAGATACAGAACCAAACTAAGTCTCCATCAATGCATGAATGGATATAGAAAACATGTTATAGACTTATGCTATAGATTATGGATATAGAAAATATATATATAGAAAAAATATATAGAAAAAATATATATGTATATATAGAAATATATATATTATGTTATAGATTATGGATATAGAAAAAATATATATAGAAAATATATTTTTATATATATAGAAAATAAAACATACATATGTTATATATAACATATTACATATATATAGAAAATATAACACGCACACACACACACACATACACAATGGAATACTATTTAGCCATAAAAAGTATTTTAAACATACACTTTAAAATTATGACACAAATTGGAAGAAGTTATTTTTAATACATATAGGAAATTGCAATTGCAGAAAATTAAAGTTTAAGTCATGTAAACATTTCTATCTATACATATGACATTTTTATATTTATAAAAATAATAAGAAATTCATCCCACTCCAGGGATGAGAGCTAGTTTATGAATAGGAAAGAAGCAGGTCAATACATAATGTGAAAAGATTTCCACCCTTATTAGTAATCAGATAAACATATTTCAAATCACTGGGAAGTATCATTTAATTCTCAAGGGATGGGCAAAATGAAAAGTCTGACTAATTTATTGGCAAGAAAATTCACTAGCATGAACAATTAAACATTTCTAGTGGGGGTATAAATTCATACAACTAGTTATAGTAAAGTTGTAAACATAAATGTAGTGCATAGAAATTGTAGTCTTAGGCATATGTTCTAAAAAAACATTGGGTATGTGGACCAGAAAGCGTGCCCAGGGATGTTAACAGAGGTATAGGCCATAATAGCAAACAAAGAAAGGAAAACAGAAATAACCAGAATTCTGTCATGGGAAAGGTTCTCAGAAGCAACATTCCTGCACCCTTGGTCATGGATCCACAGAGGCTTAATGGGAAGGAGGCATTCAGATCAAATGCTCAAAGTGGAGTCAGGTATCATTGTCTTTCACAGAGTCCCTTAATAGACTACTGCTGATCTCCCTTTACCAACCCCCTGAAACCAGTGAAATTCTTCATTTTCCCTGTGCTGAGGACTTCCACATTAAGAAGCCCTCAGTACTGAGATAACTAGTAGGTAAATTTATCCATTGCAAGGGTGGTCTTGATGCAGGGCCAGCAAGCCTCAAAATTGGGGCTTTGCCCGAGATTGTTCTTGGTTTCACTCAGGAGAGATTCCAAGGATGGGCCAGTTGGCGTTAGACAGCAAATTTTATTGAACCAAGATACTTCTTGCAGGGCAGGGTTACCCCATAGGCAGTGTGTCCAGAATAGCAGCTCAGAGGCAGTTCTACAGTCATATTTATACCCACTTTTAATTATATGCAAATTAAAGGGTGGATTATGCAGAAAAAGGGTAGAAATTTCGGCATAATCCACTCCTTAACTTATAGATGGTAACTCCAGTTAACACTTCAACGACCGCAGTGGGTTGTTGGGTCATTGCCGTGGAAAGAAGTGGTGACCTTTTGGTGTTACCATGGCAATGGTAAACTGACATGGCACGCTGGTGGGCATGTCTTCAGGAGAGGTGCTTCTGCTGCATCCCTGTCTTAGAGAATTCTCAACTGGATCTGCTGTCCTAGCCCCATCTACTACTTCAGTCTATGACCTCCAGATTTCTCAGTTGATAAGAAGATGCATGAATAAAGGAGGAAATGAAGAGATGCTTCCTAAAAGAATCCCTATTCTTAATTAAAATTTAGATATAAGAAATCTATAAGAAGAAAATTATTACAGAATTTACAAGTTGACTTGGTGATGCCTCAGCAAGAGTGAGGAAGACACATGGAACTACAAGACAGAAAATCCAAGAGAGCTGAAAATGAGCATTTTGTGGTACCAATTGTGCTGTAAAAGCCTTAATATTTTATGTATCTTTCTCGGCAGTAGACTAGAACATATATGCCAATGGGTAGTGGGACACATCTGTCACTGGTAAAGTTGCATACCAATTCACAATCCTATTCTCATACCCAAGTCACCACTGCACATTGCTGTTGAGTCAGTAACTGCATTTGCCACCCTAGCTCAAAATATCAGCCATCACATTTAGCAAATTCTATAAAGCAAAGCAAATTAGCACTGACTTATCCAATTTACTATTGAGTGGGGTGAGGAGGGGGAGGGCGCTGCTGACTTAACCCAGGCCCTGAAGAACTCTGTTCCAGACAATATACTTGTGCTCTTCCTCATGGCCCAGCATAGGCACAGGGCTCCAGGCATTTGCCTCCAGCAGGGGGCTCTTCCACACTCACTCACAGTCAGCTGGGTTTCAATCTCTGTTCAAGTGTGAGCAGTGCAGATCCAGCCCCCTGGTTAATGTAGTCCCCACGGTTCAAGCCCAGTCTCTTTCAGATGTTGAGACCCTGGCCCTAACTGTGTGTGCCTGGCCCAGAGCTGAGCACCCACCCTCACTGTCATAACATAATTTCGGATCATTATTGTCATGGGTTTCCCATCTGCTTTTTTTTTTTCTTCAGGGGAAACCTGTGCAATGTAGTTACTAATATGTTGAATTCATACTCCAAAAAGTGACCTGTAGAATAATGTCTTACTGAAAATGACCTTCACAGCCAGGAGCGCTTAACTATGCTCTTGATACCCTCAGTTACAGACAGTTTGTTGTCATGTTCTTCACATCTTATGTGAAGATTGTTTGAGGGTTGGCCAGAGAATATGTCACTATCTAAAATTCCCATTGAGAACCTCAGAGTGACTAACAATAAGTTTGATGCTTGTAGGAAGGGAAGAGCTGTCTGGTCACAGGATGTCATTATTAGAACAGGGTTGTGGTTGACGAGGAAGGATGATGACATAAATCTTTGCATAAACCACATTAACATGAAGCCTTAACCTTATCATTACATACTTTTCTTTTTACCTAATAAGGCAAAGGAGAGAAGTCAGCATCATTTGTCTCTGGCAGATTAAACTGTCAGGAAGGCATACCCAAGGTTGGTGGCAGGAGGAACTTCATTAGCATTAGGAGTAATAGAAAACATCAAATAATAAGTTTTGTACGAAATATATAGACTCAATAGAAAGTAAAAAAATGCACTTTACTGAAAAGAAAACAAATTATAAATGAATCATGAAGCTGGATGGAGATATAGCCTATAGATTTAAAACTATTTTAATTCAAAATTTACATTTAAAAAATTAGATTTTAAAAAATAATAAATGTTTTGAAAGTCTAGGATAAAGATACTGTCCTGTATTGTTAATTTTTTTAAGAGTAGTAGAGTGTATTATACAGCACATTATGTAAAGGCAGGGGCCTGAGGTAGGCAGTCTTTTCGTTTGTTGAGGTAAAATCCACACAACAAAATTAACCCATTTTAAGGTGCACAACTCAGTAGCATTTATTGCATTCACCAAGTTGTACCACCATCACTTCTGTGTAGCTCCAAGGCGTTTTCATCACCTCCGAAGGAGACCTTGTACCCATGCAGCAGTCACTTTCCATTCCTACCTCCCCCGCAGCAACCACAATCTGATTTGAGACAGGCCTTGTCTGCATCTAGGGTGGTGATTTGTCCATCAATCTATGCAGAAGGAGCTCAGGCCCAGCAATCTGCATGGTGGGTAGAGGCTGTGGCTTCTTTTGAAGCTGGGCTTCCTTGCATAGCAAATGCTTTATCTTTATTTATGTGTGTCTGGGTCATTTGGAAAAAGATGGCTCATAAATATTATGGCAATAGTGTTCATTTTCTTTGTTGTTTTACCTATGGAGAAAAGAGTAATAGCAATTTTATTTGTTTTACAAAGGGACTACCTTCTTCAATGTTTGTGAAAATAATAATTAAAATTTTGTTTTATGTATATATTTAAAGCTTTCTTGTATTTCCAATCTATCTGCTTTATCTGAGTTTTTTCTTTTTGTATATCCTGACTTCTGTCTTAAAATGCTTTCTGTTTCTTCATATTATTTTACATGTAAGAGTGATTTAAAAATGGTCATGAGAGGCCAGGCACAGTGGCTCACCTGTAATCCCACCACTTTGGGAGGCTGTAGTGGGCAGCTCACAAGGTCAGGAGATTGAGACCATCCTGGCCAACATGGTGAAACCTTGTTTCTACTAAAAATACAAAAAATAAAATAAAATAAAATAAGTAGCTGGCCGTGGTGGCGCATGCCTGTAATTCCAGTTACTTGGGAGGCTGAGGCAGGAGAATTGCTTGAACCGGGGAGTCGAAGGTTGCAGTGAGCTGAGATCGTGCCGTTACACTCCTGTCTGGCAACAGAGTGAGATTCTGTCTCAAAAAAAAGAAAAAAAGAAAAAAGAAAAAAATGATCATGAGTTCAAAGAAATCAGATGAAATTTGGTAGGAATTTGGGCTAATGTTTCAGGGTCTGATTCCTTCACGGAGGGACCATGAGGGCCATCATGTGGAATTATTTTCTCTGGGCCCATTCAATTTCTTCGGAGAGGAAAGTTCATGTATTTTGTTTGAGGGATACATGCCAGCTACCTATGTGGCGGAGGTCAGAGTGGAAGAGAGGTGGGGTTAACTATTCTCCACATAATCTTTCAATTAATCTCCTTAAATGTCCCCAAGTTTTAAAACAATGTTTAAATAAATACTATTTCAAGTGTATGGTGATGTTTTTATAGCCACTAAATATAAGATTTTATGAGACTGCTCAGTGATATAGACAATGGTCTAATCTGTGGGAAATTATCCACAGATTAAGTTAAAAAAAAACAAACTACAAAGACTTAAATTACAATTAGGTAAATTTATCTATACTAATGTGATATTTATATTTATAAAATCAGGAAGGATCTTAGTGACACTCAGAGGACTAGAGTTAGATGGCAGGAGAACTATTACGTTTTCTCCTCCCAAGTCTTGGTAGGGCCTGCAGTTCTAAGGTGAGTGGCCTTGAAAAAAATCTCTGTTCAGGGAAGTTTGTAGGGAACATTTTAATGTGGAGCATTGTGTAGAATTTCAGAACCTGCCTGCCCATACTGTCCCTGTAGTGTCTCTTCTCCTCTCCTGCAGGTCTTCATGGTCCCCTGGGATCATAGCCACAAAGTTTCTGTTCTCAGTTGAGCTCTCAGGTCCACTTTTCAATCCTTTTGCATGACTTTACTCATCTCCTCTTCTCCTTTCCCTCCAAAGGGTTCTTTTTTATCCACTGTCATCATGGAAGTAAAACAATGACCTCACCATACCACACAAATAAACAGAAGAGGAAAGATGTGAATACTCCCTAAATCTGATGTCTGAAACTTGAAACCCACGAACCCTGTGGTACTCAGGTGAGCAGAGATAGAAGAGCACTACGGAGGTTCACACTCTTTTCCCCAAAAAAGGAAAATTTCAGAAAAAATTTCCAGTCTGTAGTTTTAGAGCAACTTTTGTGTGGGATCCTCCCAGACTGGAAATTTCTGGTCCTCCTTCTGGAGTTGGGAGCAAGCTCTGACTCTTCACTGCCATGTAGTCTGGTCTAAGCTCAGGAATATCTCTTTGGGTTTTGATGAAGCTGTAAAGTTTTATTAGCCATAACATGTTTGAACCTGTAAGATTTCTAAGTAAGTCTGACAATAAAATTTCAGATTCTTCAGCTAACCATGAAGACTTCAAAGTGCATTAACTCTTTAAATCATTTGTAGATGAATTATCCTGGACCTGACCAAGAGTGTTTATCTGTGCATGAATCAAATACAGTCGACTTTCTCTATCCACAGTTTCCACATCTGTGGAGTCAACCTACCATGGATTTAAACCCACGGATATGGGTTATCACACCATTTTGTAGAAGAGACTGAGCATCCACAGATTTTGGTATCAGCTGGGATCCTGGAACCAATTGCCTGCAGGTGCAGAGCCACAGTCAGGTATGAGAAACAAAGAGAAGAGGAAGGGCTCATTTCTATCCATAAGGCATATACAGAGGAGGGCTTAATCACCTACGTTAATGCAAATTTATACCTCAGGGCTTGCCCTGAAGAAACACATCTAGATGAAAACAGTTGGATGTGTATGTGGCCAGATCCATATGCAATTACTTCTTTAGAAGAATTAAGTCGTGGCTTGACAAATGGTCCTTGCCTGTGGTAGGAATTGTGGCATAAACTTCCTTCTGGGCTACGGTGTAGCACAATGCCCTCTCTCTAGCGAGTCACTCTGAAGTTAGACTGCCTAAGTTTGAATTCCAGCTCTGTTTCTTACTAATGGTGTAGCTTCAGTCAAGTATCCAACTCCTCCATGCTACAATTTCCTAATTGGTAAAATGGAGGAGGGAGATGTAATAATACACCAACTTAATGGTATCATTCTCAAAATTAAGTCAGTTAATATGAGTACGGTAAAAGCAATTAGAAGAACATCTGGCATGTGGTAAGTACTGAACACCTATCAGACACTATTATCATCATTACTATCAATTATTATTATCACCATCATGACGTGGCAATCTGTCTCCACTTTCTCACTAGCCTGGCTGATACACATCCAGTACATCTGAAGAGAAAGTTTCATTCAGAGTCAAAAGCAAAAAGAGGCCTGGCTTTCTTCCTATTGGGTGGGAATAAGAAGGAGGGAAGAAATATGAGAGGAACAGGCAACTTGACCTTTAGGTTTTATTGTAACTACCTCCAGGAAATTAACCTATTCTCACACATCTGGGGAAATAACTGGGTCCATCCCTTCGCTTTAATTCTGATTGTTTCCCACAATTTACAAAACCCGGCATTTTTGGCTGACTTTAAACTGCAAACATCAAGTTCATACCAGTATGTCAAACTCATAGTTGATTTGGAGGGTCATTATCAACTTCGTAAACAGTCCCTAAACCATAAGATTCAACTGGCACATGCTGAAACTCACTGGAGACTGCATGGACATAAAGAACTGAAGCATCCTCTACTTTTTCACAAGTGCAAACACATTCAGATGCTGCTATTTATAGTTACTCATTCCCTGTAGACCTGTGGGCATGAGCCGTCCTTGGTTTAAGTCACTTAATACTGACCGAAAGCACAAAGCACACAGTAATGCCTGTTCTTTGATCTGACTATTGAACCCTTCACTTCTCTGGTTGTTTACAGTTTTTCAGACAGAGAAATAGTGCCAAAAAGACACCCATGTATCATACGTTATTTACAATTCCTCACCCCAACCCCAGTCTCCACAATCTTATTCCCTTCTAGTCAGGTTTTGGTGACAGTCAGCCTTTGCAGAAGCTGGGTTTAAGTGAAACCAAAATAAGGCATTGGATACTTTCCTCTTCAGCAAATTAGAACCCAGTGGGAGGCAGCATCATTTGAATCTGGCAGACTAAGCCATGAAGACTGTAAGAAAAAATAGTCAGTGACGGAGGAAGGAAAAAAGTGTCCATTAACAAGAGCAAAATAATAGAAAAAGCGTTTAACAAAGAATATAAGGAATCATCAGAGAAAATGTTATAGAAATTTTTTGAGACAAGAGAAAATGAGTAAGTGGAGAAGAACATGATGTTCACGGAGAGAAATAGTGTAGACAGAACTAGTACAGTTTTTAATTATATATTTTCCTGTTGGTGGAGTGTTCTATAAATGTAACTTAGTCAAGTTAGTTGATAGCATTGTTCAGTTATTCTATATCCTTACTGACTTTCTGCTTAATTTTGCTATGAAATACTGAGAAATGTGTATAAAAGATCTAATGATGTCAAGGAATGTGCCACACTCTGAGGATGAATTATGAGTCCTTTATTAAGCCAGCGACTGAGAGTGGCTAACACCCAAAATTCTCTCAGCCCCGAAGAAAAAGTTAGGTGGTCTTTTATACACTAGTTTTAACAGGAAAGGGGGGGACCTCGCTGAAACAAAGTTTTCACAAAGGCAGAGTAAGCAAAAAGTTAAAAAGAAAAACTGATACATAAGAAATAAAACAGTGCCAGGTGTGAGGAGTACAGCTGTCATGAAAGGCATACAACTTATAGATAAGGCGGGCTCTGGTCGCTTCCTGCAGCTGCATCTCCAGGCTCTGCAGATACCACTCAGCTCAGCCTCTTATCAGCAAAGGCATTTCTGGGTGCCCAGAGTCAGTCTGACCTTGCTTTATACTATAGTTACATACTTGGTGGGGAGAAGGTTACTAAAATGAAGAAGCCAAAATGGAGTCTGTTCAGCTCAAAAGGCTAACATAAAGCCTGAACAGCTTTAGTCAGGGAAAGGAGAGTTAGTTTTAGCTGACAAAAAGCAGGGTATCACAATGATAACTTTGGATTTTTCTATTTTTCCTGTTATTTATATCAGCTTTGCCTCATGTATTTTAAAACTCTGCTGTTAGCTACATATGCACTTAAGATTGTTATGTCTCTTTGGATAAATAACCCTTTATCATTGAGTCACGTTGTCTTTATCCCTATTAATATTTCTCACTCCAATTTCCCCTTTGTCTAGTATTGACATAATCATTCCGACTTTCTTTTGATTTCTTTTGCATGGTATATATTTTCCTTCTTCTACCTTTTAATGAAGGTACGTCTTTATGTTTTAAATGGTTTGCTAATAGGTTATAGTTCAATATGCCATTTGTATTCAACCTGATCTTCTCTATCATTTAATTGGTCTGTCTGGACCAGTTATATTTAATGTACTTATTAATATGGTTGAATGATTTTTGCTAGATATTTCTATTAATTATATGAAATATTTATTTTTAAAATCATTTTTTGCTTCCTTATGGATTAGTTGTTGCCCTAGAATGTTACATATATGTATAATCTGTCTTCAAATCTACCTTAGGTTAGTATACTCCAAATTTCTCTTATTCATTGCGCAATTGTTGTTATATAATTTTTTTCATATTCCATAAGCACACAATACATTGCTACTGTTTTCATTTTAGAGTCTGTTACCTTATAAAACAATGATTCTTAATGGGGGCAATTTTCTTCCCAAGTGACATTTGACAATGTCTAGAGATAGTTTTTGTTGTCACTACTGGGTAGGGTGCTACTGGCACGTATTGGGTAGAGGTCAGGGGTGCTGTTCAAAGTCCTACAACACACATGACAGCCTCCTACAAAAAAATTATAATCTGGCTCAAAATATTAATGGTTCTCAGGTTAGTTTTGAGAACTAAATATTAATATATTAATATTTATTAATATATTAATAGTTTTTTAACTACTAAATATGAATAGTTCTCTAAAATGAGAAATCTCATTTTAGAGCATTTTTTAAACTTTTATTTTAAGTTCAGGGGTACATATTCAGGCCTGTTACATAGGTAAACGTGTGTCATAGGGGTTTTATTTACAGATTTCACCACCCAGGTATTAAGCTTAGTACGCAATAGTAATTTTTTGATCCTCTCTCTCCTCCAGCCCTCCAATCTTCAATAGGTCCTGGTGTGTGTGTGGTTCCTCTCTATGTGGCCATGTGTTGTCATAATTTCACACCCACTCATAAGTAAGAACATGAAGTATTTGGTTTTCTGTTCCTGCATTAGTCTGCTAAGGATAATGGTCTCCAGCTCCATCCATGTCCTGCAAAGAACATAATCTCACTCTTTTTTATGGCTGCACTATATTCCCTGGTGTATATGTACCAAATTTTCTTTATCCAGTCTATCACTGATGGGTATTTAGGTTGATTCCATGTCTTTGCTATTGTAAATAGTGCTACAGTGAGCATGTGTCTTTATAACAGAATGATTTATATTCCTTTGGGTATATAGCCAGTAATGGGATTGCTGGGTCAAATGGTATGCCTGGCTTTGGTTCTGAGGTATTGTCACACTGTCTTCCACAATGGTTGAACTAATTTATACTCCCACCAACAGTGTATAAACATTCCTTTTTCTCCACAATCTCACTAGCATCTGTTATTTTTTGACTTTTTAGTAATAGCCATTCTGACTGGTGTGAGACGGCATCTCATTGTGGCCTTGATTGCATTTCTCTAATAATCAGTGATGTTGAGCTGTTTTTCCTATGATTGTTGTCTTCTTTTGAGAAGTGTCCATTCGTGCCCTTTGCCCACTTTTTAATGAGTTGTTTTTTTTCTGGTACATTTGTTTAAGTTTCTTATAGATGCTGGATATTTGACCTTTATCGGATGCATAGTTTAAAAATTTTTCTCCCATTCTATGTGTTGTTTGTTCACTCTGCTGATAGTTTCTTTTGCTGTGCAGAAGCTCTTTAGTTTAATTAGATCCCATTTATCAACTTTTGCCTATGTTGCAGTTACTTTTGGCATCTTCATCTTGAAATCTTTGCCCCTGCCAATGACCTGAATAGTATTGCCTAAGTTGTCTTCCAGGATTTTATAGTTTTGGGTTTTACATTTAAGGCTTTAATCTATCTAAGTTAAATATTTAATCCATTTACATTAATTTTTGTATATGGTATAAAGAAGGGTTCCAGTTTCAACCTTCTGCATATGGCTAGCCAGTTATCCCAACAGCATTTATTGAATAGGAAATCCTTTTCCCGTTGCTTGTTTTTGTCAGGCTTGTTGAAGATCAGATAGTTGTAGGTGTGTGGTCTTATCTCTAGGGTCTCTATTTTGCTTCATTGGTTTATGTGTCTGTTCTTTTACCAGTATCATGCTGTTCTGGTTACTGTAGCCTTGTAGTATACTTTGAAGTCAGGTAGCATGATGTCTCCAGGTTTGTTCTTTTTGCTTAGGATTACCTTGGCTATTCAGGCTCTCTCTAGTTCTGTGAAGAATCTCAATGGTAGTTTTTAATGGGAATAGCATTGAATCTATAAATTGCTTTGGGCAGCACTGCTTTTAAAGTTTTTATTAAAAATCATTTGTCATTTGTTCAATGACTAATGCTAAGGAAAGGTATCTGCATAGCTGGGTGGGTGGTGCGCCCTTGCAGTCCCAGTTACTTGGAAGACTGAGGTGGGGAGATCACTTAGGCCCGGGAGTTTGAGGCCAGCGTGAGCAACACAGTGAGAGTCCATCTCTAAAAATAAATAAGTAAATAAAAAGATCTATACAAAGAATGTTTATAATATGTACATAAGGACTGAGGAGTTCCTGGGAAAAGAATCAATCACTACTGGACATGAGGACTATCAGTCTCCAGACAGTTCTATAAACTGATTCAGATGATTAAGAATTTCTGTTCAAGTCAACAAGTATTTACTGATTACATACCATAGTCTCTGCAAAGTCTTTATAAAATAACCTATTCTGTTTAGCTATAGAGTACTCTGGAGCCATGGGGAAGGTAGATCTGGACATGGAGGTAATTTTGCATGTTTTTCAGTAGAAGGTCATTACAAAACAATCTTTCCTCATATTATTTTTATTGTACAGTTTATTCAAGTGAGTTATTTAATACAACTAGTTCATACACATAGGAGTTATTGTTGACAAATAATTGGTGGAAATGATATTAAATAACAAACAATTGTTTTCATAAGTTTCCTCTGCTTCATTAATTTTATTATTGTGAGAGACCATTTCACTGGATGACAGCATACAGGACTTTGTGTCAGAATGTGAGCTTAGCAATCATAAAAGATTACTTACAATTCTCCACGTTTCTGTATTTTCATCCAAAAAACTCCATAAATTTTTTATATGAATAAATCATAGCACCTTATTCATATTGAAATTCAACAGTTCTTAGTTCAAGTCTCCCTTGAGAAAGCTTCACTGTGTTTTCAATGCAGATTAGTAAAGATAAGATCTTGACTCACAGGTGAGTGGGTGGCATTTATTTCAAATATGGGGGCTCTCCAATGCTCACACACCAAATTCATTTACATATTGCCAAAAGCCAGACAATATCTGTGATAAGCTGCAAAAATAGCTACAAATTCTTTGTAGTTCATTCTGTCAAGAAATGCAGTCTATTAACCCACCTCTTGATGTGAGGTAGTACTATGACTTGCTTTGAGTAATAAAATATGGTAGAAGTGTTGTGAGTTTTAAGTTTCAGCTGAAGACACCTGCTATTTCTATCTTGCACAGGGGAGCTTTCCAATACCTGTGATAAGTCTCAGCCAGCCTGCCGAATAACGAGCCCACATGGATGGAGAGAGGCCCCCTATCCCTGCTAAACCTATTGATGCTACACAGATGTGAGGGAGCCCATCTGAGAAAAGCTGAACCTGCCCAGCACATAAAGACCACCCAGGTGGGTCTAGCACAATTTGCTGTCTTACAGAATCATGAGGAGATACTAAAACATTATTTGAAGTCATGCAGTTTTGGAGTACTTTGTTACATAAAAAAATCTGACAGATAACAATCTTCAAAGAAATTCTGTTTTTCAAAAAGGTCTTAGTGCTTCTGTGACTCACAGGCTCCCACATGCCTGGAATGCCACAGGGAGAAGGTTAAATGAATAAAGAAAAACTGATAGGCTTTCCCAGCCCAAGACATGATGTTATTATCATTACCATTATTAATATTTGTCTTTATATAGCAACTTCTGCTTGGGAACAGTTGCTATGTGTCAGACACTGGACTGTATTTAACTTTATAATTTGTACTCATCTATCATTTCATTTTACTGTATTAGCCATCATCTAATAATTTTTCTTCTGGTTTATAGAAAATGAAAAAACAGCTTGGGTATTTTGAGTGGGTGGCCAAGGTGATGCAGCTGATAAAATAAAAAGCAGCACGGAATACATGTTTATCTTATTACAAAATCTATATTCTTTTTACTTTGCTACTCTAAACGCTGTTATTGTGAATCACCTTTAACTACTGCAAGATAGAAGTTGTGGCCTTCAGAGTAAAACTTCACCGGTGCGTAAAGTCAGACTTAAAGAATTTGAAAATACACAGAATCTTAGAGAATGTTATAACTGTTTATTAGAACTAACATACATCCTACCTAATTTCTTAGAGGGCTCTTAATGAGGCTAATTATAATGGCACATCCCTTTGCTATTTTAGTTATGAATCAATGGCATGTCAATAAGTGCTTTCTAAGAAAGTTATTGGACAAAGTACTATTTTGAACTCCAAATTTTATTCCCACTCTTAATTTATGAAGAGGATCATTTCTCTTTCTACTAGAAAAGGTAACAAATTAGCTTTTGTTAAAATGGTATACTGTTCTTCTGAGTTTCATTTACTTATTATTTTACCTTACATTAAAATTATGACCTGAAGACAGAAGCAAATGGAACAAGGTCCACTGTGTTATGGCTGGATGAAGCAGGAAGAGGAGAGAGACAAAACTAGGTTAAAGATAGAAAGGGCGTCTATTGTCTCCTCAATGACTTTGCCTTGTTCAGACTTTCCCTTCACCCCACAGGATGTGAGATCTGAAACAGCACCGTCAACTTCCCATCCAAGATACAATCCTAATCCCACATTTAACACCCTAACTTCTTAACTGGAGTTGAGTTATTTAAAGTATAATACTAATAGGTGAAATTCTTGAGTACCATCCCAAAACATTTTGTTCATTTGCCAAAATCCTAAGAAATTTCCATGAGATACAAAGCAGATAAGTCTGGATACAGGAAAAAAGATAAAAACATGCTATTCACTACACAGCAAGAAAGATATTGAGTGAAAGGCAGCGTATCTCAAAAGGGACCTCAAAAACCCTCTTCATTCACAATGGCAGGAGCTAGAAAGAGTAAAGCCACCTATAGGGTCAAATATCTCTCCTAATCATGTTAAGGCACTGGATTCTGAATCCACACAGACGGAGACCCTCGCCATCACCTCTCACAAGGACCCAAGGCTTGCCCCACAGCATTGCATCTGTACTACTTACCAGCTGTGTGACCCTGGAAAAAGGCCTTCAACTCTCTGGGCTTTAATGTTCTCCATGGAAAATGAAAAGGATATTAAAATATGACAAGTATATGTAAAGAGTCCTAGGAATTTTTCATTCTAAGTGCAGTATATGTACATTCCTCACAACTGCCTAAGGAGTTACCATCAATGCCTCCAACCAAAGACTGGAAGGAGCATACCCTTGAATGAACAAGTTGGCTTTACTGTTTATTGCAATGATGGATAAAACTCACCATGGGGATTGTGCAGCCCCTGAGTAAGAGACTGTTGGAACCAAAGAAGTAGAACCAGGAGAATATATATATTAAGAGAATGATGCAAGGAATTAATTATTGCAACTGTAGGGGTGAGCTAGGCAAGTCCAAGATCCACTGGGAGGTAGTTGTCAGGAAGGGCAGGCTGGAACTCTCAGCACAGGCTGACATGCTGCCCAGAGGGGAATTTCTGTTTCCTCAGAGAAATTTCAGCTCTGCTCTTAAGGCTTTTCAACAGCTTAGATTAAGCTCACCCATTTTTTCTAGGATAAATTATTAACGTCAACTGATTATGAACTTCAATGACATCTACAAAATTCTTCACAGCAACATCTAGATTCTGAGTATTTGATTGAATAACTGGGGATCACAGTCTAGCTGACACGTAAAATTGACGATTAATCAATTGTAAGTTTCGTGCTTGTTTTAGGTGATTTGGGGGAGGATTTAAGAAAGAGGGATTTTGCTTTTAATTGGATTCTGACAGAAAGTGGAGGGTTGGGTGGCAATTGGGTAGCTTCATAAATCCTACCTAGAGGGACGAAAGACTATCCTGAGGCTACAGATGTAATTAGTCAAGATGTAACAACCACTGTCAAGAGAGATGTGCCTGGTTATTTTTGTGGTTTGGACAGCATTCATGTTTTGTCTGGCTTCAGACATGATGACTGAGCATTCTGGTGTTCCGTCTCAATCCATCGTGCTCACAGAGTACCTGTGTGATTCTACGAAATCCTTTATCTTCAACAGGAGAACCATAACCATCTGGGAGTGCCAGGCTAGCTCCTAGAAACCCCAAGGCCTTATTAATTGCATCCAGACAGCTCTCAGGGGTCAGAACACTTTTTTTTGTTTCACCTTTTTTTATTTTACAGTCTCTGCCACTGGGAGGTAAAACATAGTGCTGAGACTCTCAGAAGGCCGTTTATCAAGGACAGAGTGATTCTAAATAGAACTTCCATTAACTCATGATTTCTATCACATATAGAAAATATATTCACCTGAAGAAAATAATAGATTTCCTTTTAATGACTAACTTTAGCTCGATCTCTAGTACCTTGCAAGTGGTAGGATAACAAATTTTAAAAGATCTGGTAGTTTAAGACAAGAAAACCATCTCTCTAAGTCAATGCAATCCTTATTATTCTCTGCTTAACTTTTGACTTGACATTCTAAATTTAAAAAAATTCTTAGAATAATTGAGCCAACGAAAGCTTTTTTTTTTTTTTTTTTTTGAGACCAATCTGAGTGCAGTGGCATGATCTTGGCTCACTGCAATCTCCGCCTCCCAGGTTCAAGCAATTCTCCTGCCTCAGCCTCCTAAGTAGCTGAGACTACAGGCTCGTGCCACCACGCCCGTCTAATTTTTGTATTTTTAGTAGAGACAGGGTTTCCCCATGTTAGCCAGGATGGACTCAATCTCCTGACTTCATGATTGCCTGCTTCAGCCTCCCAAAGTGCTGGGATTACAGGCTTTAGCCACCGTTCTGGCCCAGGCAAAGCTTTTAAATGTAATCAATGTCCCTAAATTTCCTTTAAACATACTCAAACAGTACCAAAACACAGAACATAAGGATTACTCAACGCAAAGAAAACCTGTATAAAATCTCCTACAGTTACTGCAGAGAGCACCATCTGACATTATAACCTCTTTTTATTGCCCTGGCCAAAAACACCTGAATCTTTTGAGAGCTTGAGAAGAGCTTACCCAGCTGGATTTATACAAGTAGAAAAGGCAAAGGTATTGCTTGCCTATCATCAGCAGAGATCACTAGGTAGGTGTGGTCAACTTAATATTTGGAGAATTCCATAGGCACTATGGAAGCAGAAAGAAAAACAGCTAACCCACATACAGAAGCCAGAGAAAGTGGAGGGAATGGGGACTGCCAGGGAGGGAAATCAACTCAGGGAAAAATTCCTGGAGGCTATAACCCAGAAAATCCTGAAGGATTCCATGTAATTGATGACCTCATCTATCCATGAGGCTGCTCAGAAATGCCCACCCCTCTTGCCACTGGCAGACATGCACACACCGGAGAAGATTCCAATTTAGTGTCCTCCCTCTATTCACAGAACATTTCCTCAAGTCCACTCTGAGTGGAGGCTGCATCACAACCAGGGGATTTCCCTGTCTTCTTTCAGGGCTGTTAATACAAACTCTTCAACTAGTAACTGAGGTGTCACCACTGGGGATTTTTCTAATTGGCCGAAAGCTGATCCGGCAGGGTTTGGTTTGGATGTCTTCAGATTTCCTTGTCTGTAGGTTCTCACAGTTACTCTACAACTCAGAACAGCAATTGCTGAGGCTGCCTTGCGAAGAGGATGATCCTAAACAAAGCTCTGATGCTGGGGGCCCTCGTCCTGACCACTGCGATGAGCCCCTGTGGAGGTGAAGACATTGTGGGTGAGTGCATGGGTGACGGATATTTTCTGGAGCTGAAAAACAGGAAATTGAAGAAATGGAGAGAAAACAGTTTGCAGGGAAATTGTAGAGATTTCCCAAGGGCCCCTTCAGTATTAAGAGATTTTAAAATTATGGCTGTTTTTCCTTCAGGAAACCAGAGCCCCAGCCTACTCTATTTGTTATCTATGCTGTTGGCATTCTCGCTAAGGATGCTATTCTGTTTATATCATATTCAGTGACTACAGCCTGGGGGTCTCTATGTCATTGCATCATGATTGCCTCAAAGATTAGTGAGGTTTCCATTGTGGAGAATTTTTTATTACCAAAAATTTGTGAAATGTCACTCTCAAATTTCTCTGAACAGCTTTGAAGCTTTTCATATGACTCCTGTAGTAGAACTTGGGGTAAATAGTTTCATTAATTATATACTCTATAGATATTAAGAAGGATGCCCTTTTCTTTCTCTCAGACTTGCTCACATTTCCACATAGGAACTGGCACAGGAGGGGAGTGGGTAGAGGAGTCCAGCAGGCTGGATGCCTTCAGCAATCATCTCACCACATGGTCCTCACTTACTCTCAGCTGCCTCATCCGTGTCACCTCGCAAATAATCAAATAAAATTGGCATGTAGATAAGCTTTGTAAATAGTGAAAACATGAATGTCAATTTTTTTACATATTTCTAGTAGGTATAGCCTCACATATCTTTTCTTTAGCAAAATAAGGAATCTTTTATTTTAAAATTGAGAATTTATGATAGAAAAACTTGGTAAATTAAATCATGTAATTCTTAAATTATCAACCCAAATTACCTGTTCTTCACCTCATCTAATAAAGTCCTATAAAAAGAAAAGTAGGCCAGACATGGTGGCTCACACCTGTAATCCCAGCACTTGGGAGGCCGGGGCAGGAGGTTCATTTGAGCCTAGGAGTTTGAGACCAGCCTGGGCAACGTAGCAAGGCCTCATCTCTACAAACAAAAATAAAAATAAAAATAAGCCAGGCATAGTGCTGCATACCTGTGGTCCCAGCTACTCAGAAGGCTGCAGTGGAAGGACTGCTTGAGTCTAGGAGGTGGAGGCTGCAGTGAACCATTATGGCACCACTGCACCCCAGCCTGGGTGACAGAGAGAGACCCTGTCTCAGAGAGAGGAAAGAAAAAGAGAAAGGAAGGGAAGAAAGACAGAAAGGAAGAAAGGAGTAAGAAAGAAAGAAAAAGAAAAAAAGAAGAAAGAAAAGAAAGAAAGAAAGAAGAAAGAAGAAAGAAAAAGAAGAACGAAAGAAAGAAAGAAAGAAAGAAGAACGAAAGAAAGAAAGAAGAAAGAAAGAAGGAAGGAAAGGAGAAAGAAAGGAAGGAAGGAAGAAAGAAAGAGGTAAAGAAAGAAAGGAGAAAGAGAAAGAAAGAGAAAGAGAGAAAGAGAAAGAGAGAAAGGAAGGAAGGGGAGGGAGAGGGAGGGAGGGAGGGAGGGGAAGGAAGGAAGCACAGATTAATTATTTGGTCTTTTGTCGTCCATCTCTTTCCACCTCTCTTCATGCATTCCTTTCTCCCTTTGCCCTTTCAGGATCCATCTCTGACTCTCTGCTCCTTTATAATCATGGACAGTGGGTTTGTAAAACAAAAGTTGAAAAGTCCGATAGTTAAAAGGGGAATTGAACAGGAAGCTACTCTAAACTTCCACAACCTTATTTACCGTGGTTACTCCACTGATTACCTGCTTCTCCAGAGCACTTGGCTTCTTCGTTCCAAATTTCCTTTCTTCAGCCTCGCACCAGAGTGCCCTGGTCAGGCTCGGCTCATCCATTAGGCACAGCGTGGGCAGTGCAGGGAACCCTCCATCCTGTAAAGCTACAAGAGAATGTTTTAACTCCTTTTAAAGTCAGAAAAAAAAGAAACTTCAGAGCCTAAGAAAATGTTTTAACTTCTAATTCAGCCTGAATTATATTGTTTTATACCAATTCAGTCATAAAACATAATTTTCCATATTTTTATGGAGGAAGGGACCCACAAAAGCAAGAGTGCTCAGGGCTCACAATTCAGAACGCAGCCCCCGTCATGGCTGATCCTGGTCTTCATATGGCTCTGCTACCTGTGTGCCTGTCAGTCTTCCCCAAAATCTATGCAGTCCTCTAATATAGCAACTGTCATTTAATACACATGTTTGAGCACACAGTGAACTAAGTTTTAAGGATTCAAAGATGAAAATTCAGGCTGTCTTCCCTGCTGACAGTGCTAAGACTAGTGATGGAAACAGTATGGGGTGCAGGAAAGCAGAAGGCCATTGCTGAGAGGGCAGTGGCCCCAGCAGAGGTGGAAACTGTATAAGTGACTTGGTTCCTTCTGAGCCAGCAGGGTGATGTCCTCCAGCAAAACTCGGCATCCAAGACAAGTACCAGATGAAAAGAAGGATTGTATATATTCTGCATATATTCATGTGTGAACAAGGAGTCAAGGTTTATTGCAAGAATAAGGAGCCTTTGTTGGTAGCCTATTAAGACCAACCAAGGTGGTATTAGTGGATAGGGAAGAAGGTGAGCTGGAAGAGGAACAGACAAACTTGGAGAGCCAGACACTGAGATGGAGGGGTTGGAGGTCATAACGTGGTCAAAAGCATGTTGATGGGAGGACTTAGCTACAAAATTGTTAACTAAGCAGAGACTTCAAGGATGAATTTTAGGATTTCTCCAGGAAGTCCTAAAAGATAATTTCACTTCAGGGAGAAAAACAACAGACCACTGCAAAGGCCAGGGAATGTGAAAGAACAATGTAGTTTGGTTTGCTTGACAGATACTTGTGAAGGATGTTGGACGGTAAGGCTGTTGATATCCTCCTCACAGAACTCACCACAGTACATTGTATTTGCTCCCTTACCTACCTGACTCTCCCACTATTCAGTAGGTTTCTTGATGGTAGACAATGCCTGACTGATGTTTTACACATCCCCTGCTTGTCTGACCCTTGCAGATGCTCAGAATGTGGGGAAGGAAGGAAAGATACAATGGTAAAAGGCTTACACATGTCTTGACAAGAATGTCCACTTAGGCTCATTTGGCTGCAGTTGTGCTACAAGGCTGCCTTTCTGCTCTGGCATCCTCAGACAAGCACACTGCCCGTTAGAGGAAAAAGGGCTTAATTTACCTTAGTCCTCAAGTGAATATCAGCATCACGTCAGAACTCTGTAGAAATTCAGTAACCCCCTTCAAAGGGAAAAAAAAGTGGGGGAATGACAGAAATTCAAAAACTAGTAGAGCTTCCAATTTTCATTTCAGAAGAAATCAATTACTCTCCTCCAAGGAACATTACTATGAACAAAACAGAGATCTTAGAAGGAAGCATTGTTTACTTACTATATTTTTTGTAATGTTATTACTGTTCTTGTAATACGCTTTCTTAAACTCTACAATTGTTAGCAGAAATTATTTTAATTAATAACATCCTGCATACTTTTCATTTATAAAAAATCAAAAAGAAAACAGAGTGTCCTGTTCTGAGCCAATCCTGAGAGAAAGGGAGGTATAATCAATTTATTAACTGATGAAAGAATTAAGTGAAAGATGAATCTTAGGAAGCAGAGGGAATTAACCAAATATCTGACTAAGAAAGCTACATACTATGATAACGTATTCATTCCTTCTTTTGTTCAATTACATTATTTAATCACAAGTACATGAAGTGGCAGGCACTCAGGAAATAGTAAAAATTGGACATGTGTTATTCTGCCCTTTTGTAGCACACATTATAGTGGGAAAAAAGTGCAATTTTAACCGGACAACTACCAACACAAAAAGGAGAGGAAGCAGGGGCTGGAAATGTCCACAGGCTGTGCCAAAGATGAAGTCCATAATATTTGAAAGTCAGCTTCTTCCATCATTTTTGTATTAAGGTTCTTTCTTCCTCTCTTCTCCACCTTCCTGCTTGTCACCTTCACTCACCAGCTGACCACGTTGCCTCTTATGGTATAAACTTGTACCAGTTGTACGGTCCCTCTGGCCAGTACACCCATGAATTTGATGGAGATGAGGAGTTCTACGTGGACCTAGGAAGAAAGGAGACTGTCTGGCGGTTGCCTATGTTCAGCAAATTTACAAGTTTTGACCCGCAGGGCGCACTGACAAACATCGCTACGGCAAAACACAACTTGGACATCATGATTAAACGCTCCAACTCTACCGCTGCTACCAATGGTATGTGCCACCATTCTGCCTCTCTTTACTGAATATATCCCTTCATATCAAGTTTCATTATTTTCTTTCCAAGAGGTTTCCAGATCTCTTCATGGCAATTGCTGAAATTTTATCATCTCCCTTCTCTAAAATCACATATTCCCATGTAATACAAGGGTTTTTCCACTATGCATTCATTAAATCCTTCTAGGAAAGGTCTCATCAACCTCCTACCTTATTGAACATGCCCACAGAGAGAAGGGAACAAGAATGAAGCAGAAGCAATGTGTCATTGCTCCCAAGCGAAAGTTAAATAAGACCTCTTTGACCAGCAGCAGAGGAATTCGCTGGTAGGAGGGCTCTTCCAGGACATAGTGCAGAACCTCAAGGCAGAGCTATTCACACTTCACATCAATGCTGCTTCCTCACCACAGAGGTTCCTGAGGTCACAGTGTTTTCCAAGTCTCCCGTGGCGCTGGGTCAGCCCAACACCCTCATCTGCCTTGTGGACAACATCTTTCCTCCCGTGGTCAACATCACATGGTTGAGCAATGGGCACTCGGTCACAGACGGTGTTTCTGAGACCAGCTTCCTCTCCAAGACTGATCATTCCTTCTTCAAGATCAGTTACCTCACCTTCCTCCCTTCTGCTGATGAGATTTATGACTGCAAGGTGGAGCACTGGGGCCTGGAGGAGCCTCTCCTGAAACACTGGGGTAAGTATGCGTTCCACCACTGTTAGATGCTCTCCTGTTTGTCAAGTTCAGAACTTCCTGCCTTTTACTCCTATATCCCAAAACTTGTTTTCCACACTTCATGGGATTCTTTTCTCTCTCTCTCTCTCTTTTTTTTTTTTTTTGAAAGATTAGCGCAATGAAAGCAGAGATTTATTGAAAATGAAACTACACTCCACAGAGTGGAAGCAGACCTGCCACTTCATGGGTTCATGGGTATTAATGATAGATTTCACTCTCCTCCCTAAGCCTGGGGCCTTGAGTCTCTGCAAAGCCAATCCTGCACCCCATCCCATTCCACACACACACATGCACATGAGGACACTCTGCATTCTGACCTCAACAACTTCACTTCCACAGAGCCTGAGATTCCAGCCCCTATGTCAGAGCTCACAGAGACTGTGGTCTGCGCCCTGGGGTTGTCTGTGGGCCTCGTGGGCATTGTGGTGGGCACTGTCTTGATCATCCGAGGCCTGCGTACAGTTGGTGCTTCCAGGCGCCAAGGACCCTTGTGAATCCCATCCTGGAAGGGAAGGTAAGATTGAGATTGGTTACAGCTGAAGCCGCAGTATAAGAGGAAAGAAAGTGGGAGGAGGTTGTGGAAACAAATGTGGTTGAAAGTAGCAGGGGAATTGGGGAGTGGCATGATGACACAGGAGTCCCCTCGGAGCCATCCATCTCATGTCTGTCCTGTTGCAGGTGCATCGCCATCTACAGGAGCAGAAGTGGACCTGCTGCTACATGACCTAGCACTATTCCCTGGCCCGATGTATCATAACCCTTTTCTCCTCTAAATGTTTCTCCTCTCACCTTTTCTCTGGGTTTTAAACTGCTTTATCTCCTCAGAGCTCACAAATGCCTTTTGCATTCTTTCCTTGACCTCCTGATTTTTTTTTCTTTTCTCAAATGTTACTTTCTAAGAGATGCCTGGCGTAAGCCACCCAGCTACCTAATTCCTCAGTAACCTCGATCTAAAATCTCCATGAAAGCAATAAATTCCCTTTATGAAACCTATGTCAAAATTTTCGATCTTTCATCCAGGGCTGACTGAAAGTATGGCTAAGAATTAGGAGACTCTTATGTTTCAAGCCAATTTAATCTCCTTTCCCAGATCATATTTCATGTCCAGTAACACAGAAACAACCAAGTACAGTATAGCCTGATAATGTGTTGATTTCTTAGCTGATGTTACTGTTTCTTTCTTCCTTGTGTTCCCATCCTTGGGACTGCCACCACCCCCAATTCAGGCAACAATGAAGTTACTGGATACCGTACTCTGCCCTTGGCTCAGAATTGTTATAGCAAAAATTTTGAAACTAAAAAACAAGTCTGTACCTATTTCAATATGGCTTTTAAAAGTGTGACAGAAAAATAAGTTAGGATAAAGGAAATTTGAATCTCAAAAATATCAAAAGTAAAAATTCATTCTTAAAACTTTAATTTTATGAAGAACGGTGACAGTAGAAGCCTTCCTCTCCCATCCTCACCTTGAGGGAATAAAAATTATTTAGGCAGGAAAAGAAATGGAAGTCAGATAAACATTACAATAAGACAGTAATGTGGGTATGTAAAATGGATCAAATACTTACTCCTCACATAGGGTTAGTGACAATGGAAGAAGGGATGGGAGTAGAGGCCACAGACATATCTAGAAGCCCTGAATATAGGCGCAGTCTTCCTCACCTCCTGAGTGAGGCTTTGCCAGAGAACCATGTAGCTTTCCCTGTGCCATCCTGGCGTGAAGGAGACAGTACAGTGAATACACCCGCAGGATGTTTCTAGGAAACATGCCGATAAAAAACAGCGCCAATGTCTTCAGAAATTCCCAGTCCTTTCCGCTCACCCTTCCTCGCAAAGCAAAGTGTGAGCTTAGGAGAGAAACCCTAGGAAGAACAACACAGTTGAGACAATGTGGAAGCAGCTGTGGGTACTGCGTCCTCCACTGGATTCGCCATCTCCTAGCAGAAACTCTCCCAGAGGAAAAGGGTCAGCAGTGACCTCATGGCTCTAAACAGTACGAAATCTGTGAAAATATTTCTATCCATGCTACCTGCATCAGTGAGTTTACATTTTAATTGGAGGAAAAAGGCAAAACATTAATTAATTGATACAGTACAGTTTGGTGCAAAGAACCCTAAACCCAAATCCCAGACTTGGTACTTTGAAGCTAGTATTTCAAACTTTATAAATGGGTAAAGTATCTAACATTTCCTGCCTTATTCTTCTCATCCACAATGTAGAAGTAATAATACTTACCTTGCTGAGTTACTGACAGAATTTGAATAATCTTGATATATACTCAATGTCTTATACATGGTATATAAATACATAAGAAAACATTGTGGTTGTATTTATAATTAATTTATTTAAAAGAACGGATCCTATTATATGGAAAGCACTTTTTGTTTTTCTCAGCCCCTAAATGATTCAGGAGATTCTAATATAGAGCTATGGGTGAATTTCTTTTCATATGATAATTGGAGGATATTTTCCTTTCTCCAGAATGAGAGAGGCTGAGATTGGATTGCTAAGATAACTCTTAGGATAAGAAATTGTAACACTTAACTTTGGTTTTTAACTCTCTAAGAAGGGATATATTTCCTCCTTATAGCCCATAAGTGTTTATTTAAGGTATATCATATGCAACAGATGTCTATGCATGTTTAGTTTGGGGAAGAGGTGAAGAAAGTTCAAGGAGAAAATAATTTAAAATGCAGACTGGGAATCAGTAAGCACAGGGAATCTGAACCAGTGATGATCATGAAAATGTCCATCACAGAGCACAGAGGATTTTTAGGTCAATAAAACTATTCTGTTTGATGCCACAATGATAAAAATATCATTATGCATTTGTCCAAATCCACAGAATGTACAACACCAAGAGTGAGAGTCAATGTAAACTATGGACTTTGGATGATAATGATGTGCCAATGTAAGTTCATAAATTGTAGCAAATGTGCCACTCCTGTGGAAGATGTTGCTAATGGAGGAGGCTATGCATGTGTGGGGGCAGAGTGTGTCTGGCAGCAGTCCCCAACCTATTTGGCACCAGGGACCAGTTTTATGGAAAACAATTTTCCACAGATAGTGGGGGAAATGGGGCATGATTCGGGGATGAAGCTGTGAAACTGTTCCACGTCAGATCAACAAGCATTAACTAGATTCTCATAAGGAACATGCAGCCATAGATCTCTTGCATGCACAGTTAACAATAGGGTTTGCACTCCTATGAGGTCTAATGCCACCACTGATCTGACGGAAGGCGGGGCTCAGTTGGTAACGCTGGCTCACCCACTGTGTGGCCTGGTTCCTAACAGGCCACCAACTGGTACCAGTCCATGGCCTGGGGGTTGGGAACCTCTGGGGTATCTCTGCACCTTCTGCTCAGTTTTTCTGTGAACCTACAGCTGCTTTAAAATAAAGTCTATATTTTAGAAGGAAAAGAAAAGGTAAACAATTATGATCCCAAACGTATAAAATAAAATTTTTAGTATGAAAACCAGTCACATTAAAACGCACAGATGTGCTAAGACATTTTTAGCAATGGGGTTTCAAATTTCATATAAATTCAATGATTCATGAGGCAATAACCAAGCATTTTGGAGTTGTGTGCATTTGTGTGTGTGTGTGTGTGTGTGTGTGTGTGTGTGTAATATAAGGGTTATACTGAATAGCACAATGGCCAGAATCATACAGAAATCTACAAATGCCCAACTCAGACTCCTTCCTCAAGAAGTATTGTGGAAAGCAAATTTAATGATAGTTGCATTTTATTAAATGAATGTATTAAAAACATATTTATGCAATATTAAAATAGCAGAATTAAAACTAATTCTAAAAAATAAGAGTAAATATTTATTTTTATCAGCTAAAAAGTGGGATCATTGTTGACATTACTATAAATAGGGATACAGATCAATTTGCATGATTTTAAATCATGCGATTCTTTTTTTTTTTTTTTTTGAGACGGAGTTTCACTCATGTTACCCAGGCTGGAGTGCAATGGCGTGATCTCGGCTCACCGCAACCTCCGCCTCCTGGTTTCAGGCAATTCTCCTGCCTCAGCCTCCTGAGTAGCTGGGATTACAGGCATGCACCACCATGCCCAGCTAATTTTTTGTATTTTTAGTAGAGACGGGGTTTCACCATGTTGACCAGGATGGTCTCGATCTCTTGACCTCGTGATCCACCTGCCTCGGCCTCCCAAAGTGCTGGGATTACAGGCTTGAGCCACCGTGCCTGGCCAAATCATGCGATTCTTAAAAAATTATTTGAGTTACTTGAATTACTTCAGATTACATACAGAAAGTGTGACTTCATTAATATTTAATATTACACTATTTGAAATTTACAAAATTAGTGGGTCACAGAGGCTTTTTGGAGGCCAATGTGGGAGGATTGCTTGAAGCCAGGAGTTCAACAGCTTCCTGGGCAACAAAGCAAAACCACATCTCTACAACATAAAAATAAATTAGTGCATGGTGGCCCGCCTGTAGTCCCAGCTACTCTGGAGGCTGAGGTGAGAGCAGTGCTTGAGTCCAGCCGTTCAAGTCTTCAGTGGGCTAGGATTGTGCCACTGCGCTTGTTCCAGCCTAGGCAACAGAGCAAGAGCCCATCTCTAAAAATAAATAAATAACATTTATAAATTTTAAAAATCACATGAAATATTTCAGGTTTGTACTTACCACATACAAACTAGGGATTTGAAGAATTAAACATTTTATTACAAATGAAGCACTTCATACACAGAGTGGCACATAGTAAGTAGTCAATAGGTGTTAACAACTGGTGTTATTGTTGTTTCCTGGAGTCCAACTAACAAATCCCACAGCAAATGACACCACAGGTATGCAACCAACAGGATCCAGAATATGAAACTTACATTAGATAAACAACTCCATTTCTTCGGCAACAATTCAGGGAGGGAGAGAGAGAGAGAGAGAGAGAGAGAGAGAGAGAGAGAGGGAGAAGAAGCTATACATTTTTAAAAGGCTGAAGAAATATATCAACCAAATTTATGTGAAGCAATCAGAAAAACTGACACCGTCTATGTTAATGGATTATTTCATTTTAGTGTGGTAATGGCATTGCTGTTATGCTTCTAAAAAGCCACTATACTTTAGATTTTCATAATAAAATAATTATGAATGAAATATGATATATCAAAGTATCTTCAAAATAACCCAGTATGCATGTATCATTAATTGGGTGTGTTTACAAACCCATGAATTGATCATTGTTAAAGCTGGGCTTTGAAAACATCGTACTCCTCCAGGTGCGGTGGCTCATGCCTGTAATCCCAGCACGTTGGGAGGCTGAGGCAGGTGGATCACCTGAGGTCAGGAGTTTGAGACCAACCAGCCTGGCCAATATGGTGAAACCCCATGTCTACTAAAAATACAAAAAATTAGCTGGGCATGGTGGCGGGGAGGGCATAATTCCAGCTACCTGGGAGGGTGAGGCAGGAGAATCACTTGAACCCAGCAGGTGGGGGTTGCATTGAGCTGAGATCATGCTATTGCACTACAGCCTGGGCAACAGAGTGAGACTCCATCTCAAAAAACAAAAGCAAAACATGGTACTCTTCTCTCTACTACTTTACATAGCTGAAGTTTTCTGTAATACAAAGGTTTTGTAAAAAATCCATTCCAGAAAAGTCCCATAAACACAGGCAGAGAAGCATTCTGTTTGACGTTATGTTAGTTTTTAGGCTCTTCTCGTTTTTAGTTAGTTTTTAGGCCCTTCTTGTTTTAGTAGTTAGGAAACCATGAGTATCCAAATCTGCCTAAGTCTCTAGGAACCTCTCAGAAATGCAACTCTAAAGAATACGTATGCAAGAACTAATAATAGCAAAGGAAGGCAAAGTATTTTTTCCTTTATTATTGGTTGTACTAAGTACCCAGACCTGTTTATATATTCATTAATTCATCAAAAATACAAAAATGGTCATTGAGTACCGTTATAACAATAAGTACCATACTTCGTTATCAGTATCATTAAAATAATATGAAAAGAGATACATTCATTGTCTTCATAGGGCTTACACTCTAGTGGGAAGAAATATACATATATCACATAATTAATTCCACAAACATATAATTACAAACTCTGAATAATTTATAAAAGAAAAACACGAGGTAAAATGAGAGAATGTTGCACAGGAACCAGGTATAATTTGGGGGAGTTTAGAGATGGCTTGAGGAAATGTATGTTGAGATGAAATAAGATGATGTACAGTATGTAAAGGAGAAGGTTGAGGAGGGCAGAGCAAATGTTTGAGAAACTCTAACGATATAAAAGAGAAGATAGGAATAAAATAACATGAAAATTATGACAGATTTAATAGAGAAAGCTTATAAGCACCAAACAAGTTTAAAGCCTTTATAATTAGAATTCTTAATCTGTGACAGTAATAATTAAATGCTTTGTAGCAATTGTGAATGGCAATTTGTTCTTGATTTGGCTCTCTTTAAGTCTGTTATTGGTGTATAGGAATGCTTGTGATTTTTGCACATTGATTTTGTATCCTGAGACTTTGCTGAAGTTGCTTATCAGTTTCAGGAGATTTTGGACTGAGATGATGGGGTCTTCTAGACATACGATCATGTCGTCTGCAAATAGAGACAATTTGACTTCCTCCTTTCCTATTTGAATATCCTTTATTTCTTTTTCTTGCCTGATTCCTCTGGCTAGAACTTCCAGTACTATATTGAATAGGATTGGTGAGAGAGGGCATCCCTGTCTAGTGCCAGATTTCAAAGGGAATGCTTCCAGTTTTTGCCCATTCAGTATGATATTGGCTGTTGGTTTGTCATAAATAGCTTGTATTATTTTGAGATACGTTCCATCAATACCTACTTTATTGAGGGTTTTTAGCATAAAGGGCTGTTGAATTTTGTCAAAGGCCTTCTCTGCATCAATTGAGATAATCATGCGGTTTTTGTCTTTGGTTCTGTTTATGTGGTGAATTACGTTTATAGACTTGCGTATGTTGAACCAGCCTTGCATCCCCGGGATGAACCCTACTTGATCATGGTGGATAATCTTTAAATACCTAGGAATACAACTAACAAGGAACGTAAAGACCTCTTCAAGGAGAACTGCAAGCCACCGCTCAATGAAATAAGAGAGGACACAAACAGATGGAGAAACATTCCATGTTCATGGTTAGGAAGAATCAATATCGTGAAAATGGCCATACTGCCCAAAGTAATTTACAGATTCAATGCTATCCCCATCAAGCTACCAATGACCTTCTTCACAGAACTGGAAAAAAAAACACCTTAAACTTCATATGGAACCAAAAGAGAGCCCATATAGCCAAGTCAATTCTAAGCAAAAAGAACAAAGTGGGAGGCATCACACTACCAGACTTCAAACTATACTACAAGGCTACAGTAATCAAAACAGCATGGTACTGGTACCAAAACAGAGATATAGACGAATGGAACAGAACAGAGGCCTCGGAGGCAACACAACATGTCTAAAACCATCCAATCTTTGACAAACCTGATGAAAACAAGCAATGGGAAAGGATTCCCTGTTTAATAAATGGTGTTGGGAAAACTGGCTAGCCCTGTGCAGAAAGCAGAAACTGGACCCCTTCCTGACACCTTACACTAAAATTAACTCCAGATGGATTAAAGACTTAAACATAAGACCTAACACCATAAAAACCCTAGAAGAAAATCTAGGCAAAATTATTCAGGACATAGGCGTAGGCAAGGACTTCATGACCAAAACACCAAAAGCATTGGCAACAAAAGCCAAAATAGACAAATGGGACCTAATCAAACTCCACAGCTTCTGCACGGCAAAAGAAACAGCCATTAGAGTGAATCAGCAACCAACAGAATGGGAAAAAAATTTTGCAGTCTACCGATCTGACAAAGGGCTGATATCCAGAATTTACAAAGAACTAAAACAGATTTACAAGAAAAAAACAAACAAGCCCATTCAAAAGTGGGCAAAAGATATGAACAGACACTTTACAAAAGAAGACATACATGAGGCCAACAAACATATGAAAAAATGCTCATCATCACTGGTCTTCAGAGAAATGCAAATCAAAACCACATGGAGATACTATCTCACACCAGTTCGAATGGCATTCATTAAAAAATCTGGAAACAACAGATGCTGGAGAGGATGTGGAGAAATAGGAACACTTTCACACTGTTGGTGGGAGTGTAAATTAGTTCAACCCTTGTGGAAGACAGTGTGGAGATTCCTCAAGGACCTAGAAATAGAAATTCCATTTGACCCAGCAATCCCATTACTGGGTATATATCCAAAGGATTATAAATCATTCTACTATAAGGATTATGCACATGAATGTTCATTGCAGCACTGTTTACAATAGCAAAGACCTGGAACCAACCCAAATGCCCATCGATGATAGACTGGACAGGGAAAATGGGGCACATATACACCATGGAATATTATGCAGCCATCAAAAACGATGAGTTCGTGTCTTTTGTAGGGACATGGATGAACCTGGAAACCATCATTCTCAGCAATCTGACACAGGAGCAGAAAATCAAACACCACATGTTCACACTCATAGGCAGGTGTTGAACAATGAGAACACATGGACACAGGGAGGGGAGCACTACACACTGGGGTCTGTTGCGGGGAAATAGGGGAGGGACAACAGGGGGTGGGGAGTTGGGGTGAGATAGCATGGGGAGAAATGCCAGATATAGGTGAAGGGGAGGAAGGCTGCAAGTCACACTGCCATGTGTGTACCTATGCAACAATCTTGCATGTTCTTCACATGTACCCCAAAATCTAAAATGCAATAAAAAATAATAATTAAATGTTACAAACAATTGGAAAATTTAATAGAAAGTTTGGAAAATTAAATCAAGAAAATATCACTGACATTTAAAAAGACAAACAATGTAATACATGGTAGAAAAGACAAAACAGACAATAGACCAAGGAAGTCCAACCTCAGGTGCCAGAGCTAGAGAGACCAACAGGGAAGCTGAAGGGAGGAAATTATCAAAACAAGTCATGGAAAATTTTCTAAATATAAAGGACCAAATTCTTTACATAGAAAGATATTGTCAGGTGTTTATCAAAATTAATACTCATTCCAAAATAAATCATTTTCAAAATTTCAGAACCTCGAGAGTTCACATCATAAAATATTCCAGTGGGGAAACCAAAAATAAACAAACTGACAACAGACAAAAGTGAGACTGCTGGAAGCTTCTATTATTAAGATAGTGACAAAGGCCTTGAAGTTCTAATGGAAAACTATTTTGTGTCAATAAATATAGACTTTTGCAAAATCACAATCAGGCACAGAGAAAGAATAAAACTACAGTTGGATATGAAAGGACATAATTTTTAACAATTGTACTTTAGATTCTGGGGTACATGTGCAGATCATGCAAGATTGTTGCATAGGTACATTCATGGCAAGGTGGTTTGCTGCCTCCATCCCCCCATCACCTATAGCTGACATTTCCACCCACATTATCCCGCCCCTCCCTCCCTCCCACTATCCCTCCCCTAGGCCGCCCCTAACAGACCCCAGAATGTGATGCTCCCCTGTCTGTGTCCACGTGTTTTCATTGTTCAACACCTGCCTGTGAGTGAGAACATGCGGTGTTTGATTTTCTGTTCTTGTGGAAAATACATAATTTTTACCTACCACACATAGTTTTATTAGAAGTTGACTAAGGACATTATTTAGTATAGTGAAATTGTTAATCAGGAAATGGGAAGGTAAGGAATCCAGGAAACTGAATTTAACTCAGTACCTCACTGAAAAGAGATCCTACTACAGTAGTTCCTTGGTAAGCAGAGAACATCTGATACACAACTGATATTAGAAAACGGTAAACAATTTTTTCAACTTTTAGAATTAAGCAACAAGCAAGGCCCAAGGACACTTATTGTTACAGCAGAATACAAAATTGTCAGCTTTGACAATATTGAAGAAAGGGTGCATGTACCTCATTTTGGCAAGTGGAAGCATAAAGGGAGGGGAAAGGAAAGGTAACAATGCCAATAACGTCATCTTCCAAGAAGGAGAAAAGAGACATTGCCCATAGTTAAGAAAGAAGTCACAAAGATCACTATACTTAAATTACATTTGTAACTGAAAGAATTATGTACGATGGCTCATGATTAAAGCAGGGTTTTAGAAATGGGACTATCATTCAGTCACAAAAAGTCTTCAGCCTAACCCCCAGGGAGTTCTGAAGCTGTAAGAGCCCTTCAGAGTTGGCCTAAATTAAGGAAAGTGTTTAGGACCTTTGTACTCCCACACTGGCCTGTCATTATAGGTGGGCTCTTTCTGGCAAGTGGAGTAAAATCCGATGAGGCAGCTTTCATCACCTAAGGCAATTCTGGGGGATGACTGACAGCCAAGGGCTGTCTGCCAGCAACACTCCCAGCAATGAAAGAATAAATCCTTCAGTCCCAAAGGGAGGAGTTTAGGCAGAACAGAACAGCATTCACAACAGAAACGGTGTTCTAGTTCCTAGGAATACATATATATTTACATGGAAGAAAACAAACAAATAAATGTGTGGGTTTTGTTCTGTTTTGTTTTGTTTTTCAGATAGAGTCTCACTCTGTCACCCAGGCTAGAGTTCAGTGGCATGGTCTCGGCTCACTGCAACCTCTGCCTCCCGGGTTCAAGCCTCCCAGGTAGCTGGGACTACGGGCACATGCCACCACACCCGGCTAATTTTTGTATTTATAGTAGAGACAGGGTTTCACTATGTTGGCCAGGCTGGTCTTGAACTCCTGACCTCGTGATTTGCCCACCTCAGCCTCCGAAAGTGCTGGGATTACAGGCGTGAGCCACTGCGCTCAGCCTAAATAAGTGTTTTTTTAAATTTATCATCTATTTAAAAATTAAAAATGGAACTACCACATGACCCAGCAATTCCACTCCTGGGTACAGCTGCAAACATGAAATCCATGTATCAAAGAGATATCTGTACTCTCATGATCACTGCAGCACTACTCACAATGGCCAAGAGATGGAATCAACCTAAGTGTCCATCAGCAGATGAGTGAATAAAGAAACTGTGATCTATATGCACACTGGAATACGATTCAGCCTTATAAAAGAAGGAAGTCTTACATTATTTACAACATGGATGAACCTGGGGGACATTATATTAAGTGAAATAAGCCAGGCACAGAAAGACAAATGCCACATGACCTCACTTACATGTGGAATCTAAAAAAGTCAAAATCTTGGCAGGTGGGGGAGTGGGGGTAGTAAGGAGGGGGCCAAGGAGGAATGGGAAGATATTAGTCAAAAGGTACAAAGAAGGGCGGGGTGTGGTGACTCATGTCTATAATCCCACTACTTTGGGAGGCTGAGGCAGGTGGATTCGTTGAGCCCAGGAGTTCAAGACCAGCTGGGCAGCATGGTGAAACAGTGTCTTTTACAAAAAATACAAAAATTAGCCAGGCATGGTGGCACATGCCAGTAGTCCCAGCTACTCTAGGGACTGAGGTAGGAGGATGGATTGATCCTGGGAAGTCAAGGTTGCAGTAAGCTGTGATCACACCATTGCAATCCAGCCAGAAATGGACCCTGTCTCAAAAAAAAGTGCAAACTTTCAGTTAGACAGAAGGAATAAGTACTGGACAATTGTACAGCATGGTGACTATGGTTAATAATAAAGTGCAGTCGTCCCTCAGCATCCATGATGGATTGGTTCCAGGAATGTCCCTGTATATCAAAATCTGAGAATGCTCAAGTCCCTTATTAAAAATGGCTTAGTTTTTTCATATAACCTAAGCCTATCTTCCCATATACTTTAGATCATCTCTAGATTACTTCTAATACCCAATGCAATGCAAATGCTATGTAAATAGTTATACTGTACTATTTTTGAATTGGAATTTTTATTGTTATATTGTTATTTTTCACTTTTTTCTAAATATTTTCAATCCACAGTTAAATGAACCAGAGGATGTGGAACCCACAGATACAGAGGGCCAACTGTATTGTATATTTGAAAATTGCTAGGAGAGATTTTAAATATTCGTACCACAAAAAAAGTAAAGGGATAGATATGTTAATTAGCTGGCTTTAATCACATGTATCAAAAAGTCACAAAGTACAAATAACTGTGTGTTTGTCAATTAAAAATAATTGATGAATTTAAAATTCTTTTGAAGTGTAACATTCTTAACTTTTATTCAAATAAAGTTTTCTGCTTTTTATTTTTTTACATTTGTTTTTTTTTCCCATTTATTTATTTTATTGCATATTAGGTTTTGTGGTACATGTGAAGAACATGCAAAATTGTTGCATAGGTACACACGTGGCAGTGTGATTTGCTGCCTTCCTCCCCATCACCTACATCTTGCATTTCTCCCCTTGCTATCTCTCCCCAGCTCCCCACCGCCCACTGTCCCTCCCCTATTTCCCCCCAACTGACCCCAGTGTGTAGTGCTCCCCTCCTTTAGGAAAATCATCCCTTAACTTCCATTAACTCAATTGATTCACCCTATTAACTTAAGAACTCTCTTCCCTAAGTTAAACATTTCATGATAATCAGGAAGGGCAAGGTTATGTTGCAATAAGATCTTAACCCACAGTAAAAAAATAGGTCTCAGTGGCTTAACTCAATAAGGAGACTTAATTCCACAGTTATTCAAATGACTCAGATTATGGAATTTCCAGCATCTCATATGCCATCATGCATCTACTTGCAAGTTCCATTGGCTTCTGGTAGTCAACTGACTCTAACCTAACTGCAGAAAACACTGGGAAATGTACAGGAGCTTTGGAATGTTGGCAAGCATTACTGTCTCCAAAAGATAAACTGTTCTTAACTAAGGTAAGGACAAATGCTCAAGAGTGGTAGGTTGTTCTCTAGAACACCCACATACCTTCCTCCAAGTTATATGCTAAGACTCAGTTCTTTGTGTTACCAAACTTATTTATATAGAATGTACTTGTCATTTTGACTAAATTATCCATTAAAGATTATACTAGCCAATAAAATCTGGGTGCAAAAAAATAGTTGTTTCTATGAAACTGTCAATGGAAGAAAGAGAAGAAAATTTTGACCCTCTCATTAATAAAAAATATTCCAGCATGTGCTCAGTGTGACAATGTTGAAGTGTAAGAATATCCTAGAATATAATCTACCACCCACCCTGATTATAGAGCTTATGCTTCAACTAGAAAAATCAGATCTCAGTGTCTTTCTAAACTTTGCGTCTGGTTCAATCCCCAGCTCTGCCTGCCTCTTCCCTTTGCAGGGTCAAGTGCAAGGAGCTATACACAGAGACTGAGGACACCCTGGACAACCCATCACATGCCTTCACCGTTTCCCCAAAAGCATTACTCCTGTTTGATCCCTATGGTGAACGACAATGTCCACCCTGAGGAAGAGGACAAAATTGTACAAAACTTTTGTCTCCATTCAGCATTTTGCTTGAAAACAATTCAGACTCTAACCCTGGGGAGCAGAATCTAAAGTTTTGGTGCCTCTTTGTGTGCCAGTGTCTCTGTCTGAGGACCTACATGACAGCCTGGAGTACAAGAGATGAAGGTCCTAAGGAGACCGAGTTCTCCATTCTGACCTCGTCCATAAGAAGGAAGAGCCTGCCAAAGACTCCTCAGGCCCAGTGTGTGGGTGAAGGAAGAAGGAAGATGGGATGTCTACTTTCAGGATCATGGCCCTCCAAAAGCTTGCAGAAGCTCTTAAACTCTGTCTTCATGATGAAACTCAGAGACTGACATCTAGACCAGCTTCAGGGCTGGGCCCACATCAAAGGGGCCACAGTGTGTAGTGACCTCCCTCAAAACCAGGAAGAATGTGTCATCAGGAATCAACAGGTTACTATGTCAATGACAAAGGGAGCTCAGACAAGGAATGGGATGGCTGTGAACAGGTACCTTAGTGAGGGACCCTAGAACCAGAGGGAGTTCTGCCATCTGTCCTGTGGGCTCCACAAGAAACAAACCTCCCTTATACCCCTCCACTGTGGGGAGGCTCTGGAGGCTGAGGTGCTCCACGTACCTAGTGTAGACATCTGCACACTCGAAGTCATTTCCAGCACCACAAGGATCTGGAAAATCCAGTCCTTCTTCCTAATAAGAGGGATGGGCACAGTGCTGGCTGTCAGCATCTCATGCACAGAACAGTGTATTTGAGAGGTGTGCATGTTACCCAGGCTTGGCCAATCAGAATCTTTCCTAAAGTTGCTAAAACTCTGGCAGGCATTCTAGAAACACAAATAACAAAGACAGAAAGACACACAGACACAGAGAAAAAGTGAGAGAGATGAGATAAGACGTGAAGTGATAAGGAAGAGAAATGCAGAAAAATAGAAGCAAAAAAAAAAAACCACAGAGATAGAAAAAACTGCAGATAAATAGTGACAATGGATTAGAAAAATAGGCAACAATGTAGTGAAGAACACAATCAGGGAACAGAGACAAAGATGCAGAGAGACACGGAAGAACTATACAGGGACAAAGAGACACAGAGAAAGAGACAGATGCCCAGATAGAGACATAAGAGAGAGAGGTGACGATCTCATTGATGATCTGGAACTAGTCACTTCTGAAATCAACTTGACTCTAGGCTTCCTTTGTACCATGAACAAAATATATTTGGGTTTCTATCATTTAGAATCAAAAATAGCACTTTTATTGCTGGTTATGCCTTCTTAAAAATAAAAATTATTCTTGATTGATGTGACTTGCCAGAATATTTGAAATACCAGTGATCAAGGGTCACTATATCTGTCCCCAAACAATTCCACCATGCTTACTTACACAGCACTCACGAAACCAGAAGACAGGTGAGATATTTTAAGGAGACTGCACTGAGCATCCATATGAAAGAACCATGACGACGTGACAATTGAATTGACTTTCTACCTCCTCTGCCCACCCTTACTTCGCACCCCAAAATGCTTTCAGTGCCTTTTCAAGGTACAACCCTCCTTCTGGCCATAGATTGGCTGGGTCACCTCAAGGTATGTTTCTTCATTCGGCAGTGATTTCCTGCCTGCTCAATTAAGGAGGTTCAGAATACAGACAACTCAGGATCATGTTTAATTATGTTAAAAAGCTCTAAAGTCAGGTAATGGTTTTCATGTGGTTCTCTTGAGCAGTCTGAGGAGAGAATAGAAACAGAAACTCCTTGGGGCCTGAGTAGCTGCAGCTGGCCCTGCACAGGCAGAGGCTCTGGGTCAGTGCAGGAAGCAGAGTCACAGCCAGCACCTTGGGGTGGGGATGAAAGATGACCTGGTGGCTGCGTGAGAGCCACTGTAGGACTCTCATCTCAGGGGGACAGGCTGACACAGGAAGCTGGGAATTCTAGGCAGGACAAGCAGGCATTACAGAAGAGTGATAGCCCATCCCTGGTAAAATCATCTCAGGAGTCAGTGCAAGAGCCCTGGAGAAGAGAGACAAGGCATAATCAGCACGGGGTACCCTGGTGGGCCTGCCATCTCCCCCACCCACAGGGGTCCCCTGCAGCTTCAGACAGAGAAAGCTGAGGTCCAGGGTGTAGCATCATCACCTCCCCCAAGATCTGAGCAAAGGTGAAATCAGCTCATGAGGACACGGAACTTCAGCTTGATGCAGATGTGTGGGAGGTGGGGAACAGCTGTTTTTCTTCCCGGGAATATGAAGGGTTCGTTCTTTTTAGGAAATTGGATAATACCTCATCCCTGTCAGTAGTGGCCTCTTTCAGTCACTGGAAAATGCCTACAGGGAGTAGTCACAAAAATGTGGCACAAAGTGGGCATCATCGTGGTGTATAACATTTAAGCTGTGGTTCTGTCCCCACATTTCACAGGAGGATGTCACCAAAGCTAAGGCTTGGTTCTGGGGAACAACCTCTGGAGACTCCTAGAAACTGGCAAATTTCTCCCCTAAGTCTTAATCCTCATAGCAGCAAATAGGCCACAAACAGAGACCACTGTGGTCAGGTGCACTCAGCTCATGCTCTTCCCTCTTATACCTGTGCCCTCCCCACACTGGATCATGGCTGAAATATTACCTGCTGGGGGAGGCCCCTGAGGTCCTACAAAAGGAAGTTATGCAGCGAAAGGTCTCATTACACAAACAGCCACTTTCTCATCCCAAAGGAAAATGACACACATGACTTAGAGTTATATTCTCTTCCCACCTGTGTTCTTCAAGGCCTTAAGCACCTAATTTAAAATCCCTAAAACAAAGGAAATTGTCACTAGAAGGCAAGAAGGCCAAAGCTCTGACCCTCTTAATGGAGGAAGCTTTTATAAGGCACCTGTGAGAGCATGATGAACAGTATGGATGTCTTGGAATAAGCTCAGTCAGCTCTGGCAGCACTACCATTCACCCAGTAAAATCAGATTCCAGTGCCTCCTCCAATCTTGTCCTGTCTCCTCCCAACTCCAGCCCAGCCTTCTTCTCAGGGTCAGGAGGAAAGAGCTAAGTCTAGAGACAGGTCCTCTCTGAACAGAGGGTCTGGGTCACAGCCCATCTTCCCCTTGTCCCCTGGGGTTCCTCACCTTTTTGACTCCTGTGATGGATGACAAGGCCCAGCCCGAGGAAGATCAGCCCCAGCACAAAGCCTCCAACACCACTCAGCATCTTGCTCTGGGCAGATTCAGACTGAGCCCCTAAGAAGCAGAGACTGTCAGTGTTTGTTCCCACATCCCAGAACATCCCTGATGAGGAGCTGAGGTCCAGTCTGAGATGCAGGATGTGAAGGCATCAAAGGAACCTAGTTTTCCATTCAGGCCACCTCTAAGGGAGGGAAAGACCAGCCGCCAATAGGTCCTTGGATACGGTGAGTAGGTGAGAGAGCAGGGAAGCAGATCTCCGCTACTCAGGAACTCATCTACAACCTTAGACCCTAAGATCGCAGTCACCAACCCTAATAATCAGTCCCTCAGAGCTATCAGGACTGGGATCCAGAGCAACAACAGTATGTACAGTAATGTCCCTAGCATCTGGAAGGGTGGTGAGATCAGGATTCTTCTGATGCACTTGCCATCAGAAGAGGGGCTCTAGTCTCCTGTGATTCCCAGCTCAGTAGTGACATCAGGGATAAGAGATGAGAAGGGAGGGGTCAGAAGGAGCTCTGCACTTTGTCTCGTGGGGCCCATAGCAACAGAAACTCAATATCCCCTTACGCCACTCCACGGTGATGGGGCTCTGGAGGCTGGGGTGCTCCACGTGGCAGATGTAGACATCTCCATGCTGGGGAGTCATTTCCAGCATCACCAGGATCTGGAAGGTCCAGTCACCGTTCCTAATAAGAGGAGTGGACACAATGCCAGCTGTCTCCTCCTGGTCATTCCGAAACCACCGGACTTTGATCTGGCCTGGATAGAAATCTGTCACGGAGCAGACCAGCAGGTTGTGGTGGTTGAGGGCCTCTGTCCTGGATGGGGAGATGGTCACTGTAGGCTTCTCTGAGGGCAGTAACAGACAGGGAAAGACACAGGAGTGAGACGTGAGACCACACAGCACGTCTACCACGAGCAAGGGTACCTCCTTGGAACCAGAATGGAAAGATACTTGGAATCCAAGTCTTGGATTAAGGTTCATTCAAAAAATATAAACTTGACAATCACTGAGAATCCAAAGATAAACAGCATATCATGGTCCCTGCCTTTATAGAATGTGCAACATAGTAACAGATACCAAAAAACACAATAATGTTATTTCAAAAGTTTGTAACATTTGGGGAAAAAAAAAGTAGGCAGGACTTGAATGCAAATAACACTGATCAAACATCATGTTTGCCCATTATTGGATTTCTTTATCTTCTCAGAGTGCTGCTTATAGCCAAAAAAAAAAGGCACACCTTTCCCCACCTCTTTTACACATCTCATCCTTTACCTTTCAGACCGCTTCACTGCATTTCCTTTGTTCTCTTAGTGTGAAACTATAGTAAACATTTAATGTATGCTTTCTTTATTTAGTAATATGTTCTCTCATTTTCTTTTTTTCCTCAATTTCTTTTTAACACGCAAGTGAGTTTAATTACCAGCTGCCTACCCTACTCCATTCCCTTGCTTTTGAGAATTACTTTCTTATTCTGAAATCAGACATTATCATGTATGTTCTCCACAGAAAATATTCTGAGATCCGTGCAGACATCAGCCTGGGTTAATAAGCCTGTAATGTGAACACATAAATATAACTGGGATTTGCTGAGGTCAGCAAGTGGCAACCCAATTAATGGCACTCATGAGCCATCATCCAGAAGGAATGTGGTTTCTGCTTGGACTTGAACTTTTCTTTAAGTTCTCCTCCTGGAGTCTGACTGAAATCACAGTCAGCTATGTGGCCTTATAAGATTTGTTCATCTTAAACAGATTGGGAATAAAACTGGAGGGCAAATTTATGAGAAAAGATGATAAAATAAACTATAGGGAAATAGAGCTGAAATAGCAAAAATATAAGTGCTGCTGGGATTAGGATGCGAGTCAAAAGAAGGCAAGGGAGTACAAAGCAAACTAAAAGTGTTGTGAACTTGCATAGATAACACTGGGGTCAGACTAGAGATTGATTAATCAGTAAATTTTCAATGCCTTGAAAGTATCATTTTGTCCCATTGACATGGAGAATAAACAGGATAGACTCATTGCTGCTTCTGGTCAAAACTGGATTTAACAAGGCTTTACATCTCTTAGACTCTGTAGATGTGTAGTGAAGAATGTAAAGACTGTTGTGTACTTTGGGAGGCTTAAGGTCTTGATGAGTAATTTTTGCTGGTTATTTAAGGTGTTTATTATGTACCAATATTAGGATACATAAAGTGGTGATGCTAATCTCTAATGCACAGGTAACTGTGAGATTAAATGGCATAACATAGATGGTATTTGATAAGGCAACTATCTAGAAATAAGTGCTGACTGCATGAGTAAAATTGACTTTCAGAATGTTTATTCCTGAAGTGGAGAGTGATGCAGGGAGGGGAGAACCTAGGCCAAAAGCAACCTGAAACTATTTTTATTCAGTTATTTAATGCCATCAATTTATTTATTCCCAAACTTCTGCTCTTTGCATTGTGCCGTTTGTTCAGCTTTTCTAGGAAATTAAAACTCTGCCTACAACATCATTCAAGCGTTGTTTTTATTTTTAGCAAACACTTTTTTCCTCACTTTGTATTCACCAACTATTAATATCCAAATCAATGAGTTTACCTTAAAGCATTATGCAAAATTACAGAAAATAATTAATAAAGTCCAGCTTTAAACTCTGTTTACCTCCGTTTTTTTCTTGAACCTAAGTGGACGGGCAGCTGAGTACATTTATTCATTAATTTAATAGAAGATCATTGCGCTCATACCACACACCAGTCAATGTGTCAGGTACCAGGCACGCAATAATTAAAACAGTCTCTCGCCTCAAAGAGCTCCATCATTAGTGACAGCCATTTAAGAAAACAGAATTACGATGAATAATGATTTGAAGCCAAAAGTCAAAATATCTTATTTCACAACTGTAACTGCTGGAGGCCCTGTACGCCGTTGTGGGGCAGCCCTATCTCCACCAGGCCAAGCCTGAAGCTTCCTGCGGGGAGAGCCGTGCAAGTGGGCCTCGCTGGGTGAGGCGGTGCTAGAGGGGCGGGTGGGCAGGGGAGAGAGCCACCGCGTTCGGGGCAGAGAGAACTGCTTAGCAAAGGTAAGGCACGAGGAGGAAAACGCATAAGGCACGAGGTGAAAACGTGCACAACAGAGGACGAGGCCGACGGACCAGAGGCTGGGGCGACACCAGGCAGCCTGGCCAGCTCTGCCCGTCCCTCCGCTCTGCCCTAGGTCCCCGCCTCTCCGAGGCACCTGCCCCCACCGGCCCGCCGCCGCCTCCGGTCCCCTGGGATGGAACGAACAGGGCTCAGGTTCGCCCCTCGCAGCACAGAGACTCCGGGCCCCGGGCAGGGGTGGGCCTCCTGGAGGGGCGACGACGCTCACCTCGCCGCTGCAAGGTCGTGAGGAGCTCCAGCTGGTAGTTGTGTTTGCACACCGTGTCCAGCTCCGCCCGGGTCCTCTCCAGGACGTCCTTCTGGCTGTTCCAGTACTCCGCGTCAGGCGGCCCCAGCGGCGTCACCGCCCGATACTCCCCCACGTCGCTGTCGAAGCGCACGTACTCCTCTCGGTTATAGACGTGTTTGGTCACAAGACGCACGCGCTCCGTCCCGTTGGTGAAGTAGCAGAGACCCTTAAACTGGTACACGAAATCCTCTGCGGGGAATCACCTGCGGGTCAGTCAGGCCCCAGCCCCGCCGCCCCCCGCAGCCGCCGCCCTGACCCGGCCCGGAGCTCCGGAACCGCCCGCGCGACCTCCAGTTCCCGCCGACCAAGGCCTCGCGCTCCAGACCTGGGATCCTCCCACTCTGCGGCTCTGTCCAGCCCCGCCCGCCCTCTCCGGGGTCTTCCGGAGTCCACCTTCCTACAGGCAGGAAAGGGAGGAAAGCCTGTCCCTGCCTGAGCTGTGAACTGAGCAAAGAGGCAGTCGGGCTGATTTTACATGGACCTCTGCACTTAGAGGGATCAGGGCGTTCTCGCATGAAATCCCATTTTCCACGGAGCTCCTGGGAAGCTTAGAGATAAAATTATCCACATAAGCCTGAGAATTAAAAAAAAAATGACGAGACAGGTCCAGGAATTAAGCCTGGTCTTCGTTCTGATACGGTATTCTTTTGGTCCCTGCATAAAATAACTTCCTTCCTATGCCTGGATTTACCCTCCCAAGTGCCGTGTGAGGTTCACCGACTTCTGTGTTAGAAGGACCTACACCTCTGAGTCCTAGAAAGAAACATTTATTCATGGAAAGAGCATAAGCTTTTGAATTTGATAAACGAGATTCCAGTTAAACTGTGGCAGTCACCAGCTTGGGCAGGTTATGTAACAGAATATCCATAACACAAGTATAATTATATAAAAGAAAATCATGATATCTACACACAGGATGTTAGAAGGAGTGAGAGAGAGAATTTATATAAAGTATTGTCCTGCGTCTGAAATGAGTGGTTTCACATTATTCATTACTTCCCTTCTTCACATCCTCTTTTCTACTAAATTCAGTCCACCATCAACTCAGGTCTCTGAATCCCATTCAAGTCACCATTTGCCATAAATCAGTGAAACCTGAAGACTCCCTGCTTGTGGTCAGCCAGTCAGCTTCCCTCAGTACCAAGATTTCGCCTCCACAAACGCTCCACTCAGGAACACAGACCACTTTTCCTCCAATACCGAGACTACAGACACCATTGCTGCCTTACATTTCCTAACGCAGGATCTCATAATATTTAGTCCAGACAAAGTCACGGGGCACGCTGAAATGACAAATCCTGCTGTGTCTTCGGAGAAATTCATATCTTCAAAAACAACCCCATGCTCACTTTGTCCTATCACTGGTAATAAATGTACACTTTGTCTCCTCTTTTCTTTCCCAGGGTTAAGCCTGTAGGATGGGGATTGCATTGTCCTCACCTCATCACTAAAAGATAAATGGTAACGAAACATAGCTCTGTTTCCCAAAAGAGAGAAAATGTTGATAAAAGATTGTGTCCGAGACCATAGAGGTCACCACCCCCATTCCCCAGCCCAAGGAGAGCCTGTTCCCAGAGTGGCGGCTCTCCAGAGCAGCTGCCCTGCACTTACGGGGAGAGTCTCTGCCCTTAGCCACTGGGGTGCTCAGCATCGCCAACATCAAGGTCACAGCCGCTGCCCGAAGTCCTCCGGGGATCAACAAAGCCTTCTTCCAAGACATAATTGAGATGAAGGGAAAAGTAGTGAGCTCGGAACTGACTACTGACGGATCTGATGTACCTGCCAGGAAGAATAAAAAGCTCTGGATGTTTCCATGCGTGGTAGGATTGGATGGTCCCTTGAAAAGGAGCCAATCAGCACTGGAGCTGAAGGACCTCATCTGTATCTGGGCAGACATTTTTGTGTGAAGGTCCTCAATCCAGTGCCTAGCACTGTGTGATTTCTTCAAATTGCACTGGATGAACATTTGAGGTGAAAATTCCTTGTCAATTATAGAAGAGCTGAAGATTGAATGCCTAAGGGATTTTAAGAAGCAAAAGAAAAATGCGATTCGACGGTAAATGTCTTTGTAATATTGATTAAAAACCGGTTGTTTTTATACTTGGGATTTTTAATAGGGCAAATTAAGTGGGGATCATATTTCAGGGGAGATAAAATTGCTGTCATAGAAATTTTTACTGCTGTTGTCTCAGACACCCTGAGGAGTCTTAAGTTTTGATGAGAAGAGCAAAGTTCTTAGAAGGAAATAATAGTGAGTTGCAGTTCCACCACTAATGCGCTTTAAGAGAGTCGACAAATTACTGAGTTTATTTTTGCCCCAGGCTTCTCTTTGTAAAATGTGGATCATGTTTCATGCATTTTACATCTAGATCTTCACATATACAAGTTTAAGATTAATATGACTTGTTTAATATTACTAAAGGCTCCTCAACTGTTATGTGTAACTATCCGGTTAATATATGGAACAACAACAACAAAAAAAACGAGCAAAAAAAAAATTGACACCACCCATGCTGTTAAATGATTCTTCATCATGCAAGAATATATTGTATTTATGCTCTTCGACTGAAAGTATTTGAAAAGTTAATTAAGTTGACATTTCTTTTTTAAGTTCTTCTGCTGTTTAAATCCTCCCTGAACCATGAAATAGGTGCATTTGATATCAGCAAAGACACAATACGCAAGCCTTTAGAGTATTCAGAAGACACAGTTATGCTTAGTTTTGAGGAAAGAGAGCAAAAGCTGTGGAGAAGCATTTCCTGGTCCTGAATAGTATTAATGATGGAGAAAATGTTTAGCGTCAGAGATTGTACCGTGCCAGCCCTAAACATCAAATGGCAGAGGTATCAATGTGGTTTCTTTAATTCTATATTTTTTTATTTAACAGTTCCTCATGGACATATCTACGTCAGTGTGTTTTCATAAGTAAACTTATAACTTATCAGGCTCCTCTTGCCAGTGACTAGGGGCAGTACTAATGGTTATGAAGCAATTAGAACAATGCCTGGCAAACATTACTTCTGACCCCAACCAAGACAATAAATATCTCCACCTCTCTTCTTCTCTCCCTTTCTCTCTTGCTCTTCCCCAGATTTCAGGTTCTGCTTTTAAAGCAGAAAATACAATCTAAAGTCAGAATGTAAGTTTACCAGGTAAAAAGAAAGGGAAGAGGCAACAGCAAGAGATTTGCAATAGTGGTACACAAAAGCGTTGAGTCACTCCAGCATTCTGTATTATTCAGTGCATAGTTTAGACCACCTGAGACTGGGAAAGTTGCCACTGGGCGTCCAGCAGCGGTGCTATATGGTGTACTCAGGATCAGAGTAACCCCAGTCTCAGAAGAGTCTCCACTGCTGTGATGGATGCATAAAGGAGGAACCATACTCACACCTGGAATGGAGTTGGGGGCAAGGAATAATAAGCAGACAGACCTGAAGGTGCCCTCAATGTCCTTCCTCAGCCCCCACCCCAGTGTCCCTCAGAATAGAGATCTCTAATCCATCTTCTCCTTCCTGTCTAAGGAAAAAACTTCCCATGGGTTTATTCTGAGGCAAAGGCTTTGTCAGACCTGGGGATTCCCCAGTGTCACAGGCCTCTTCGCACAGACTTTTCAGCTAGCAACAAGTGTTGCTTTACAGCCTTTTTCTGGTTAGCTAAAATTCACTGGAAAGGTTTTGCTTTGGGCTTCTGCCAGCTGTGTCTGCCTGACCCAGCCTTCTCTATAGTTTTCTGCCCTGGCCCTATCCCTGCTGCTTTATTCAGGGCATTCAGGCAGAAGAAGATCAGAGAAGAAATAAACTAGGTTAAGCATCCTTATCCCATGTGCCTCACCTGAATCGCCTGCCTGGCCTTTGTGGGGGCAGAGCAATTACTGTGAGGCTGTGCATATCCCATGTTGGTAAATGAGCTAAAAAGGCACTGTCATTGGCGGGGGTTCAGGGTTACAGTAGGGACACTCTTTTCAGGGGACATCCTCTCCTCCTTCAGGATGGAAGAAAAAGTTGTGGACTCCTTTGTGAAAATCAAGGGAGAAATCATCTTTCCTGTTCAGCATCTCTTGGAATCTGTGCTTGGTCAATGGAGTTGAATGTGAATATAGGAGCCACCCTGTCACCAGAAGGACCATCCAGGACCCTGCCCTGCATTTGCTTCAGGAATAAAGAATCACTTTATATTCTGAAAGGTTCTGTGGCCTCCTTAATGCCAATGGTAATATAACTACAAATGCTGCCCCAGAATATTGTTTTCCTTTAATTAAAATTTATCAAACAATTATCCCCATTTTTCAAAATCTTTTTGAAGCTACTTGCTTATTTCTCTTATATCAACTTCTAGGTAATCAGTTATATATGAAAATTTTTCATGACACGTATAAATTAGGTCCTTTCTCTTGGTAAAAAGTTATCTCTTTAAAATCTCACTCTAGAGACTAATCTGAAGAAAGAGCCAAATAAGTAGCATCCAGAGGCTGTGTTTAGACAGTGCCTCCTACAAGCAAGTGGCCACGGGGAAACTCCACGGTGGAAGTCAGGTAAGAACTGGAGAATGTTGGAGGGTGAAGAGTAAGAGTATGGGGAAAGCTTTAGCAGGAAGATAGAAAATCAGGTGATACAAGGCATTTGGAACACTTGAGGGGAAATGAGGAATGTGAGTGATCTTGGCACAGAAGCCCAGACCTCACCAGTCCCATGGCTCCTCATGTTGTACGAAAATAGCCTTTGAAGACAGAAGACTGGGACAAAATCCCAAGCTGCCTGCTGAGGATATGCTGTCCAAGGAGGCCTTGTTTCGTACTCTGTCTCTTCAGGTTCCTTGTTTCTGTCAACCTCCTCATCCACACATTGCCTCAGTTAGACGACTGGTGATTAAACCACCCAGAGCTAACCTACACGTGTCACTCTTTCCAACACACCTCCGTTTGCCTCTAATTCTGGTTCCATAGTGATGCCTGGAATATTTCCAGAGACAGCTCTTCCCCCAGCCTCTAATTAGTAGTCACCATGTTCCTTCATTCCCCACAAAAATCTTAAATATCTCTTTGTGAGATCTTTATAATGTCTCCTTCTTCTATAAGTTCTTACCAGTAAAGAGAGGCCCTAACATTCAGCCATATAAAATATAAATACATAGTTCTTGAGTACTTAAACCCATATCCTCATACTGAAGAACTCATGTGTCCAAGAACTCAACTCAAGGTCACGGTTCATGCAAAACAGCAACATTAGCAGTAATATTTTCGGGAGAGTGCTTTTAATCTTCAAATAGAAAAGCTTAAGATATTCCATTTAAACCACAATAACATACCACCTCACATCTGTCAGAATGGCTATTATCAAAAAGACAAAAGATGAAAAGTGTTAACAACAATGTAGACAAAAGGAAACATTTGTACACTGTTGATGGGAGTGTAAATTAGTACAACCATTATGGAAAACAGTATGGAAGTTCCTCAAAAAGTTAAAAATAGAACTATCATACGGTGTAATAGTCCCATCTGCAGGATGCAGACAAAGAATTTAAAATCAGTATGTTGAATATATAGCTATACTCCTATGTTCCTTGCAGCATTATCCACAATAGAATCAACCTGTGTCATTCAGAAGATGAATAGATAAAGAAAATGAGGTATGTATACACAATTCAATCCTATTCCAGCTTTAAAAACAAAGAAACCCTCTTTTAAGCCAAAAAGCGACTGAAGTAAGTCTCAATCAATTAAAGGTTTATTTTGCCAAGGTTGAGGAAGACACCTGGGAAAAACAGAAATCACAGGAGCATCTGTGATCCAGGCTTTTGCCATAGAGTGTTTTGAGAACTTCAGTATTAAAAGGGGAAAGAGCAAGCAGGAGGGGAAGGAGAAAAAAAGAAGGAAGTGTAGGCAATGGCACAAATGGTTATATTCTTGAGTCTTTGATTAGCCTCAGTAAATCTATACTTCACCCGTGAAAGGAGAATAGAGGAAAAAGTTGATTATAAATTGTCTTGTGCTCAGTAAATCTACATTTTACATAAAATTAAGTAAACATGTGAAAAGAGGGAAGGAGTAGAGGAAGCGAGGTTATGACACGGGGCTGTGAAATTACTGTTATCTGTTTGGGAACAGAAGGAAGACAGTATTGGTGCCTCCGTCCCCAAGATTAACTTTCCCTTTGGCATAGTGAGTTCGGGGTCCCGAGATTCTGTTTCTCTTTCACACTGTCATTTGTGACAACATGCATGAACTTAGAGGACATTATGCTAAGTGAAATAAGCCAGACATGGAAAGACAAGTAATGCATGATCTTTCTTACATGAGGAATCTAAAAAATCACATTTTTGAATTGATTTGTTTCTTTATTTTATTTTATTTTATTTTATGTTCTGGAGTACGTGTGCAGGATATGCAGGTTTGTCACATAGGTAAACGTGTGCCATGGTGGTTTGCTGCACCTATCAATCCATCACCTAGGTTTTAAGCCCAGGATGAGCTATTTATTCTGATGCTCTCCCTGCCCCACGCAGGCCCCAGAGTGTGATGCTCCCCTCTCTCTGTCGAAGTGTTCTCATTGTTCAGCTCCCACTTATGAGTCAGAACATGTAGTATTTGGTTTTCTGTTCCTGCATTATTTTGCCCTGGATAAGGGCTTCTAGCTCTATCCGTGTCCCTGAAAAGGATGTGATTTCATCATTCCTTTTTATGGCTGCATAGTATTCATGGTGTATATGTACCATATTTTATTTATCCAGTCTATCATTGATGGACATTTGGGTTGATTCCATGCCTTTCCTATTGTGAGTAGTGCTTCAATAAACATACACAGGCATGTATCTTTATAATAGAATGATTTATATTTCTTTGGATATATACCCAATAATATGGTTTGGCTGTGTCCTCACCCAAATCTCAACTTGAATTGTGTCTCCCAGAATTCCCACATGTTGTGCGAGGGACCTAGGGGGGAGGAAACTGTAGGAGGATGGTCTTTCCCATGCTCTTCTCGTAATAGAGAATAAGCCTCACAAGATCTGATGGGTGTACAGGGGTTTCTGCTTTTGCTTCTTCCTCATTTTCTCTTGCCACAGCCATCTAAGAAGTCCCTTTCATCTCCTGCCATGATTATGAGGCCTCCCCAGCCATGTGGAACTGTAAGTCCAATTAAACCTCTTTTTCTTCCCAGTCTCAGGTGTATCTTTATCAGCAGCGTGAAAATGAACTAATATACTCAGTAATGGAATTGTTTAGTCAAATGGTCTTTCTGGTTCTAGGTCTGTGAGGAATTGCCACACTGTCTTCTACAATGGTTGAACTAATTTACATTCCCACTAACAGTGTAAAAGTGTTTCTTTTTCTCTGAAGCCTCTCCAGCATCTGCTGTTTCTTGACCTTTTAGTAATCGCCATACTGACTGGCATGAGATGGTATCTCATTGTGATATTGATTTGCATTTCTCCAGTGATCAGTTATGTTAAGCTTTTTTTGTATGTTTGTTTGCTACATAAATGTCTTCTTTTGAGAAATGCCTCTTTATGTCTTTTGCAAACTTTTTAATTAGATTTTTTGTGTTTTCTTTTTCTTGCAAATTTGTTTAAGTTCCTTGTAGACTGTGGATATAAGACCTTTGTAAGATGGATAGGTTGCAAAATTTTTCTCACAGTCCGTGGGTTGTCTGCTCACTCTGATGATAGTTTATTTTGCTGTGCAGAAGCTCTTTAGTTTAATTAGACATCATTTGTCAGTATTTGCTTTTGTAGCAATTGCTTTTGATGTTTTTGTCACAAAATCTTTGACCATGTCTATTCCTTGAATGGTCTTGCCTAAAGTTTCTTCTAGGGTTTTCATAGTTTTGGGTTTTATATTTAAGCCTTTAATCCATATTGAGTCAATTTTTGTATAAGGTGTAAAAAATGGGATCCAGTTTCAACTTTATACATATGGCTAGCCAGTTCTCCCAGCACCATTTATTAAATAGGGAATCCTTTCCGCATTGCTTGTTTTTATCACGTTTTTGAAGATCGGATGATTGTAGATGTGTGGTCTTCTGAGTTCTGTTTTCTGCTTCATTGGCCTGTTTTTGTACTAGTACCATGCTGTTTTGGTTACTGCAGACTTGTAGTATAGTTTAAAGTCAGTTAGGTAGCATGATGTCTCCAGCTTTGTTCTTTTTGCTTAGGTTGATTATTTGGGCTATATGGGCTCTTTTGTGGTTCCATGTGAAGTTTTAGATAGTTTTGTCTAATTCTGTGAAGAATGTCAGTTTTGTAGGAATAGCATTGGATCTACAAATTACTTTGGGCAGTATGGCCATTTTCATGATATTGATTTTTTCTATTCATGAACATGGAATGTTTGTCCATTTGTTTGTATCCTCTCTGATTTCCTTGAGCAGTGGTTTGTAATTCTCCTTGAAGAGGTTCTTCCCTTCCCTTGTTAGCTGTATTCCTAGGTATTTATTCTCTTTGCAGCAATTGTGAATGGGAGTTCATTCATGATTTGGCTCTCTGCTTGTTGTTGGTATAGGAATGCTTGTGATTTATGCACATTAATTTTGCATATTGAGATGCTGAAGTTGGTTATGAGCTTAAGAAGCTTTCGGCTGAGACAATGGAATTATCTAGGACCTAGGATTATGTCATTTGCAAAAAAGAAAAAAAGACAATTTGACTTCCTCTCTTCCTATTTGAGTACACTTTATTTCTTTTTCTTGCCTGATTACCCTGGCCAAAAATTCCAATGCCAGTTGAATAGGAATGGTGAGAGTGGGCATTGTTGTTTTGTGCGGGTTTTTAAGGGGAATGCTTCTGGCTTTTGCCCATTCAATATGATATTGTCTGTGGGTTTTTCATAAATAACTTATTATTTTGAGGGATGTTCCTTCAATACCTAGTTTATTGAGAGTTTTTAACATGAAAGGATGTTGAATTTCATTGAAGGTCTTTTCTGTGTGTATTGAGGCAATCACATGGTTTTTGTCTTTATTCTGTTTATAATAATTATGTTTATTGATTTGCATATGTTGAAACAGCCTGGCATCTCGGGGATGAAGCCAACTTGATTGTGATAAATAAACTTTTGGATGTGCTGCTAGATTCAGTTTTCCAGTATTTTACTGAGGATTTTTGTATCAGTATCCACCAGGGATATTGGCCTGAAGTTTTCTTTTTTTGTTGTTGTATCTCTGCCAGGTTTTGGTATCAGGATGATGCTGGCCTCATCAAATAAGCTAGAGAGGAGTCTCTCCTTTTCAATTATTTGGAATAGGTTCAGAAGAAATGGTACCAGCTTCTCTTTGTACCTCTGGTGGAATTCAGCTATAAATCTATCTGGTCCTGGACTTTTATTTTTATTGGTAGGTTATTTATTATTACTCAATACCAGAACTCATTATTGGTCTAGTAAGAGACTCAGCTTCTTCCTGGATCAATCTTGGGAGGGTGTATGCGTCCAGGTATTTCTTTTAGATTTTCTAGTGTATGTGCATAGAGGTGTTTATAGTATTCTTTAATGGTTGTTTGTATTTCCATGGGGTCAGTTGTGATATCTCCTTTATCATTTTTTAGAGTGTCTATTTTGTTTTTCTATTATTCTTTATTAGTCTAGCTGGCAGTCTGTCTATATTATTTTTTCCAAAAGAACAGCTCTTGAATTCATTGATTTTTTGAAGGGTTTATCTCCTTCACTTCGAGTCTTATTTTGGTTATTTCTTGTCTTCTGCTAGCTTTGGAGTTTGTTTGTTCTTGGTTCTCTAGTTCTTCTAGTTGTGACATTAGGGTGTCAACTTGAGATCTTTCTAGCTTTTTGATGTGTGCATTTAGTGCTATAAATTTTCCTCTTAACACTGCATAAGCTGCGTCCCAGAGATTCTGATACGTTGTCTGTTTCTTTTCATTAGTTTCAAAGAACTTCCTGATTTCTGCATTACTTTCATTATTTACCCAGAAATCACACAGGAGAAGGTTGTTCAATTTCCATGTAGTTGTGTGGTTTTGAATGAGTTTCTTAATCCTGAGTTCTAATTTGATTTTACTATGGTCTGAGAGACTGTTTGTTATGATTTCAGTTCTTTTGCCTTTACAGAGGAGTGTTTTACTTCCAATTATGTGATCAGTTTTAGAGTAAGTGCCATGTGGAACCAAGAAGAATGAATATTCTGTTGTTTTTGGGTGGAGAGTTCTGTAGGTATTTATCAGGTCCACTTGATCGAGAGCTGAGCTTAAGTCCTGAGTATCTTCGTTAATTTTCTGTCTCAATGATATGTCTAATATGACAGTGGTGTATTAAAGTCTCCCACTATTATTGTGTGAGAGTGTAAGTGTCTTTGTAGGTCTCTAATAATTTGTTTAATGAATCTGGGTGCTCTTCTGATGGGTGCATATTTAGGATAGTTAGCTCTTCTTGTTGGATTGAACCCTTTACCATTATATGATGCTCTTCTTTGTCTTTTCTGATCTTTGTTGGTTTAAAGTCTGTTTTTTCAGAAACTAGGATTGCAACCTCTGCTTTTTTTCTGCTTTCTATTTGCTTGGTAGATTTTCCTCCATTCCTTTATTTGGATCATATGTGTGTCTTTGCTCGTGAGATGGGTCTCTTGCATACAACACTCTGATGGGTCTTGATTCTTTATCCAGCTTGCCATTCTGTGTCTTTTAATTGGGGCATTTAGCCTATTTATATTTAAGGTTAATATTGTTACTTGTGAATTTGATCCTGTCATCATGATTCTGGCTGGTTGTTTTGCAGACTTGTTTAGGTAGTTGCTTCATAGTGTCACTGGTCTGTGTACTTTCGTGTGGTTTTGTAGTGGCTGGTAACAGGTTTTCCTTTCCATATCCAGTGCTTCCTTCAGGAGCTTTTGCAAGATAGACCTGGTGGTGACGAATTTCCTCAGCATTTGCTTGACTGAAAAGGATCTTATTTCTCCTTTGTTTATGAAGCTTAGTTTGGACAGATATGAAATTCTGGGCGAGAAATCCTTTCTTTAAAGAATGTTGAATATTGCCCCCAGTCTCTTCTGGCTTGTAGGGTGTTTGCTGACAGGCTCACTGTTAATCTTATGGACTTCTCTTTGTAGATGACCTGGCCTTTCACTCTGGCTGCCCTTAACATTTTTTCCTTCATTTTGGCCTGGGAAAATCTGATGATTGTTTGTCTTGCGGTTGATCTTCTCATGGAGTATCTTACTGGGGTTCTCTGAATTTTCTGAATTTGAATGTTGGCCTATCTTGCTAGGTTGGGGAAGTTCTCCTGGATAATATCCTGAAGTATGTTTCTCAACTTGGGTCATACTCCCTGTCTCTTTCAGGTACCCTAATCAGTTATAGCTTCAAACTTTTTACATAATCCCATAGTTCTTGAAGGTTTTGTTCATTCCTTTTCCTTCCTTTTTTCTGTAATCTTGTCTGCCTTTCTTATTTCAGTAAGATAATCTTTAAGCTCTGAGATTCTTTCCACCACTTGCTCTATTCAGCTACTGATACTTGTGGTTGCATTGCAAAGTTCTTGTGTAGTGTTTTTCAGCTCCATCAGACCATTTATGTTCCTCTCTAAACTGATTATTCTGGTTAACTTGTTAAAACCTCCTGCAATGTTTTATCATGGTTCTTAGCTTCTTTGCATTGGGTTAGAACATACTTCATTAGCTCAGTGAAGTTTGTTATTACCCACCTTCTGAAGCCTACTTCTGTCAAGTCATCCATCTTGGCCTCAGCCCAGTTCTGTGCCATTGCTGGAGAGGTGTTGCAATCATTTGGATAAAAGACACTCTGGGCAACTGGAGCCACAGTGATGGCAGCCACCCCTCCCCCTGGGAACTCAGTTGTTTTAGGCAGTCCCCAGCATGCTGTCACAGACACTTTTTGGATTTTCAACATGTTTTTGTTGACTTTTGCTCATATTCATGGGTTTACCTACTTTCAATCTTTGAAAATGCTGACCTTTGGTTGGGGTTTTTTGGGGTCTTTTTTGTTATTGTTGTCATCATTGTTGTTGCTTTCTAATTGTTTGTTTTTCTTTTAAAAATCAGATCCTTCTTTTGCAGGGCTGCTATGGTTTGCTGGGGGTCCACTCCAGACCCTATTCATCTGGGTCCCTCCCGAGCCTGGAGGTGTCACCAGTGGAGGCTGCAGAACAGCAAAGATGACTGCCTGCTCCTTCCTCCGGGAGCTCCATCCCAGAGGGACACTAACCTGATGCTGGTCAGAAATCTTTCTATCTTTCTGTATAAGGTGTCTGGCAACCACTGTTGGGAGGTCTCACCCAGTCAGGAGGCATAGATAGAATCAGAGACCTGCTTAAGGCAGCACTCTGGCTGCCCATTGGTGAAGCAGGTGCACTGTGTTGGGGGGAATCCCACCCCCTCTGGACTGCCCAGGCTCTTCAGAACCAGCAGGCAGGAGAGTAAGTTTGCTGAACTATGGAGACTGTGGCCACCCCTCCCCACGGGGAGTCCATCCCAGGGATATCTGCGTTCTGTACAGAGTTGCTGAAATTCCTGCAGAGAGGCCCCACCAAGTGAAGAAGGATGGATCCAGATCCCACCTGAAGAAGTAGTCTGGGAATGATCTACCACAGCTGCTGTACTGCACTGTGGGGAGTTCTTCCCAGTCCAGACCACTCATCTCCCCAGCACCGGCAGAAGAAAATGGCCAAGCCAACTGGAGCTGCAGTGATGGCAGCCATGCCTCCCTTGGGAACTTAGTTGTTTTAGGCAGTCCCCAGAATGCTACCACTGATTGCAACCCCAGCAGCCACTAAGAGTCTGCCCAGTTCTGTGCTTGGGACTCAAGGCTCTGGTGGCATGGGCTGTACATATCCATGGAAAAATCATGGTTTCCCTGGTGGGGTAGCACAATCATTCACCACCTCCCTTGGCCGGGGATGGGAGATCCCCTTACTCCTTGTGACTCCCTGGTGTATTGTTGTTACACCTATTTTTCTTCACTCTCATGGATTGTGCCAACTACCTAGTCAATACCAATGAGAACACCTGGTTACCTCAGCTGAAGGTGCAGGATTCATTTGCTGTTTTCATTCTCCTCAGTGGGAGCCACAGACTGGAGCTACTTCTAATTAGCCATGTTGGCACCTCCCTTGTTTTTTCATTGTTGGATTTTAGAAGTTCCTTACATATTCTGGATTTTTTGTAAGATACAGGGTCTTTCTATCTTGCCTACTTGCCTAGGCTGGTCTTGAACTCCTGGGCCAAAAAATGTTCCTGCCTTAGCCTACCAAGTAGCTGGGATTACAAGTATGAGCCACCATGCCCGACCATATTTTGGATATTGATCTCTTGTGAGATACGCCATTTGTCAATATCTTTCATTTGTTGATGACCTTTTTTACTCTATTAACACTGTCCTTTGGTGCACAACAGTTTTAAAGTTTTTGTCACACTTTTTAAAGGGAAAGTTCAAGACATGATATTGAAGAGTAATAAGAGAATGTTTGTACATATGGTTGCCAACCAACTGAATTAATCGATTTCTATAATACGACATTTGGGGCAAAAACAGTATAATTGCAGAATCTTTCCAAGAGATTCACTTTCTATTTTCAAAGACCAACAATTCCACCCAAGTGGATTACTGCAAAGCATCCTGACTGGTCTCCTTGCCTCTACTTTATAATGTAGACATTGCTCATAAGTCCAAGTTAATCTGTCTGAGTGTTAGTTCCTTCAACTGCAAAATGAGAATATCTACTCCATAGAGTAATGCTGAGGATTAAATGAAATGACAAATATACAGTACCAAAAGCAGTACTGAACACATAGTAGATAGTAAAAAGAATTTTTAATTTTTTTATTTTTATTTTTAGTGGAGACGGGGTTTCACTATGTTGGTCAGGCTAGTCTCAAACTCCTGACCTCTTGTCCTCCCAAAGTGCTGAGATTATAGGCATGAGCCGCTGCACCTGGCCAAATATTTTAAAAAATACTTTTATAACAATAGTTTTTGGGGTACAAATGACTTTTTGTTACATGGATAAATTGTATAGTGGTGAAGCCTGAGATTTTAGTACAACTGTCACACAAGTAGCATAAATTATACCCAATATGTAGTTTTTTACTCTTCATCCCCATGCCATCCTCCCCACTTCTGAGTCTCCAACGTCCATTTTACCACTCCACATGCCTTTGTATACCCATAGCTTAGCTCTAGCTTGCAAGTGAGAACATATGGTATTTGTTTTTCCTCTCCTGAGTTAGAAGTTTTAATTTTATGAGGTCCAATTTATCTATTTTTTTCTTTTCTTGTCTATGTCTTTGGTGTTATGTCCAGGAAATCATAGCCTGATCAAATGTCATGAAGACTTTCCTTCATGTTTTTTTCTAATAGTTTGATAGTTTAAGGTTTTAGGTCTTTGATTCATTTTGAGTTCATTTTGTCTATGATGTAAGGTAAAAATCCAATTTCATTCTTTTGTATGTGGACTTCAGTTTTCCCAGCACCACTGTTGAAAAGACTGTCCTTTCCCCATTTAATGCCCTTGGCACCTTATTGAAAATCATTTGACAATATATGTCAGGGTAATTTCCTGGTTTTGATATTGTACTTTCGTTATATAAGATGTGACAATTGGGGAAAACTGGATGAAGGGTATAGGGAATCAGAAATTTACTATCTTGGTAAATTCCCCTGAATCTATAATTATTTCAAAATACAACATTGAAAAATAAAGCCAACCAAAATAATATGTTAAAAACAATTCAATAAGGTACCTAATAAAAATTACCCAAAGTGAAATGCAAAGAGACAAAAAAGAATGTGTGTGTATGGGTGGGTGGGGGGAGCGGTGTGAGGGGGGAACAGAGTGTCCACTGCCTGAAAAAAGTGTTAATCACTTATTTATTTATTTAGAAACAAGGTCTCACTCTGTTGCCCAGACTAGAGTGCAATGGTGCAGTTACAGCTCACTGCAGCCTTGACCTTCCAAGCTTAAATGATCCTCCCGCTTCAGCCTCTCAAGTAGCTGCGACTACTGGTCTATCCACCACATTCAGTTAATTTTTGTATTTTTTGTAGAGATGGTGTCTCCACATGTTTCCCAGACTGGTCTCAAATTCCTGGACTCAAGCAATCCTCCAACCTCGGCCTCCCAAACTATTGGGATTACCACACTTGATCTATTTTTTAAATTTACTTTTACTGCTATTTTCTGTTGTGTTTCACTCTGAATAATTTTTATTGATCTGTTTCAAATTCATTGATTCTTCCCAGAGTTGTGTCAAGTTTGCTGATGAGCTTGTCAAATGTATTCTTTATTTATGTTAATGTAGTTTTATTTTATTTCAATTTTATTCTTTTGCATAGTTTCCATCTCTGCCAAAATTGCCTGTCTAATCTAGCATGTTGTCTACCTTTCCATAAGAGATTTTAGTATATTAATCACAGTTTAGGAAGCAGGTTTACTAATTACCTATACCACTGTGTGGAGAATAGCAAAGATCATAACTATGCCAACCACCAGGAAAAGAGATCCAGTTACTTCTTTCCACTGCATCCTGAGCTACTATGTAGGTCCACCATGCACTGGTTACCTATTTGTCTGAGTCTGATGAAATAGAATATGTCCACACACAAGTTATGTGAAGCAGGTTTATTACTTACAGATCAGTAGCAAGGGACAGAAGAAGCCTCAGCTCCATTGTGAGTCAGTCTCCCAAAGCTTAAGAAAGCTGCCCAGGACATACAAAGTGTTGACCTCACCAATTACTCTATCATGATCTAAAGTGTAAGTCACAAGTCAAACTCTTCTGATCGCTTCATTCATATTACATGTTCCAGATTATAACCACTGGAAAACTTATCTAACAGTAACTTTGCATGAACTCATCTGTTCTAAAACTACAACCACGTGTGCATTTCTTCCTGATAGGCATTTAATACACTAAGTGACCGTGTGACTTAAACTGTCCATATAATGCTGAGAGTTATAAGATTCATAGAATCGTAAGTTTGGGCATACCAACCACAATCTATCATGCAATTGAAGTATTACATTTAAAACTAGACTTCAGCAGGTTTAAAAATTAGATGGTCATTCTCATTTGGTGATAGAGACTATATAATCCCAGAAGGATTTATGCTCTTGTTTATCCTCTCCTTGATGGATTATAATTGTTTTAGTACTTATTGTATTTTCACCTAATTTGGTCTTGAGGTCTCTCTCATGAGAACAGCTATGAACTAGTTCTGCTTTGCTGGAGCTCCAGAGAATTTGTGTGGGAGGTTTACAGTGTGCCTTTCATGGGATGCTTCTTTGTCCTGGAAGATAGTCTAATGCCTGTGTCTGATCTGTAACCAAGGGCTCCTCTCACAGGAAACTTGTTTATACTGGAATGCACTTTTGTGGTTTTTTTCTGACCTGTGTCCAGTTTATTTCTGCCAAAATTTTACTCTCTAGGACAGCTCTATCTGGGAGAGAAGTTAAATTTCAATGTGTTTGTTAGGTAAGACAAAAAGAAGACAATTCAACAAACCACATGACTCAAAATTCCAAAATTTATATATTAAAGTCTAACCCTATTGTCTCTAATGTGATCATTTTAAAAGATGATTAAGTCATGAGGACATGACCCTCAAAGATAAGATTAGGGCCCTTACAAAAGGACTCAAGGTCAAGGGAAGTGCTCCCTTGCCCTTCCACCTTCCACCATGTGATTCACTTTCTGCCATGTGAGGACACTGCAAGATGGCTCTTACTAGATGCTAGCCTCTTGATCTTGGACTTTCCAGCCTCCAGGACTGTGAGAAAATAAAATTCTAATCTTTGTAATTTATCCAGTCTGTGGTGTTTTGTTACAGCAACACAAACAGTCAAAGACAACATCCTAGAGGGCAGTGTCTTCCAGCTAGCACCACTCAATTATTCTTTTGGACTGGCTACACCTATGGAATGGGGTATATACCATTATCCTGTTGCTACATCTTCTTTGTTACTAAATGGGTTTTTTAGTCTTGAGCAATATTAAACATAACATCCTGTAAATGTTTGAATGGCAGTGGTTTTGGAGGCAATGTGGGTGAGAATAGCAAATCCATATCCAAAGTGTATACCAATTCCAGAAAGAATAAATCACTTTCCCTCCTAGGTGGAAGGTTTTGATACAATCAACCTGACACCAGTTGGCTGGCTGATCTCCTCAAGTAATGGGGCCATAGGGTGAGTTCAGTGTCATCGTCTACTGCTAGCAGGGTGGAACTCAGCAATGCTATTAAGAAGATGATCCTTGTTAGCTGTTGACTGTAGTCCTGGTTGTTGAGCCCATGCATATTTCTTTTCATTAAAGGAGAACTAGAGTTGATAGCCATTCTCATGAGAGATGTCTCAGGAACAAATTAGAGAAAAATACAGCAATAATATTTTAATACTTTTATGCAATGGTAATGACTAGCAGTAGACACTAAAACAATCAAAATCCAGCAGGGACAGGGTAAATAATAGTATAGACCCTTCTGGAAAAATTGACTCTGTCACACAAACAGAAAAACAAACTATACTAAATTCAGAGGATGAGGGGACTCAGGAGCAGCTTGTGAAGGAGATGAATATTAGTTACAGTCATAATGACAACATAGTGGACACTGTAGCAAATTTCACTAACTGTCTTGCCTTAATCTCCTAGATCACAACTGGACACTCTTCCTGACCTCCCTTCTTGAACAAAAATTAAAGTATGTTAATTTTCACAGGAAAAAAAAAATGAAAGCCACCATATTAGAGTATAGTAGCTTGGATCCCTGAATCACCAGCTGGAGAAGAGCTACTCACAAATCATCAGGGTCTTCCTACTATTACACTAGTGAGTTGTAAAATTCTACTGTATTTCGGCCATCATACACTTATGAGTCTAGTTATTGTAGCATTCTGGCCTATTATAATTAATACAAAAAGAAGAAAAAATAATTGTAGAAAAAAATTAATGGAGAATATAACTATTTTAATGGTTTTTCCTGAGCTAGACTTACTTGAAGTGGTCCTGATTTTTTGTTTTAGTATTACCAGAGATGTAAGATAGAATCTCATGAAAATATTCAAGCTGGTGGATGATGCCAAATTAGGCAACTAGGTTGTGTGTCTGGAATTCAAACCATATAAATCCTCCCTGCCCACCTTTCATCCTATTCTTTGGAGCAGAGCCGGCTTCTCGCGTATTGTCCCATAAGTCTGTATCAATCAAATCAGCTTTTATTATCCTGAAAGCACCTATGGAAATACTACCTTTTGAAAGTTAAATATGAGTACTCTACATGTTTTTTTATTGATACTTAGAACTATATTCTTTACATTTGTGGGAAATTATTATACTGTAGAACAGCCTAAAATATTCTGTGAATCAAAACTTACTATAATAAGTTGTAAAGAATGGCTTTAGTTGGAAGTGAATACATGAAACTAGCAGCACAAACACTCAAAGCAGGAAGAAGAATAACTAAGTGACCACAAAGAAAGTTTTTTTAAATCACATGCCTGGCTCTTGCAGGTGGAGAAGGTTGTCTTGCTTAAAGGAAGTGGTTACTAGACCAGAGTGTAACCAAATATGGGATGCTGCTTTAAAAAAAAAGGTCCATGAAGCCGTGCTTAAGTTAAACCACTAAATACTTTTCTCTCCAGTCAATGAGAAGTAAAGCAGCATCACTTGTCTCTGGCAGAGTAAGCCAATACGTCTGTCCCAGAAAAAAAAAATCACTTAAAAGAGCAATAAATATAGAAAATATCAAAGCAGTCTACTAGTCATGTGTGCAACCCACAGAAAAGAACAGAAGTTTACCTAAGGAAAGAAAGAAGTTTGATAAATAAAAGTACCGCACTCTTGAACAGGACAATTTGTGTCAATTTTCCAAACAAAATACACAGACTTTGTGATGCTTTAATCTGAGTATCACTAAGATAGTTTTGTTAACAAAATATTTCTAATTTTTTTCAAGAGTAATAAATATACAGAATAGCTATTGATAAAAATGAAGGGGAGTTACTTTAATAGATCCTTACAAATGATTGCCTTGCAAAAGGTTCCACCCCTGAAATATCATAGTCTGATTTTCCACTCTGTTAATACCGTTACAGTGGGGATTGAGTTTCAGCATGAGTTTTAGAGGGAATAAACATTTAGGCCATAGCATTTCACCCCTGCCCTCACCAACAAAACTCGTATTTTTCTTACATGCAAATACGTTCATTCCATCCCCAGATCCCTAAGGTCTTAACTTGTTCTGGTATCAACTCAGAAATCCAAAATAATCCCTATCTGTGAGCCTGTGAAATTAAAACCAGTTATCTACCGCTAAGATACAATGCTGAGACAGGAGAATTAGACCAGAAGAAAGGAGTAACAGGCCTCAAGGAAGTCCAAAACCCAACAGGGAAGACACTCCGTTTTAAAGCTGGAAATAATCTCTTCCGAGCCTGTGTCCCTCATCCTGAGCACACTGTGGCAGGAGTTGGGCCCTCAAGTCCTCAGGCAGCCCTGCCCACATGGCTTTGCTGGTTGCACTCCACAAGTGGCTGTTCTTCTGGATTAGAGTCAGGCATCCTGTCTTTTCCAAGCTCTTTGGATGTTGGTAGCTCTACAGTTCTGGAATCTTGGTGGCAGTCCTGCTGAATCGATGTCATTGTCTGGGGTAATACATGAAGTTCATTGTCCCACAGCCATGGAAAACTAGGACACAGACACACCAGAGTGAGGTTAAGAGTGGAAGTTCAATAGGTGAAAGAAAGAGAAAAACTCCTGAGTAGAGGTGTCCTGGAAAAAATGGGTAGCCAGTTCTGTGGTGAAATGAATGGGGTTTTATAGACTAGCATTAAGAGGTGGTGTCTGATTTACATAGGGCACAAAAGATTAGTTGGACCAGGTGTGCTATTTGCATAGCATGTGAAGAAGCTGGCCATGCCACCCTAATATTTTATTATGCCAATTGTTCTCTGCCTGGCTGGTGCCATGTTGCTTGCTTTTTAATGTACACGTGGTAACAAAGTAAAGGGAAGATGGAGCCTCCATGTTGAACCTGCCTGGAATTCAGGTAGCCCTTTTCTATTGGCACAGCTGCCAGCATTCACCCATGCAAGCTTCCAGCTTCCTTATGTCTGCAGCTCTATTTTCAGGCTGCTCTTTGTTAGAAAAAGAAATTATTTTGAAGCTGCTTTTTGTTAAAAGGGAAACCCTGCTGAGGACTCTCTTACCCTCACTATCTGCCTAAATTTTTTTTTTGAGATGGAATCTTGCCCTGTCACCCTGGCTGGAGTGCAGTAGTGCAATCTCAGCTTACTGCAACCTCCACCTCTCAGGTTCAAGCAATTCTCCTGCCTCAGCCTCCTGAGGAGCCAGGATCACAGGTGTGCACCACCATGCTCTCCCAATTTTTGTATTTTTAGTAGAGACTGGGTTTCACCATGTTGGCCAGGCTAGTCTCAAACTTCTAACTTTGTGATCCACTTGCCTCGGCCTCCTAAAGTGCTGGGATTACAGGTGTGAGCCACTGTGCCTGGCCTCTGCCTAAATAATTTTTTTAGCTTCTGTGTCATATTTCCCCCTTCAGGAGTGGTATCCCTAGTTGTTGTTAGGGGGCATTGGACAATGACTTTTCTGGCCACTTCCTGCTGTAAAGGGGTGCCATATGGGGAACAGCAGCCAGAGCTCCTCCTGCAGTTGATCTAAGGGCCCTCAGAAAAATGATGTGTCCATGTGTGGTTCCATCTGCAGAGCCATTTGGAATTGAATAGCTTCTAGGATAGAAGAGATAAATTTTACAAGCTTTAGAATATAGGGTTCTAATATGAGTATTGAGATTACCATTACTAGTGGAGGTGCTCTAGCCCACAACCATGACAGTAGAGTTTATTTGACACCTGCAAGCCATTCCAGTGAGTTGTAGTACTGTTTTGCCTTCACCAGATGTTGTTGCTGTACTTTACCAGAAACGTTAATATAAAAGTAATATTCTTTTTAGGACAAGTGGTGTTGAATTGGGTGGCTAGAGTAACTTTAGTGTTAACTTTGACTAAATTTTCCCCGTAATTATTAATCATTTTCCAACTTATGCAGAGCATCTATGACATGCTTAAGCTTTCTTACTTGTCCTAAACATCCCTCTTTTTAAACAACCACCTATTTTCTTCAGGACAAGAATTTACCATACAGCATCCTTTCTTGCATAAAATCTCTTTTCTTTGTAACCTTCCCTGCATAGCTAGGGTGGATGGTTGATATCAAAGGAACTAAAAGGTTTGACATATTACCAAACTCAATAAAAAGTCCTAGCAGACTAAGTAACAGTAAAACTTCATAGTTATTTCTTGTTGGTAACTATTATCCTTGCTCTAAGAATAATAATTAAGCAAAACACTATGGCAATGGAGATTCTTTGTTTGATATCGCACTGTGGGGTGCTACAGTATATAGTCCTACTGCAAACTGTAGAGTGAGTATAACAATTCCTGTAAGGATGGGGTAGTAGATAATTTCTATCTAAAATTTTACTCACCAAGATATAGAGTTTCCCTTTTGAGGTCTATGAAGTTACAAATGTAATCCCATGAACAATCAAAATCTTTCTGTAAGTATGCACTAAAAAGAAGTTCTAATATCTGGTGGCAAATCATGAGAGGAAAATTAAAATGGCTGAAGCATCTGGTTAGGTAGGGATGGGACTGAGCAGGATGAGTAGCTCTCACTCATTTACTTAACTTTTATGATTTTTAGCTTACTATTTCCTATTTCTTCACATTGCTATCCAGGACATTTCTCTAGGCTGTCAGGGGTTCCTTCCTCAGCTTTCCAAGCTTTGACTCAAGTGTGATGTATACAGCAGTCGATACCTGTAACTTTTACTGCAAAGGCAGTTGAAAGGAGAATGGTGTAAGGCCCTTCCTGGTTTGAGCTTAGGGAAGGAAAGAGAGAAAGGAAAGCTTTTCCCAATACCAAATACTATGCAGTAATGGCAGTTTGAGTCCCTGGAGCCAGAAGTTTGAGCCCCAGGACCCATTAGTCTTGTTGGACCATTTGTGAAACTGGTTCTGGTGACCTTCAACTCCGGGGGCAGTCTGATCTCCAGTGGTCCCCATCACAGATTGAACACGAACCAGATAAAAGCAGTGGGCCTGAAACCTTTTTTTATGAATAAAACTTTATTAGAACACAGCCATATTATTTTAATTGTACATTATCTATGGCAACTTTAGCTTACAATGGCAGAACTGAATAATTGTGATAGATACTGTATAATCTGAAAACCTGAAATATTTTCTATTTGCCTTGAAGAAAAATTTTCTGACCTCTGATCTAGGCAATCAACAAAGCAATAAGATATGCCCTGATTTATAACATTTAGTAATTTCCGTAGCATGATCCTCCCACTGTAGCCAATTGCAAGTCACCAGTGTGCTCTCAGTGAATGCAGAGTTGGGAAGAGATATGTAGTAGATCACCCTTAAGTAACGTTTCCAATACACATTTACATAGATGCAAATAACCTCAAGAGCTAGAACAATTGTAACATGTAGTAAAATAAGAAGTAATGAGTTTTTCATATGTATCTTTTATTTTAATATTAATTGTAAGTTTACACAATTTAATTTTTTATAATGGCTATGCTTAACAACTGATTTGAAAATTCATAGAACAATTGGCTCTTGCAAGCCATAGGAGTTGCTCCAGCACATCACTGCAGGTCTGCTTAGAATCATTCTAGTTTCTTTAGTGTGTTGTATCCTCTACCAGGATCTCCATGAAATACTCTGTTTCAGCCTCCACTCACAGCTGTGGCTGAGATTTCCCTCTTTGTTTTCTATATCTACATATCTCCTTTCTGAGTCTTTCGCTTTTATGTGTATTTTATTATGATAATTTTCTATCATTTTATGTTTTTAGTGTAGACACTCCCCAAAAGATCTCACATTACAATATTGATGGGTAGCCTGATTTCTTGCATTTCTGCCACTCACTCCCCACTCTGAAAATTAAATTCGTGTTGTTGCAGAAAATACCTGGATCTTGCCACAAAACCAGGAAAATTTAGGCCTACTGACACATTGAAAAGTGAGTAGCACAGGGTTTATTGGGTGAAAAGGAAGAAAAGAAAGAGGAACTCTCAGCAAAGCCAGAGGGAGTGCTGCTAGCAGGCCTCCACCTTACAGACTGAAGACCAGGCCACCACACAGGAACTGAAGAGGCCACGCTCCTCCCCACTGCACGCAGCGGGAACTTCCCATGACTCCACCCGATACTCTCAGTGCTCAGGCGGTTTGGAAATTCTCCAGGGACCTGACCTCTTACCTGACTCCTGCATCTATCATTGTTTTATCCCTGACCCTGGAGCTTCATTTATTGAGCATTACAGATAGAAGTTATTGGTGTTTTCTGACATGGCCTCATGACTGGTAGCAGGCATTAGGATTTCATGCTTCTATCAGGACAACTACTCAGTTTTTGGCCCTGGCAGCAAGTAGGAGATTCTGGGAGGAGGGAAGTAGTTGGAACTTGAGTTTAAATTTGTATCAGTCAGGTTCCTGGCAGGAAAAGGATGGCAAACTCAAATTTGCTAATTAGAAGAGAGTTTTAATAAAAATTCTATTTACAAAGCTAAGATCATCAGAGTGTAGGCAAACAGGAGGGACAGAGAAGTAACCGGGACTAGGGACAGCAGGTAACAGAAGTCCTGTTTACACCCTCAAGCCTGAAGAGATGAGGAAAGAGTGATGAGGGGACCCTGGAGGCAGAAAGTGCTATGTTGAGGGAGTCAGCGGATAGCTGATGTGACCCCCTGGTTTAATAAATTGCCAAGCTTCCATGACCTGCCCAGAGATGGAATGTGGGGAAAATTGGTCCACTTCCTTCCCTTCCTCTGATCCCCGGATTAAGCTCTTCATTGCTCATAGCAAACAAGAAGCCAGGAGGTAATCCATACAGGTCATCTGCTGCTGGGAGCACAGAGCAAGGGAGGGAAGAATCGGAAATAAATATGAAGGACTAAATGGAAGAACTCTGGTGAAGATGGAGGAGCATGGGAACTAGGAGAAAAATGATCACAGGCTGGAAAGAAAGAATCAGGTGATTGTAAACTCAATTCCATCAGTTGAATGGCTTTGCCTATTTTTGGAAGTTCAAAATCAAGAGTGATTTGGGAAGGAAGCTTATCATACACTGGCCGGCTTTTAGGACTATGTATATTAAAACAAAAGTCGTGGCTGTTTGTATAGAGTCAAATGGACCCCAATATCCCTTTCCCTTCCCCTTCTTCTTTCCGTCATCTTCTTTTTCTCCTCATCCTCTTTCTCTCGGGCATATACATATAAGGTGAAAAGATTTTGAATTATTCTAATGCTTGTTTTATTCTTCAATGTCATCATTGGTCCAAGGATAGTTTTTAATTTATTTATTTTTAATTTTAGTTTTTTGTTTTTGTTTTTGTTTTTTTTGAGACAGAGTCTTTCTCAGTCACCCAGGCTGGGATGCAGTGGCATGATCTTGGCTCACTGCAACCTTCACCTCCCAGGTTCCAGATATTCTCCTGCCTCAGCCTCCCAAGTAGCTGGGATTACAGGCACATGCCACCACGCCCCGCTAATTTTTCTATTTTTTTTAGTAGAGACAGGATTTCATCATGTTGGCCAGGCTGGTCTTAAACTCCTGATCTTGGGTAATTCACCCACCTTGGCCTGCCAAAGTGCTGGGATTACAGGTGTGAGCCACTGCTCCTGGCCAGTTTTTTATTTTTAATTTTTTTTTTTCAATAATGTAGTAGGCAATGGTGAATCTACCACCTGGCACATATATGAGAACGTAGACAATAACTTTCTAATATTTACAAGTCTATTAGGTCAAGCTTACTAATTGTGTTAAGATCTTTTTATCCTACTTTTGCCTGCTTGACTTACGTAGTATCCAGAAATGTATATTAAAATATCATACTATAAATGGTAGATTTAGTGCTTTCTACCTAAATATTACATTGATTTTGATTCACGTCTTTGAGGCTATTTTATTAGATGCACCTATATTATAGTTGCTATGTTTTTCTTTTCTTTTCTGTTTTTAGACAAAGTCTGGCTCTATCACCAGGCTGGTGTACAGTGGTGGAAACTCAGCTCGCTGCAACTTTTGCCTCCTGGACTCAAGCCATCCTCCCACCTCCACCTCCCAATCAGCTAGGATTACAGACACACACCACCATGCCCAGCTCATTTTTTATTTTTGTAGAGGCAGGGTTTTTCCATGTTGCCTAGACTGGTCTGGAAATCATAAGCTCAAGTGGTCCACCGGCCTCAGTCTCCGAAAGTGCTGGGATTAGGCACGAGCCCCTGTGCCCAGCCTATGTTTTTCTTGAATGTTTACCTTTTTCCTTAAAAATTGTTTTTGACATTAATAAATAAACACTATTTCTTAGAATTGGCTTTTGCATAATCTGTCCATTCTGTGTTTTACACTCAATCTCTGAAATGGCTTTTATGCTTTAGGTATGTGCCTTGTAAACAGTAAAACCTGAATTTTTGTTTTTGCATTCAATTTGTCAGTCTCTGTCTTTGAGTCACAAGTTTAGTCTATTTGCATGTACTGAAATTAATGAGATATATGGACTTTATATTATGAAATTTTTCACTTTAATCTTTCCCATGATTTTATTGACTTTTTTATCCTGTTATTCCATTTCTAAAACCCATTCTAGCATGTGTGTCAGGCCTGGGTATGCTGCCTGGAAGGTGGGTTTATTTTGGCTTCTACTTTGGGATGTGTTTTCAGTCTTTGTTAAGGTTTTGGTTGCTCATTTCTGGCATCCTCTTTCACACAGGATTACTCACCAGACTCAGCCATCTGCAGATTTTGAAACATTGTTCTGGTTCTCTGCATGTGGCCTGTCTCTGGACCCAACACCTCATGTCCTCACTCACACTACATAACTTTAGACCCAGCCTGTTAATATGGACTCCCTGTCTGCTTGTACGTTTTCAGAGAAACTTCTAAAGGAAATTATCAATGTCCTTGAAACATTAGGTTTTTTTTAAAATCAAGTAATCTATTGAAAATTATAGGGGCGCTCTTAACTATATCCCCTGGATAATCTAATCAGAAAATAGTTTGAACAAATATCCTTTATAGCCAGAATAATACTAGTTAATATCAGAGGACTGATCTGTGGGTAGACCATTTCAAAATTTACTCTGAGAGCTTAACAGGAAATACATTTTGCAGGGAAAGAAAGCATATTTTTCCAAAATCCAATCAGAAATATATCCTAATAATATCCAGGATCCTCATATGTGAAAAAAAAATGAACTAGGTAACAAAAGAGAAGACTTACATACACTTAGTTCTTGCAGGAGGAAAGGAACTATCTGGGTACTGGAAAAGGTTGCTAGGTAAGACTGTGATTGAAGAGAAAGGATAATGATAAAGGGGCTTTGCAGAAGCTCTGATTAGAAGAAACAACTAATATTAATGAATGAGTATTTCTCCAACCAATGAGAAGCGTATGGTGACGCAGAGCCACTTGTCTCAGGCAGTCCAAGCTATAAGAAGCACAGATAAAATATATAGTAGTAGGGGGAGATGGGGAGGGTGAGAGAATGTAGGATAAATTTCCATTTAAACTTCCAATAGAAATATAAAATTTCAAGGAATAAATTCCACAAAGAAATATAGTGTTTCAATTAGAAAAATTTACCATGCAGTGTAAAGACATAAATGATTTAAGAGATGGGGCATGTTCAGAGATGGAAATATAATTTGGGGCTTGAGGATTTTCAAACAAAATCCATATGACAATGAGAATTCAAATATATTAGATTATTAAAATTAAATGTAATGAAGTTGGTAGCTATATTCTGGTTATGTACAACAATGTATCCTTTTCTTATGAAATACACACTGAAGTACCTAAGTATAAAGAGCTCTCTGATATGTGCAATTTCAGAAAAAATGTTTAAATACAAACTACTATTCTTATTATTGCAAGTTTTCTTTCAGTTTTATACTATTACAAATAAAATGAAAAAATCTACATGAGCCTATAAAATATTACCTCTATAAACAAAAACAAAATGCAATGTAAAAGAGACTGGACATACCATAATGTGAAGTTTCACCTTTTTTGTGTACTCATATATCCAAAAAGAAACTTTCCATTTTTTAGTTGGGAAGTAGAGCCAAGATGCAGGAGGGGAGTTAAGAACCAACAATTCAGTCAAAATGCTTTCAATCAATTCCCATCAGTATTCAAAATTTAAATAATTAGGTACAAATTATGACACAATTATATACAGTCCTTCAAAACAATGTTTTAGAAAGATATTTAGTGATAGAGTTGTCATATATTAAATTTGAAAGGAGTTACAAAGTAGCACATTCACTGTGATCTAAAACTTCTAAACATGTTGATATTCATATTTATATCTATATCTACATTTAACCTTTGAAGCCCCCCAAAAATCAATTGTCACCCAAGGATCTAAAATACAATAAAAACTCTCTTTTTTTCTTTTGTTCTTGGTTCTAATTCTAAGATGGTCTGACAGGTCTATTGTGATTGACTTTAAAAATGCAGGTGTTAAATGAAATCTGTATGTGGAACTATTGGTCTCAATGAGATACACAACGCTGGAAGTTGAGTACTCAGCTTTATCTAATCTCTTTCTTTATTCACCTTCACCAAGCTTGCAATGCCCTCTACAGTCAAGGCAACACATACACAGTTTTCAATCCCATTTGAACAGCTTCCGGGTCTCCCTCTGTTGCCTAGGCTGGTTTAATACTCCTGAGCTCAAGCAATCCTCCCACCTTGGTATCCCAAAGTGCTCATGTATCTTCTCTAAACACAGTGAAATTAAACTAGAAATTAATATCGAGAAAAACTTTGGAAACTGTAAAAATACATGGAAATTAAACAATATGCTCCTGAATGATCAGTGTGTCAATGAAGAAATTAAGAGGGAAATTGAAACATTTCTTGAAACAAATTACAATGAAAACACAACATACCAAAACCCATGGGATACAGCAAAAGCAGCAATAACAAGGAAGTTTATAGCTCTAAGTGCCTATGTCAGAAAAGGAGAAACCTTAAATTAGCCATCTAATAATGCAGCTTAAAGAAACAGAAAACAAGAGGAAACCAAAGCAAAAATTAGATGAAGAAAAAGTAAAGATCAGAGCAGAAATAAATGAAATCAAAAACATACAAAAGCTCAATGAAACAAAAATTTGCTTTTTGAAAAGTTAAACAAAATTGACAAATCTTTAGCGAGATGAACTAAGAAAAAAAGAGAGACGATCCAAGTAAATAAAATCAGAAATGAAAAAGGAGACGTTACAACTGATACTGTAGAAATTCAAAGGATCATTAGTGGCTACTATGAGCAAATATATGCTATAAATTGGAATATCTAGAAGAAATGGACAAATTCCTAGACATAGGTGACCTACCAGGATTGAAACAGCAAATAACCCAAAACCTAAAAAGATCAATAACAAGTAGCAAGATCAAAGTCACAATAAACAGTGTACCAGTAAATAAATCCCAGGACCTCATGGCTTCACTGCTGAATGCTGCCAAACATTTAAAGAAGAACTAATGCCAATCCTACTAAAATTATTCCAAAAAATAGAGGAGGAGGGAATACTTCTGTAAGTATTTTATGAGCGAATACTTCTAAACTCATTCTATGAGGCCAGTATTACCCTGATACTTGAACCAGACAAAGACACATCAAAAAAGACAAAACAAAACAAAAACTAGGCCAATATATCTGATGAATATTGATGCAAAATCCTTAACAAAACATTAGTAAACTGAATTAAACAACACATTGTGAAGATTATTCATCACATCCAAGTGAAATTTATCCCTGGGATGCAAGGATGGTTCAGCATACACAAATTAATGTGATACATCACATCAAAACAATGAAGGATAAAAATCAAGTAATCATTTTAATTGATGCTGAAAAAGGATTTGATAAAATTTAACATCCCTCTATGTTAAAAATTCTCAAAAACTGGGGATATAGAAAATATGCTTCAACATAATGAAAGCCATATGTGACAGACCCAAAGCTAATATCACACTGAATGGGGAAAAACTGAAGGTCTTTTTTCTAGGATCTGGAACATGACAAGAATGCCACTGTCACCACTGTTATTCAACATAGTACTGGAAGTCCTAGCCAGAGCAATTAGGCAAGAGAAAGATATAAATAGCTTCCAAATTTAAAAAGAAGTTGAATTATTCTTGTTTAGAAAGAATATGATCTTATATTTAGAAAAACTTGAAGACTCCCCAAGAATACTGTTAGAACTGAAAAACAAATTCAATAAAGTTGCAGGATACAAAACCAGCATACAAAACTCAGTAGCATTTCTATATGCTAATAGCGAACAATGTGAAAAAGAAATTTAAAAAGTAATTATATTTTAAAAAGCCACACATAAAATGAAATACCTAGGAATTAACTTCACCAAGGAAGTGAAAAATCTCTATAATAAATGAAACTGAAGAGGACAAAAAAAGGAAACATATTTCATGTTCATGGCTTGGAAGAATCGGTAGTGTTAAAATGTTCATACAAAGCAATCTACAGATTCAACACAATCCCTATAAAAAAACCAATGACATTTCTCACAGAAATGGAAAAAAAATTAAAATTTATATGGAACCACAAAAGACTCAGAATAGCTAAAGCCATAAAAAAAAAAAAAAAAAAAACTAGAAGAATCACATTACTGGCTTTAAAATTATACTATAGAGCTATGGTAACCCAAACAGCATGGTACTGGCATTAAAAACAGACATATAGATTAGTGGAACAGAACAGAGAACCCAGAAACAAATCCACACATCTACAGTGAACTCATTTTTGACAAAGGTGCCAAGAACATACACTGGGGAAAAGACGGTCTCTCTTTTTTTTTTTTTCACCTTAAATTACCTTTAATCAGAGTAAAGAAAGCACTTTTAAAAACACCAAACATAGAAAAACTACTCTTCTTATCCTAGCTAGCAGAATATAATTTCCCTCAAACATTTACGAGTTTGTTTGTGTCTATATTTAGTATATGCCCATAATTATTCTTTTTGTATTTTTAGTAGAGACAGGGAAAGACAGTCTCTTCAATAAGTGTTGCTGGGAAAACTGGATATTCATATGCAGAAGAATAAAACTAGATTCCTTTCTCTTACCATATGTAAAAATAAAACCAGAATGGATTGGAAACTGAAATGTAAGACCTCAAACCATGAAACTACTATAAGAAAACATTGGGGAAAATCTCCAGGACATTGGTCTAGGCAAAAATTTTCTGAGTGATCCCCCACAAACACAGGCAACCAAAGAACAAATGGAAAAATAGGATCACATCAAGTTAAAAAGCTTCTGAACAGCAAAGGAAACAACAAAGTGAACAGACAACTCTCAGAATGGGGGAAAATATCCCGAAACTACCCATCTGACAAGGAATTAATAACAAGAATATGTAAGGAGCTTAAACAACTTATTTATAGGAAAAAAAATCTAATAATCCTGTCAAAAGATAGGCAAAAGATTTGAATAGACATTTTTAAAAATAAGCCATATAAATGGCAAGCAGGCATATTAAAAGGTGTTCAACATCATCGACGATCAGAGAAATGCAAATCAAAACTACAATGAGATATCATCTCACCCCAATTAAAAATGGCTTATATCCAAAAGACAGACAATAACAAATGCTGGCAAGTACATGAAATAAAGAACACTTGGACACTGTTGGTGGGAATGTAAATTAGTACAACTACTATGAAGAACAGTCTGGAGGTTCCTCAAAAAACTAAAAGTTGAGCTCTCATACTCACTACTGAGTACAACCCAAAAGAAAAAAATCAGTATATTAAAGAGACATCTGCACTCCTGTTTTTGTTGCAGCACTGTTTACAATAGCTAAGATTTGGAAGCAACCTAAGTATTCATCAACAGGTGAATGGATAAAGAGAATGTGTGGGAGATATACACAATGGAGCCATAAAAAAAGAATGAGATCCAGTCATGTGCAGCAACAGGCATGGAAGTTCCATAAGTGAAATAAGCTAGGCACAGAAAGATAAAGGCCACATGTTCTTAGTTTTTTATGGGATCTAAAAATTAAAATGACTGGATTTATGAACGTAGAGAGTAGAAAGGTGATCACCAGAGGTTGGAAGGGTAGTGAGGGATCAGGGAGGGAGGGATATGGAGATGGCTAATGGGTAAAAAATAGAAAGAATGAACAAGATCTACTATTTGATAGCACAACAGGCCAACTGTAGTCAATAGTAACTATACATTTTAAAATAACTTCAAGAGTGTAATTGGATTGTTTGCAACTCAATGGGTAAATGCTTCAGGGTACGGAAACCCATTCTTCATGATTTACTGATTTCACATTGCATCTTTTTTCAAAACATCTCATGTACCTCATAAATATACACACTTACTATGAGGCCACAAATATTAATAATAAAAAATTTAAACAAATTAGAGTCCATACATCCCGCATACATACTTCCCATATTGAAGCCTAAACATCTCACATAAACACTTTATTATTTGACATTTTTGGCCATGGAATATGGTGTACTTTCCTTTAATTTCTTCACTAACTCCATCCAAATAAAAACTTCAATCCTCATGTGCACAGACCTTTGTTAGTCATATCAGCTCATGGACTCACTAACAAGCAGTAACTGAGTCCACTCACTGCATTTCTGAAATCCACACTCATGATCATCTGTATGTTAAATAAATCAGAGCCATCATGAGAGCATGGCATCATGGGAAACACAGGTGCCTGAGTTCGATTCATCAAAAAGATAAAATTTGTTATCATAACAAAGGGATAACTCACAGAAGACAAAGAAGATAAATAAAAGAATTGATCTAAGGATAGTACACTGTGTGTTATACAAGAAATCCTGTTTACTTCTTATCTCTAATTTTCTCTGCCTGTTATCTTCATTATTTTACATATCTCTGCTTTCAAATTCACATAGTACAAAATGGTCCCTGCCAAGATGTTCTCAGTTCATCTCTCCTTTGCCCTAGGGATTTTATAGATTTAAATGGGATCCACCTGTCTTGATTTCAGATTCCTATGGGGAGGGCTTCTTTTCCTAGACCAGTCGGATGCTCACTATGCACCAATAACGAGCTGCCAGGGGATGAGTTCACATTATGTACATGAACATAGTTCCTCCTGCTGTGAGCTTATAGAGGGGATGAGGGAGTGATGCAGGTGATATGCAAAGGATCTGCTGGTCTGCACATCAGACTCAATATTCTGTACTACAAGGAGACTGGAGATAAGCCCAGTCTTCCTGCTTCATTCTTTGACAATACGTTTTATTCCAAATAAGAACAAGTGCAAAAATCTGTGGTAGTAGATTTACTGCACTATTCTCATGTCTGATACTAATAACCCAAGGAAAAATATAATAAAATATTTCTGCTTTTGAAATGAGCCTGCCATGGCTTGCATAGAAATTTACTACTGGTAAGCCTTTGTTTCTCTATCCTCTGACTCAGCTTTCTTCATTTTTATTTTCATAGCAAGAATCACCACCTAATACTGCATATCTGTTTATTATGTGATTATTTTTTCTTTCCTGCTAGATACAGCCCATAAAGGTAGGGACATTTTTACCTTGTTGACTATTTTATATGAAGTGGTACACAGCACTTCGTAGGAGCTAAATAATTATCTGACAAATGAATGGATACATTAATTAACGAATTTGATGCCCAAATCTAGGCTGCTTTTGTTTACATAAACCCCTGTTTTCCACTAGTCACATGCTCTGCCTGCTACATGTAGAGAACCATTATTCAGGATTTCAGTTCTGTTCTAAACACTTGGATCCTTTTGCAATCAGGGATCTTCAATCTCTCCACTTGGTGTTTTGTTCAACAAATGAAAGTGCCTTTGAATATTCTCACACTTGATCTTCCAGAAACCACATCAGCTTTTAGAACAATGTTTTAGACAATTCATTAGTAATCCTTAAAAGGTGTGCTCCCAAATTTTTATAAATGTGTAATTTTAAACTAAAATGACGTAATGTTACTCTATGTCAAATATTGTAGAAAAAGTTGATCATCTTTACATACGCTATTTGAGTTTTGTGAATTGCCCGTTCACCTATTTTCCAATATTGCTATTAGGTTATTTAACTCTTTTTTATTGATTTGAGTAGTACTTTATTTCTTCCTTTGTATATGTATTGAAAATATCTAAATATATTTCCTATGTTGTCTAACTTTAGTAATACATATTAACAAATATCTACCTGTTATATCCATTTTAAGAAATACATAAAATGCTATAACTTGTACTTTTTTTCATCCTTCTTTGCTTTTCTAAAGAGTATTTATGTATTTCAACATTTTTACAGTTTAAATATAATTTTTTTGTTTTTATTATTTTAATCCTACTTGGTGTTCTTGGAGATCTGTAATCTGTGATTTTTTGTCTGTCTTTAATTTTGGCAAATTCTCAGCTGGCTTCTCCAGCACTAGACTCTTGCAGCTTTCTCAGCACCCAGGTTTTGCAATGTAGGGCAGCCAGCAACACCCAGCACCCGGCAACTTCCTCAGGCATGCACCCACTTTAGCAGTTTTACTGCAGAGAGTCTCTGGTGAGGCCACCACCACCCCACTTCCATGAACTCTATAGGAACAGCTTTCCCCAACACTGTAAGGGAAGGATTTCTGACAAGTCCCAGAGGGTGGATTCCAGCAAACTCCTGCCGGAGCAGCAGCACAACAGCAACCACTCTGCCATTCAGTGGGCCATGGATGTGTCTCCCTAACAAGGTCTGACCTCACCCTTGGAAAGAAAACTGGAGAAGGTTCCTTCTTGGATGCTCTGTCTTAACCTAGGTGATGGGTTAATACTGAGTGTCAACTTGATTGAATTGACTGATGCAAAGTATTGTTCCTGGGTGTGTCTGTGAGGGTGTTGCCAAGGGAGATTAACATTTGGGTCAGCGGACTGGGAGAGGCAGACCCACCCTCAATCTGGTTGGGCACCATCTAATCAGCTGCCAGCATGGCCAGGATAAAAGCAGGCAGAGGACCGTGGAAGGGCTGACTTCCTTTATCTGTCTTCTGGCCTTCATCTTTCTCCCTTACACCAGTGGTTTTCCAGGGACTCTTGGACCTTCGAGCACAGACTGAAGGCTGCACTGTTGGCTTGCCTACTTTAGAGGATTTGGGACTCTGACTGGCTTCCTTGCTTCTCAGATTGCAGACAGTCTGTTGTGGGACTTCACCTTGTCATCATGTGAGTCAATAAGCCTTAATAAACTCCCTTTTATATATACATCTATCCTCTTAGTTCTGTCCCTCTACAGAACCCTGACTAATACACTAGGGAAGTAGCTATTACATATTATGCTATGCACTATTATATCTGCAACTGCTATATTCTTTAGTGTTCTCTTTACTTCTGTCTAGCCAGTCTCTCATTACTCAAATCCCTTGTTACGGCTCATATTTCTTCATATTGATCTTTCTCATTTCACATTACTGTGTGATTTCCTCTTTCTCCTGACTAGACCCAGACTTATAAACCCACAAAATTTCATTCAGGCATGAATCTAGAATAAAAATGATTCTCAGAAATGCAAAGATTGGGAAAATGTGCTTCCAGTGTATCCTTTTTTAGATATTAACAGAAGGTGTGGTTCAGCAAAATTAGGTAGTCAAAGCAAGTAAGAGGAAAATATCAGATACCTGAAACAGTATCTTCTATCAAAAAAAAAACCAAAAACCAAAAAACAATGAAGAGAATCCCAAGATAACATCTGTTCAGCAATCCTGGAAATCATTTTTTTTTTTTTTTTAGATTGAAACTAGAGAACTAAGGGCACCAGGAAGTGGATAAACAGGATAAGATCCCATACATTTTATAGGATTGTTGATATATTCAAAATATCTGAGGATGTGATAAAAAGTAGACTATATATATATATGAGAAAAAAGAAACTGCAAATGGAACCTTCATGAAAATGAAAAGATGTCCAACAAAGGAAATATATTCTCAATAGTGAGCATTGGTAGGAGTGTAAATTAGTTCAACCATTGTGGAAGACAGTGTGGTGATTCCTCAAGTACCTAGAGCTAGAAATACCATTTGACCCAGCAATCCCATTGCTGGGTATGTACCCAAAGGATTATAAATCATTCTACTATAAAGACACATGCACATGTATGTTTATTGCAGCACTGTTCAAAATAGCAAAGACTTGGAACCAACCCCGATGCCCATCAATGATAGGTTGGATAAAGAAGATGTGGCACATATACTCAATGGGATAGTATGCAGCCATAAAAAAGGATAAGTTCATGTCTTTTGCAGGGGCATGGATGAAGCTGGAAACCACCATTCTCAGCAAACTAACACAAGAACAGAAAACCAAACACCACATGTTCTCACTCATAAGTGGGAATTGAACAATGAGAACACATGGGCACAGGGAGAGGAACATTGCACACTGGGGTCTGTCGGGGTTGGAGGACTAGGGGAGGGATAGCATTAGGACAAATACTTATGTAGATGACGGGTTGATATGTACAGCAAACCACCATGGCACGTGTATACCTACGTAACAAACCTGCACGTTCCGCACATGTACCCCAGAATTTGAAGTATAATAAAAATAAATAAATAAAATAAAAATAGTGAGCATATATGTGTTTAAGAAATACATGGTTACAAACAAATCATAAATGCTGTTGGCTTTGAAAATATTAAAGATAAATTATAAATGCTAGAAGTTGGGATATGAAACACAGAAAAAAGTAGAACAGGAAATAAAAGCGTTAGCAGTTATCTTCATCTACAAGGAGAAAACTCAAGAGATTTCGAATATAACTGATTGAATAATAGAGTACTATGTTTCAAAATACAGGGAAGCCGGGCACGAGAGCTCACACCTGTAATCCCAGCACTTTGGGAGGCTGAGGAGGGTGGATCACAAGCTCAGGAGTTCAAGACCAGCCTGTCCAAAATGGTGAAACCCCATCTCTACTAAAAATACAAAAATTAGCCGGGTGTGGTGGCATGCGCCTTTTATCCCAGGTACTCGGGAGGCTGAGGTAGAGAATTGCTTAAACCCAGGAGGCAGAGGTTACAGTGAGCCAAGATCGTGCTACTGCACTCTAGCCCGGGAAACAGAGCAAGACTCCGTCTCAAAAAAAAAAAAAAAAAAAAAAAAAAAGGTGGGGGGATTACCTACAGAGGAACTAAACATAGTAAGATAATAAAATCCCAAGAAGCATGTCAGAGACATACAATTGTTGGTGGTCTAAATTATTTGCTTTCATAATAGGAAGTCAATGGATTCTGACTTAATACACCCACATAAAGATACACATATTGCTGTTAAAAGCTATTGAGCTGGGGATAATGTCAGTGGAGGAAAGGAATGGCGTGAAGGGCTCTTGTTTTCATTAAAATACATCTCTATTGTTTGCTCTTCAAACTATATACTGGTATCCTGATAAATTTAAAGTTGTAATTGTAAAATAAAATATTATTCTTACTGAAATATCAAGAATGCTGCAGATGGTGGCAGAACACTCAATGTGAAAAAAGATAGTGGCCTGCACTGGAATGACAGCAGCGAAGTTTGTTTCAAGCATGTGATGTTATAGTGGCAATCTCTTACCTGCGAGAGTATGTAGAATACTGAGCTCCTCAGTTCTCAAACAAAAGCAGACTTTAACTCCTGCTCCAGCGGTGCTTCTCTGCTTCTCAAACATCCAAAACTGCACCTCAGATTGCATCACATCCTGAACACATGGAAGGATGAGTTCAGGAAATAAGAGTGCCTGAGTTACCCCCCTCAGGGAATACTGGCCTCTCAAGTCCAGACCTGCCAAGGCAAGGAGAAGAGAGAAAGCAACAACTCCCTTGCATTCCTAAAGTGCAATGTCCCCACCTACTGGTGAGCATGACCCAGTTAACATTCCTACATTAACAATGTCCTCCTGAAATAAGAACCTTGAACTTCCAGTAGTAGAATCTGTGTCCTTTAGCACACACAGTTCTACACCAAAACATAAACAAAATATAAATTCAAAAATTTTCACAATGCGATGAAGGTCTTGGAAGGTGTGAGAATGAAAATTTTAAAACATGCCACACAAGGCTAGTTTTAAAATAACACCATCGTTAGCAGTCCCTCTCCCTGGTGTCTGTCTACTCTCACAGCTTCTGCTCAGGCTGTCTTCTCTCCATTGTCTCTTCCTCCCAGTACAAATCTCTCCTCCCTTACACTGCCTTTCCTGCCAACACCCTGCTTCCCCATGTGTTAACATTGGCAGCCTTTTTTCCCTTCTCATTGTTTTCTGGCTTCTGATATTTCAGATAAGAAACCTGATTCTGGTCTGGTTCTTGCCCTTTTATGTGTAAACTTTATTTCCCTCTTGGAAGCCATTAGATCATTTTTATTACTATTTTATTTTCTGATTTTGTAGTAGAACTGTTCATCCCTACAGCTAAATAACAATTTGTATATTTTCATAATTCCACTTGTTTCCTTTAAATTGTATGAATCTTATCTAGCCAGAGACTAAAGTCTTCCTTTCCCTCAGGAAAAAAAAAAGTCTTTTTTATTGTATTTTATATTCTTTCTAGTCTATTTTTTCTGGAACACCTATTATACAGCAGTTGGAAATTGCTGTATAGAACTTTCTCAACATATTTTCACAATTTTATATGTTCCAAGATAGCTAAAATATTTCCCACCCTCTTATTATTTTTTTTTACATCTCAGAACCACTACTTGAACACTGTCTTTCTCAGCTGCCTTAAAGAGTGTTTCCTCATTATGCTCAAGAATGAGAATGCTCAAGAATGAGATCAATTTAAAATGAGATCATTTTAACCTGTCTCCTCAGAGACAGGTTCTGTTGGCTTCTTCTTTTCCTATGTATTATGTATTGGTAAAATTTTCCAGTTTCTTTGCATGTCTTATAATTTTTGTTTAATATTGATATTTTAGATAATGTAATGTATTAACCAAACTCTGATTCCCCAGTCCCTAGGAGTAAACGCTCTTCCTGTTTGCTGTGTGTATTAGTGACTGGCTTGTGCTAGTTCTTTGACATGTTTCCCCGTAGTATGCAGCATACAGTGTCTCTGTTAAGTTTGTTTGATAATTTTTCTTTTCATTATTAAGCCTGACTTCCTAAGGTCACCCCTGGTCATCATAGCTTAATGTCAGCCTATGATTGATGAAATGTTTTGCTAAGGCTTCCACACTTTGCTATTGAATTGAGTGTGACTTGGGAAATGCTTTCAAAGTTCCAGGACTTTACAGGTATGTCCCAGTTTTTACTTTCTGCCTTCACATGGCCTTGTATTCAGCCAGGTCTTTACTGAGCAAGCTTAACCAAGCTCATACAGACAGCTTTCCACACCACTGGGGATAAATGAGATGTTAGCAAGGCTATTTTTGACTATCTCATTCTCTGGGTCTCACTGTTAAAATTCCTGACTGGCCTGCCATCATGACTTCAAGCTAGTTGTGATGTTAACCTTCCTTAATTATTTGCCCTGAGATCTATACTGTCTTCTACAAAACCCCAAGACAGTATTTTGACGGAGTGTGTGTGTGTGTGTGTGTGTGCATGTGTGTGCACGCTCTTTTCTAAACAATGTGTGCTCCCTCTGGCAGGGTAGAAGAGCTGTCTAATTCCACGGCCTGTCCTGCTCACACATGTAGAAATTCTGCACCATAAGTTGGGGTGGAGGGGGTTGGTGAAGGCAGACTCTGGACAAAATAATACTGATTTTGCCGTTTTAATTGGGCTCCAGTATAGATTCTCTTAACTAAATGCTTCTCAATGTTCATGTCCTTTGATCAATTTCCAGAGTCTTTAAATGACTGTTTTTTTGGCAACTTTGTCCAATGTTATCATTGCTTTTTAGATACATGGAAATGTTTTAATGTCAATATATATGGTATATTTTTATATATTTTCTATGTGAACTTGGAAATAATCTGTATACAACATTTGGTACCCACACACTTAGGATTACATGTCTTTTTGATGTATTGACTCTTTTTCATTGTGAAAAGTTTATCTCTAGTACTATTCCTTATTTGTAAAGTTTTCTTTGTCTGATAGTAATGTAGCCACTCCAGCCCTCTTACTAGTATATGCCCAGTATATATTTTTTCATCCTTATATTTCTAATCTGTGTCTTCATACTTAAAATGCATTTCTTATGGACAGTATATGGTCAAAAGTCTTGCTTATATATCCAGTTTAGAAATATGCATTTAATGAGATTACTGAAGTACTGAATTTAAGCCTACCACCTTGCTGCTTTTAGTTTTTGCCCCCTCTGTTGTTTTTCTTTTATTCCTCTTTACTTGCCTTTCTTAGTACATTTTTCTCTCTCCTAATGGTAAGTGAGTAGAGATATGTCAGAACTTAGGTCTTTAAGATTTGTGGAACTTTTAAAAATTTCTTATTTTATTTTATTTCAGACAGAGTCTTGCTCTGTCACCCAAACTGGAGTGCAGTGGCACACAATTTGTAGAACTTGAGTGGAAAATCTTAAATAAGAATATAGAGGAAAGCCCAAATTTCTGCATGTGAAAGAAATTTGCATGGAGAATACAGCCCCCTCTTTGAGTTTTCATCTTTTGGGGGGACTTTTCTCCTCAATAGCAACTAATTCTTTCGGCACCAAACTCCAGCCTAGGTCTTCTTTTCCTGGTAAGACTGCATCTTTTCCACCTCCTTCTGCTGCGTCCAACATGCACTAAGCTATATTTCAAGTGCATTCTAAATTTGATTGTCAGCCTGTGTCCAATTTCCCTTTTTGCTATGTAATTCAGCTAAAATCATCTGCTCTTATGACCCAAACAGTCTAATAAAGCTGAACTTCAATGGAGATAGCTTTGATCCTGTGGGATTTACTGAGCTACAGGCTTTATTAATGTCTTGCCATTTGCACTCTGTTTAACAATAGAAAAAGAAATGCCACTTCATATGGTTCCAGTGTCCTACACGAATGAGTCATAAAAAATACATCTTTTTGAAAGGGNAAAAAAAAAAAAAAAAGGTGGGGGGATTACCTACAGAGGAACTAAACATAGTAAGATAATAAAATCCCAAGAAGCATGTCAGAGACATACAATTGTTGGTGGTCTAAATTATTTGCTTTCATAATAGGAAGTCAATGGATTCTGACTTAATACACCCACATAAAGATACACATATTGCTGTTAAAAGCTATTGAGCTGGGGATAATGTCAGTGGAGGAAAGGAATGGCGTGAAGGGCTCTTGTTTTCATTAAAATACATCTCTATTGTTTGCTCTTCAAACTATATACTGGTATCCTGATAAATTTAAAGTTGTAATTGTAAAATAAAATATTATTCTTACTGAAATATCAAGAATGCTGCAGATGGTGGCAGAACACTCAATGTGAAAAAAGATAGTGGCCTGCACTGGAATGACAGCAGCGAAGTTTGTTTCAAGCATGTGATGTTATAGTGGCAATCTCTTACCTGCGAGAGTATGTAGAATACTGAGCTCCTCAGTTCTCAAACAAAAGCAGACTTTAACTCCTGCTCCAGCGGTGCTTCTCTGCTTCTCAAACATCCAAAACTGCACCTCAGATTGCATCACATCCTGAACACATGGAAGGATGAGTTCAGGAAATAAGAGTGCCTGAGTTACCCCCCTCAGGGAATACTGGCCTCTCAAGTCCAGACCTGCCAAGGCAAGGAGAAGAGAGAAAGCAACAACTCCCTTGCATTCCTAAAGTGCAATGTCCCCACCTACTGGTGAGCATGACCCAGTTAACATTCCTACATTAACAATGTCCTCCTGAAATAAGAACCTTGAACTTCCAGTAGTAGAATCTGTGTCCTTTAGCACACACAGTTCTACACCAAAACATAAACAAAATATAAATTCAAAAATTTTCACAATGCGATGAAGGTCTTGGAAGGTGTGAGAATGAAAATTTTAAAACATGCCACACAAGGCTAGTTTTAAAATAACACCATCGTTAGCAGTCCCTCTCCCTGGTGTCTGTCTACTCTCACAGCTTCTGCTCAGGCTGTCTTCTCTCCATTGTCTCTTCCTCCCAGTACAAATCTCTCCTCCCTTACACTGCCTTTCCTGCCAACACCCTGCTTCCCCATGTGTTAACATTGGCAGCCTTTTTTCCCTTCTCATTGTTTTCTGGCTTCTGATATTTCAGATAAGAAACCTGATTCTGGTCTGGTTCTTGCCCTTTTATGTGTAAACTTTATTTCCCTCTTGGAAGCCATTAGATCATTTTTATTACTATTTTATTTTCTGATTTTGTAGTAGAACTGTTCATCCCTACAGCTAAATAACAATTTGTATATTTTCATAATTCCACTTGTTTCCTTTAAATTGTATGAATCTTATCTAGCCAGAGACTAAAGTCTTCCTTTCCCTCAGGAAAAAAAAAAGTCTTTTTTATTGTATTTTATATTCTTTCTAGTCTATTTTTTCTGGAACACCTATTATACAGCAGTTGGAAATTGCTGTATAGAACTTTCTCAACATATTTTCACAATTTTATATGTTCCAAGATAGCTAAAATATTTCCCACCCTCTTATTATTTTTTTTTACATCTCAGAACCACTACTTGAACACTGTCTTTCTCAGCTGCCTTAAAGAGTGTTTCCTCATTATGCTCAAGAATGAGAATGCTCAAGAATGAGATCAATTTAAAATGAGATCATTTTAACCTGTCTCCTCAGAGACAGGTTCTGTTGGCTTCTTCTTTTCCTATGTATTATGTATTGGTAAAATTTTCCAGTTTCTTTGCATGTCTTATAATTTTTGTTTAATATTGATATTTTAGATAATGTAATGTATTAACCAAACTCTGATTCCCCAGTCCCTAGGAGTAAACGCTCTTCCTGTTTGCTGTGTGTATTAGTGACTGGCTTGTGCTAGTTCTTTGACATGTTTCCCCGTAGTATGCAGCATACAGTGTCTCTGTTAAGTTTGTTTGATAATTTTTCTTTTCATTATTAAGCCTGACTTCCTAAGGTCACCCCTGGTCATCATAGCTTAATGTCAGCCTATGATTGATGAAATGTTTTGCTAAGGCTTCCACACTTTGCTATTGAATTGAGTGTGACTTGGGAAATGCTTTCAAAGTTCCAGGACTTTACAGGTATGTCCCAGTTTTTACTTTCTGCCTTCACATGGCCTTGTATTCAGCCAGGTCTTTACTGAGCAAGCTTAACCAAGCTCATACAGACAGCTTTCCACACCACTGGGGATAAATGAGATGTTAGCAAGGCTATTTTTGACTATCTCATTCTCTGGGTCTCACTGTTAAAATTCCTGACTGGCCTGCCATCATGACTTCAAGCTAGTTGTGATGTTAACCTTCCTTAATTATTTGCCCTGAGATCTATACTGTCTTCTACAAAACCCCAAGACAGTATTTTGACGGAGTGTGTGTGTGTGTGTGTGTGTGCATGTGTGTGCACGCTCTTTTCTAAACAATGTGTGCTCCCTCTGGCAGGGTAGAAGAGCTGTCTAATTCCACGGCCTGTCCTGCTCACACATGTAGAAATTCTGCACCATAAGTTGGGGTGGAGGGGGTTGGTGAAGGCAGACTCTGGACAAAATAATACTGATTTTGCCGTTTTAATTGGGCTCCAGTATAGATTCTCTTAACTAAATGCTTCTCAATGTTCATGTCCTTTGATCAATTTCCAGAGTCTTTAAATGACTGTTTTTTTGGCAACTTTGTCCAATGTTATCATTGCTTTTTAGATACATGGAAATGTTTTAATGTCAATATATATGGTATATTTTTATATATTTTCTATGTGAACTTGGAAATAATCTGTATACAACATTTGGTACCCACACACTTAGGATTACATGTCTTTTTGATGTATTGACTCTTTTTCATTGTGAAAAGTTTATCTCTAGTACTATTCCTTATTTGTAAAGTTTTCTTTGTCTGATAGTAATGTAGCCACTCCAGCCCTCTTACTAGTATATGCCCAGTATATATTTTTTCATCCTTATATTTCTAATCTGTGTCTTCATACTTAAAATGCATTTCTTATGGACAGTATATGGTCAAAAGTCTTGCTTATATATCCAGTTTAGAAATATGCATTTAATGAGATTACTGAAGTACTGAATTTAAGCCTACCACCTTGCTGCTTTTAGTTTTTGCCCCCTCTGTTGTTTTTCTTTTATTCCTCTTTACTTGCCTTTCTTAGTACATTTTTCTCTCTCCTAATGGTAAGTGAGTAGAGATATGTCAGAACTTAGGTCTTTAAGATTTGTGGAACTTTTAAAAATTTCTTATTTTATTTTATTTCAGACAGAGTCTTGCTCTGTCACCCAAACTGGAGTGCAGTGGCACACAATTTGTAGAACTTGAGTGGAAAATCTTAAATAAGAATATAGAGGAAAGCCCAAATTTCTGCATGTGAAAGAAATTTGCATGGAGAATACAGCCCCCTCTTTGAGTTTTCATCTTTTGGGGGGACTTTTCTCCTCAATAGCAACTAATTCTTTCGGCACCAAACTCCAGCCTAGGTCTTCTTTTCCTGGTAAGACTGCATCTTTTCCACCTCCTTCTGCTGCGTCCAACATGCACTAAGCTATATTTCAAGTGCATTCTAAATTTGATTGTCAGCCTGTGTCCAATTTCCCTTTTTGCTATGTAATTCAGCTAAAATCATCTGCTCTTATGACCCAAACAGTCTAATAAAGCTGAACTTCAATGGAAAAAAAAAAAAAAAAAAAAGACTGCATCTTTTTGCTTGAGCTTCATTCTACCAACTACTACTTTAGACTGAAAAGCACCATCAGGGAAAACTCACAGTAAATGTTGAACTCACCTAGTTTACTTTCCTTTTCTCAATATTTATCTCCTCATGTATTCTGTCTGCTTCAAAAGATGTCCAATGATTGCAAATTTTTAAATCCTTTTATAGATTTCATAATTTTTGTTACTAGGAAGGCTAAATGTAGACATATGGTTTTTAATATAATTAAGTAGCTATAGAATCAAATGTATAGATGTTTACGTGTATGTCCACAAATAAGACCTTAGATTTTTAACAGTCCCATAGCAATGAGCCCACCTAACACACAGATTTTGATCTAGCTTTTTAACCAGACTCTTCTAAAAGGTGCCAGAGCTGTGAAAGATTCTAGAGCTTGAGAAAAAAAGAAAAAGATGATCATAGAAAGTAAGAATATTTAAGAATGGTGGATACCTGTCAGCTGTCAGAGATTAAGAATGTGTTAAAAGAATTGTAGATACATGCTCTTTTACATAGATAAGCAAAAAATAACTGGAAGAAAGAATGCATACCACAAATACCTAAATCACAATATATTCAGTATGATCATATTAATAACAAACAAAATGATCTTCATTAAAAATTTGTTTTACCTGGGGAGGATCCAAGATGGCTAAAAAGGAACAGCTCTGGAGTGCAGTTCCCAGCGAGAACAACATAGAGGGCGAGTGATCACTGCATTTCCAAAGGAGTTATTACTGCCCACAGACCAGGAGATTCCCAGGCTGAAAAGTGCCACTAGTTTCCAGCACAGCTGTTTCAGCCGACGCAGTGGGTCTCCACAAAAAACCTCACACAAATTTGGGCAGCCATTTCAACTGGAGCCTGGAACTCCTGGGAGACAAAGCCACCCATTCAACTGAAAAAAATGGGGCTGAAACAGGGAGCCAGGTATTCTGGTTTGGCAGGTCCCACCCCAACAAAGACCAGCAAACTGAAATGCTCTGAAATGAGAGTTTTGCAGCAAGCACAGCTGGACCTCGAATGGTCCAGCTCTGTTGGGGAAGGGCATCCACCATTACCGAGGCAGTCCACCATTACTGAGGCAGGCCACCATTACCAAGGCAGTCCACCATTACTGAGGCAGTCTACCACTACAGAGGCAGTACACCATTACTGAGGCAGACCACCATTACCAAGGCAGTCTGCCATTACTGAGGCAGTTCTAACTATACCTTTGTAAACAAAACCACAAGCAAGTTCACACAGCAGCTGGGCAGAGCCCACGACAGCTCAGCAATGCCTCTGCTAGCAGACTGTGACTAGGCTATCTCCTTGGTGAGCAGGGAAGCTCTGAAAAAATGCAGCAGCATGTCAGGAACTTATAAATAAAGCCCCACCTTTCCAGGACAGAGTACCTGGGAAAAAAGGCAGTTGTTGATTTCCACTGCAGCAGACTTAAACATATACCTGCCCAGCATCTCTGAACAGAACAACAGAGCTCACAGCTCAGCACTTGAGCTCCTACAAGGGACAGACTGTCATCTTAAGCAGCTCCCCTACTCCTGTATATCCAAAAAGACACCTCATAAAGGAGAGCTCAGGCTGTCAGGTGGATATCTTTGTGGGATGAAGAAAACAGAAGAAACCAGCAGCAACCTTTACTGTTCTGTAGCCACCACAGGTGATGCCAAGGCAAGCAGGGTCCAGAGTGGATATCCAGCAGTCCTGCAGCAGTGGGGCCTGACTGTTAGAAGGAAAACTAAAAAACAGAAAGAAATAACTTCAATATCAACAAAACGGACATCCACTCAGAGAACCCATCCAAAAATCACCAACTACAAAGACCACAGGTAGATAAATCCACAAAGATGGGAAGAAACCAGCACAAAAAGGATGAAAACACTCAAAACCAGAACGCCTCTCCTCTGCCAAGGGATCACAACTCCTCACCAGCAATGGAACAAAGCTTGATAGAGAATGAGTCTGATGAATTGACAGAAACAAGCCTCAGAAGGTGGGTAATAACAAACTTCCGAGCTAAAAGAACATGTTCTAACCCAATGCCAAGAAACTAAGAAACTTGAAAAACATTTGATGAAATGCTAATGAGATTAAACAGCTAGAGAAGGATATAAATGACTTGATGGAGCTGAAAAACATAACATGAGAATGTTGTGAAGCATACACAAGTTTCAGTAGCTGAATTGACCAAGCAGAAGAAAGGATATCAGAGATTGACGATCAACTCAATGAAATAAAATAAGAAGGCAAGATTAGAGAAAAAAGAGTGTAAAGAAATAAACAAGTCTCCAGGAAATATGGGGTTATGTGAAAAGACCTAATCTATGTTTGACAGGTGTACCTGAATGTGGCAGAGAGAATGAATCCAAGCTGGAAAACACTCTTCAGGATATTATCCAGGAAAACTTCCCTAACCTAGCAAGGCAGGCCAATATTCAAGTCCAGGAAATACAGAGAACACCACAAAGATATTCCTCAAGAAAAGCAACCCAAAGGCACATAATCATCAGATTCACCAGGGTTGAAATGAAGGAAAAAATGCTAAGGGCAGCAAGAGAGAAAGGTCATATTACCCACAAAGGGAAACCCATGAGACTCACAGCAGATCTCTTGGCAGAAACCTTACAAGACAGAAGAGAATGGGGGCCAATATTCAACATCCTTAAAGAAAAGAACTTTCAACCTAAATTTCATATCCAGAGCTTCATAAGTGAAGGAGAAATAAAATCCTTTATGAACAAGCAATTGCTGAGAGATTTCATCACCACAAGCCTGCCTTACAAGAGCTCCTGAAAGAAGCACTAAACATAGAAAGGAACAACCAGTACCAGCCACTCCTAAAATGTACCAAATGGTAAAAAGCATTGACACAATGAAGAAACTGCATCAATTAATGGACAAAACAACCAGCTAGCATCAAAATGCCAGGATCAAACTCACATATAACAATATTAACCTTAAGTGTAAATGGGCTAAATGCCCCAATCAAAAGACGCAGACTGCTAAATTGGATAAATAGTCAAAATTCATTGGTGTGCTGTATCCTGGAAACCCATCTCACATGCAAGGACAC